>NW_024080840.1:907303-1052723 GCF_003009895.1 Hyaena hyaena | reverse complement strand
AATGTCCAATTTTGTCATCTTTATTCAACATGATACTGGAAGGTCTAGCCGGAGTAATCAGGCAAGAAATAAAAGGTATCCAAATCAGAAAAAAGAAGTAAAATTTCTGTTCACAGACAGTATGATCTTATATGAAGAAAACCCTAAATACCTCACAAAACAACTGTTGAAACTAACAAACTAACTCAGCAAAACAGCAGGGTACAAAGTCAACACACACACACACACACACACACACACACTAAATTGCAGATCTCTATTCCCTAACAATGAAGAATCTACGCAGGAAACTACAAAAACAATTCCTTTTACAACAGCATCACGAAGAATAAAATAACAGGGATTAACATAAGGAGGTAAAAGACTTGTACACTTTTAAAAAGATATTTTAAAAGACATAAATAAATGGAAACACACCCAAGTTCATGGATTGGGAAACACTGTTAGCATGTCCATACTGCCCCCAGCAATCTACAGATTCAAAGCAATCCCAATTATCCTTTTTGCAGAAAGAGAAAAACACATCCTTAAATTCATAAGGAAACTCAAAGAACTCTGACAGAGGAAAAACAATCTTGAAAAGAACAAAGCTGAAACACTTATACTTCCATATTTCAAAATTTACAACACAACTACAGTAATCAAAACAGTGTGGTACTGCCATGAAGACAGACACACAGACGAATGAAACAGAATACAGCATTCAGAATAAACCCCTGCACAGATAGTCAAATGAGTTTTGGTAAGGGGCCAAGACTATTCGATCAGAAATGGACAACAGTTTTAATAAATAACGCTGGGAAAGCTGGATATCTAGGTATCTACAAGAGAATGAAGTTAGCTCCTCCTTACCTAAGAACATATAAAAAAACTAACTCAAAATGGATTTAAATTTAAGACCTAAAACTATAAAACTCTTAGAAGAAAACATAGGACAAAAGCTGCATGACATTAGAATTGATGATTTCACGATGATTTCTGTGTATGACACCAAGGCACAAGTAACAAAAGATGACAAAATGGGCTTCATGGAAACTAATAGAATAGTACAAAAAGAATGGGAGAAAATTTGCAAATCATGTATTTAGTAAAGGATTAACATCAAGAATACATAAAGAACTAGCACCAAGCAACAACCAAAGACAACCCAATTAAAGGATGGGCAAAAGACTCAAATAAGCATTTCTCCAAGGAAGATCTACAAATGGCTTATAAACACATGAAAAGACATTAAAATGCTAATCTTTAGGAAAATGCAAATCAAAACTGCATGAGATAACATTTCATCCCCATTAGGATGCTACTATGAAAAAAAGATACAACAACCGTTTGCAAGGATGTGAAGAAATCAGAACGTTCGGGCAATGATGGTGAAAATGTAGAATTGTAAAAGTCCCTGTCGAAAACAGTATGGTGATTCCTCAAAAGTTAAAAATATAGTACAATTACCTACAATCCAGAAACCGCACTTGTGTGTATATACCCAAAAGAACTGAAAACACCATCTCAAAGGAATATCTGTGCTCCCATGTTCCGAGCAGCTTTATTCATGACAGTAAAGCACAGAAATGACCCAAGTGTCCATAGATGGGTGAATGGACAAGAAAAGTGTGGTATATACAATAAATGGAATATTATTCAGCCTTAAAAGGAAAATTGTGACATAGGCTACAACACTGACAGATCTTGGAGACATGATGCTAAGTGAAATAAGCCAGTTAGAAAGAGACACATTGTATAATTGTACTCAGAGTACATCAAAGTAGTCAAAATTACAGAGACAAGAAAGTACAGTTGTGGTTGCCAGGGGTTGTAAGTGAGGGGGGTGGATGGGTGGTTTAATGACTATTAAGTTTCAATTTTACAAAAAGAAAAGATATGAAATGGATGGCAGTAATAGCTGTACAACATTCTAAACCTATTTAATACCAGTTAACGGTACACTTAAAAATGGTTAAGATGGTAAACTTTGTCATATGTATGCTACAATAAAAAAATATTAAAGTAAAAAAAGAAGACTGGGGATAGAGATAAACAACTACAAAGGGTACGAAAGAACTCAGAGAGAGAAGAAAATATAATTACAAGAAGTGTCTCCGGAAATTGTGTGAAATCTCCTTCAGCATTTTTACCTCTTTGTCAAAAGGTAAAATGTTTATTAGTAGGTTTTATTTTTTATCAGAAAAAAAAATAAATGCAAGGCAAGGATAGTGGTGTAGGTATATATATATTTTTAAGATGCTTAGCTATTAAACAAAAGACAGAGGAACAGAAGTGATAACCAGGTTATGAAGAGCATTTTATGTTTGAAGATAAGACCAGCTACAGTGTATTTACAGGCTAAGGAGAAAGTTTCACTAAAGAGAACAGAGTACAAAAAATACCTGGTGTTAGTCACCACCACACAAGTAGAAAGGAATTATATTTCTCCAAGACAGCTCTTCCACTGAGAAAAGAAAGGGTTGAAACAATGAACTATTTGGCTTAGGCTGAATAGGAAAGGATATGAACCAGAGAGTAACATAATTATATCAAACAACTAAGTATCTCCAAAAGGTTAAGAACTGATATAAAGGGAATTAAAAAAAAAAAAAAATGCTAGAAAACCAGGGCACCTGGGTGGCTCAGTCGACTGATTGATAAGCATCTGACTTCGGCTCACATCATGATCTTGCTATTTGTGATATCAAGCCCTGCATCAGGTTCTGTCAGCACAGAACCTGTTTCGGGTCCTCTATCTTCCTGTCTCTGACCCTCCCACTCTCTCCCTTTCTCTGTCCCTCAAAAATAAACATTAAAAAAAAATAAAAATTTGAAGGCAGTCAGTTAAGCGTTGGACTTCAGCTGAGGTCATGATCTCATAGTTTGTGAATTCAAGCCCCACATCAGGCTCTGTGCTGACAGCTCAGAGCCCAGAGCCTGCTTCAGATTCTATTATTCCCTCTCTCTCTGCCCCTTTCCTGGTCTCACTCTGTCTCTCTCTCTCTCTCAAAAATAAATAAACATTAAAAAAAAATTAGTAAGAATTTTAAAAATTAAAAAGCTAGAAAACTAAGAAAACATACTTGATGAAATTAATTATTCTAGTTAAAAACTAATCTTACCCTTACAAGCTAGGTATATTATTTGTCAAAGTTTCTGTAAGTAAAATTTCTCTAACATGATAAAAATATGCAAACCACATTAAAATTCCTCATGTAATAGGTTTCTCTCATGTTTGTTAAATAATTTCAAAGCCTCCAGAGAAAAATAATATTCACATGTGAAAAATATTTAGGTCTTCTCTCCTTTCCTTATTACCATGCCTATTTACTGTTTCCTTTACCTTGATCAGCTACTTTTTGCTTTGCTTCTTCTATTCGTTTAAGTTCATATTGCTTTGCTTCCAAGAGTTGTTTTTCTTCTTTTACAGGATCGTATTTTATTTCTACAGGAAGCACAAAAAAGAATATTTAACTGCCTAAAGTTTAAGGATACTCATTCCAAATCATACCCTTGAAAAATAATCACTAATTCTAAGTCTGCAAAAATTTAGAGTAAAAACCAATTTAATTTGATTTCCCAAATGCTACTTTAAATATAAAACTATCTCAAAATATTCACCAAAAGTATTTTGAATATAATTATCAGATATAAAGATTTTTACATCCACAAATAAAAGTACTTTAAGTTATAATGTTTAAAATTTGACTTACTAGAAGAAGGCACTATGAGTAAATAAATGTCTCCCAGGACAGCTTCAACTGGTTGAGTGTAGAGGTTTTTCCATGGAATTGTAAGATTAAGATTACCTACATGTATTTTTTTTTTAAAAAAAAAAAAGGACAAAAATATTATTCATTCAACCTGTATTTACTGCCAGTCTGTTTTCTGTCAGGTAGTAGTAGAATAGACAGCAAAATGACAAGCTGAGTCACTTTACAGAATGCTATTTTACAACCCAAAGCAATAAGCCTTTGTTGTGGTGATCTGAAATTATTTGTATTAGTACTGTTGGAAAATGTACTAAATGCTATTCTAAAAATTTACAAGTTTCTATTTATGGCAATCTGCACCACAAACATAACCATACTCTTCTGCTATTAACCAACAATCCTTGCTATTAGAATTCTGATTTCCCCAATTCTTACTCTAAATCACTATAATAAGTATTCAGAGTACACGGTCAAGAAGTAAATTATAAAACTGAAGGTGTATTTTTCATACATATAGATGATATACACGTATGTTTGTACGATTATCACTCTAAGTATATGTATGCATAGATTTCTATGGTAATAATCAAGGATTGTGAACAAGATTAAAAAGTATTCTAACTATTCAAACATTCAAAATGTTTTACAAAACATTTTGTAAAATATTTTTAAAGCATTATGGATCTTAAACTAAAAAACATAAGGTATTCATTATACTGATTCTTGTCTTACATATTCAGAAAATTTCCCTAATTGTTTTAAAATACTTTAAATTTGTTTAGAAAGCATGAGTCTATTGACTTAGAAATAGTTGCCATGATTGGGAAGGGAAAATTAACAACACAATGGCTGCAGTAACCAGTAACTGGAGAAGGGAAAAAAAAATTCTACACAGATTTATCCCAAAACCCCAAAAATTCTTGTTTAAAAAAAACCCCAAACTGGAGTGCCTGAGTGGCCCAGTTAGTTAAGGATCCAAATCCTGATTTTGGCTCAGGTCATAGTCTCTCTGTCTGTGAGTTGGAGCCCTGCCTCCAACAGCACACTGACAGCATGGAGCATACGCAGAATTTTCTCTCTCGGTCTCTCTGCCCCTCCGCTGCTTGCTCGCTCACTCTCAAAATATGAACAAATAAACTTTAAAGTAAAAAAATGAAAAATTTTTAAAAACCCCAAACTGAGGAAAAGATTTCATCTTACAACGTCAATACAGAGAAAAAGAAATAAACTATCTGATTTCTAAAGAGGGATGACTTCCCAAATTTTAAATCAGAGAAGACTGGGGTGCCTGGGTGGCTGAGTCGGTGGAATGTCCCACTTCAGCTCAGGTCACGATCTCATAGTCCATGAGTTCAAGCCCCACAGTGGGCAGGCTGCCGTCAGTGCAGGGCCTGCTTCGGATCCTGTCCCCCTCTCTGCCCTACTCCCACTCACATTCTCTCAAAAAAAGACATTAAAAAAAAAAATCAAAGAAGACAATGACCATTTTAAATTTGTGTACAGTCCAAAATATAAGCAGAATGAAATAAACACATTAGAAAAAATTCTGACAAATCTGATACAATTTACAAATGTATCAGATAGACTGTTCACACACACATACACACATACAATAATTCAAAAAAGTAAGTAAAAAAACAGAGAAAAGTGACAAAACAGCATTAAGTTATCGAAGAAATACACACAAAGTTAATAATGTAGCACTTTCACTATTAAATCTTAAAAAAAAAAAAACTTTTTCCTTTCATTACCAGAAATTCTCATTTCTAAAAGCACAGACTTCTAGAAAATTTGGAAAATACACAGAAAAATAAACAAAGGCAATTCCAAAAATCTTCCACATAAATACAACCACTTTTAAAGTAGGCATATATTTATATTTACTATATATATGACTCTAAATGCCAAGTGAAGGAAACTCTGAAGGATCAGTAAGATTAACACCACCCAAGAACAGCAAGGGGAAAATACGTTTCTATAAAACTGGTTATAATGGTGTACATCTGGAAATGTGTACTTGCTTCACTCAACAAATTGTGTCCCTACTGTATGTCAGGTATTGTACTAAGTGGTGAGAATAAAAATTAAATTGACTTAAGAAACTTATTGTCTAGTATAAGAAAAAAATAATGATATTAAAGAATGACAGCTGCTAGGACCGAGGTATGACAACCTCAGAAGCTAAGTCTCTGACTCATTCCAAGTCACATTGCCTGGGAAACCCAGACCCTACTCCTTACAACAGACCTCGATGATCAGAAGACAGCAATAACTAGTCAGAAACCTAAGAAACAGAGACAGTTATGCTATGAGGTTTAACACACTGCTCTCAACTCATTTTTAATACCTAGTAAACGTATAATTTCACAGTTTTTAAACAAGGGATATATGGACCACACGGTATCTTTAAGTTACACAACTAAGCTATCTAGATGAAAATACATGATTTTCAATTAGTGCTCAGAAACATTAACAATATCACATTAGAGAGATACTAAGCATATCATTCTTACTGCATGTCCAGCAAGGACATTCAAATAATAAGCACAGCTTACCTATATGACCAACTTTAACTTTAAATGGTACATCCAGTTGACTCTACAAAACATATATATACATAAAATATTAGTATATATACAGGTCAACAAAACAGAAGACTTTTTGTTCCCAAAATTATTTAAAAGGTTTAAGTTAACTTGTACCTTCTCTTTACCTTCAACACTTAAATTCTTCAATAATTAATTATAATATTATTCTCAACTACATAACATTCAGGGAGACTGATCATTTTTAAATAAGTAGGGGGAAAGTTCTTCAGTAATACAGACCACCTAAATTACTCTTAGCAAAACCATACTTTTATATTGTCTGAGGGGAAAATAAGGTAGGAAATTTCACTATCGATTTGTCCTTATAGGAAAGTTAAAATTCCATTTTGCAAAAAAATCTCCTCAAAAGAATTTCTCCCCATCCAACAGAACAAAGGACAACCTTTTCCATAAGTGGTGCTGATAAAACTGGACATCCACACACAAAGGAATAAAGTTAAACCCTTATCTTATAACCATCTATAAAAATTCAAAATGGACATAAGACCTAAACATAAGAACTAAAACTACAAAACCCTTACAAGAAAACATACAGTAAAATCTTGATATTAGATTTGCCAATGATTTCTTGGATAGCACATCAAAGACACAAACAACAAAAGGAAAAAAAAAAATCAGATGAAATTTCACCAAGATTAAAAAGTTTGGTGCATCAAAGGACACTACCAACAGAGGCAGACGGCAACACAAAGAATGGGGGTAAATTTTGCAAATCATGTATCTGATAAAGGAAAATATCAAAAATAAATAAATACAATTCAAACAAGCAAACAAAAACAAGTAAAAAGTCAGCAACTATTTTCAATAGACATATCCAAAGAACATATACAAATGGCCAAAAAGCACATGAAAAAATGTTCAGTCTCACTAGTCATGAGGGAAATGCTAAGAGGAACGAAAATGAAATACCACTTTCTACTAGGATGGGTATAATCTGAAAATCAAAACTAATGCCTAGCTGGCTCTGCTGGTAGAGCATATGACTCTGATCTTGGGGTCATGAGCTCAAGCCCCACCTTGGGTAATAGAATATACTTAAGATAAATGAAAAAAATATTTTTTTAATTAATAAATGTCAGCAAGGATGTGGAGAAAGTGGAAACTATATGCTTTGGTAGTAGGAATATAAAATGGTTCAACTAATATGGAAAATGGAATGGCAGTTCTTAAAATATTAAGCATAAAATGACCATAAAACCAGCGATTCCACTGGAAGTCATTTAGCCATGGGGACTGAAAACAGGGAACTGAACAGACATGTGTATGCCACTGTTACGGCAGCACTATTCCCAAGAGTCAAAAGGCAGAAACAACTCTAGTGTCTATCAAGGTATTGATGGAAAAACAAAACATGGCATAAAGATACGCTGCAATATTACCCAGCTACAAAATCAAATGTTGTTCTGATACAAACAACATAGACAAACCTTAGAGGAATTATGCTAAGTGAATGTGTCAAACACAGTATGACAGACATAGCAGGATTCCACTTATGAGGTACACAAGCAAATTCATAGAAACAGAAAGTAGATTAAAGGTTAGCATGGTCTATAAAGAGCAGGAATGGGGAGTCATTTCTTAACGGTTACAGGATTCCTTTGACCCAATGAAAAAGTTACAGAAAAAAGATATGGCTTAATGACTGTATAACATGTAATTAGTACCACCAAATTCTATAATAAAAAATACTCTATAGTAAAAAAAAGAAAAACCATGGTATTAAAATTTGTAGACTATTAAAAAATGAATTAACCATTTAAAAGAAAGTCCTACAGAAAGAAAAAATTAGAAGTATTTTTAAATACTGGGAAACCACTCTCTGTTTGTGCTTTTAAGGGAGATTAAAAGTCTACTTGTTAAAATACACATTTTGCAGAAATTATTTTTTAAAAATTTTCACAAGCTTGAATAATTTAAAATGACAAAGAAAATCAAAAAGTCTATATAGTTAAATGTACTGACATTACAAATTTTTTGTACTCAAAACCTACCAGAGCATTTTCTTTAATTTCAAGATTCTTCAAGGCCACAGCTCCTAAAAAAAAAAAAAAAGATTTCAAAAATAAAATTAAAATATTAAAATATTTTTCATTTTAAAAAGGCATACTTTGGGGGTTGCCTAGATGGCTCAGAAAAGCATCTGACTCTTGGTTTCAGCTCAGGTCATGATTTCACTGTTCGTGAGTCTTGAGTCCTGCATCAGGCTCTGTGCTAATAGCATGGATCGTGCTTGGATTCTCTGTCTCCCTCTCTCTCTCTCTGCACCTCCCCTGCTTGCTCTCTCTTTTTAAATAAGTAATTTTAAAAATTAAAAAATTAAAAAAATAAAAGGCATACTCAGGGCACCCAGGTGGCTCAGTCAGTTGCGCATCCAACTGCTGCTCAGACCATGAGCTCATGGTTTGTGAATTTGAGCCCCACATCAGGCTCATTGCTGTCAGCTCACAGCCCACTTTGGATCCTCTGTCCCCCTCTCTCTCTGCCCCTCTCTCCCACTCATGCTCTTTCTCTCAAAAATGAAAACATCTAAAAATAAATAGACATACTTCATTCTCTAAATTCCTAAAAACATACAATCTTCCAAAAGTAAATCAGAAATGAATAGAAAATTTGAACAAACTGATTACTAGCAAGGAAATTGAATCAGTAACCACAAAAATCCACAAAAAGCAAAAGTCCAAGACCAGATGGCTTCAAAGGTAAATTCTACCAAACATCTAAAGAGTTAATACCTATTCTACAACCATTCCAAAAATTCCAAAAGAAAGGAAAACTTCCAAAGTCATTCTACCAGGCCAGCAATACCCTAACACCAAAAACAAAGACACTACAAAAAGAGAAAACCAAAAGCCAGTATCACTGATGATGAAAGATACAGAGATCCTCAACAAAATATTAGTAAACCAAATCCAACATTAAAAAAAAAATCACTGACTACAATTGAGTAGGAGTCATTCCAGATGCAAGAGTGGTTTAATACTTACATATCAATCAATGTGATACCTCACATTAACAAAAGGGGAAAAAGCCCTATGATCACCTCAGTAAATGCAGAAAACATTTTGACAAAATGCAACATCCATTAATAATAAGACAAAGTATATTTAGAGTGAGCATACCTCAACATAATAACGGCCATGTATCAAAAACCCACAACTAACTAACATCATACTCAGTGGTGAAACAATAAGAGCTTTTCCTCTAAAACCAGGAACAAAACAATGATCTCCACTCTCTCCACTTTTATTCAACATAGTACTGGAAGTCTTAATCATAGTACTCAGACAAGAAGAAGAAATAAAAGGCACTTCAATTAGCAAGGAAGAAGTAAAACTTTCACTACTTGAAAGGACATGCTACTGTATATAGAAAACCCTAAAGTTTCCATCAGAAAAAAAAAAACTGATAAATGAATTCAGTAAAGTTGCAGGATACGAAATTTATGGCATCTCTACACAGTAATAATGAAGAGAAATTAAGAAAACAATTCCACTTACAATTCACCAAAAATAGTAAAATACCTAGGAATAAACCCAACCAAAGAGATGAAAGACCTATACTCTGAAAAACTGTAAAATCCTGATGAAACAAATTGAAGCAAACACTAACAAATGGGAAAATACTCCATGTTCATGGATTGGAACACTATCATTAAAATCTCATTACAAAAAGCAATCTACAGGTTCAACACAATCCCTATCAAAATACTAACATCATTTTTCAAAGAACTAAAATAAATAATCCTAAATGTGTATGGAACCAGAGAAAAGCCTGAATAGCCGAAGCAATCTTGAGAAAGAACAAATCTGGGGATATCATTATCCCAAATTTCAAGATATTCTATGAAGTTGTAGTAATCCCAACAGTATGGTACCGACACAAAAATATACACATAGATCAGTGGAGCAGAATAGAGAGCCCAGAAAGAAACCCACAGTTACATGGTCAATTAATCTATGACAAAGAAGACAAGAATATACAATGGAGAGAAGACCGCCTCTTCAACAGATTGTACACGAAAACTGGAGAGCTACTGAAAAAAAATGAAACTGGACCATTTTATTGCAGCATACATAAAACTCAAAAGTAGACTAAAGACCTAAATGTGCAAGCTGAAACCATAAAACCCCTCAAGAAAACAGGGACAGTAGTTTCTTTGACATCACCATAGAAACATTGTTCCAGATCTGTGTCCTAAGGCAAGGAAACAAAAGCAAAAGTAAACTATAGGGACATTAAAATAAAAAGCTTTCCCACAGTAAAGGAAACCATCAACAACAAAACAAAAACACAACCTACTGAATGGGAAAAGATATTTTCAAAGGATATATCCAATAAAGGGTTAATATCCAAACTCTATGAGGTACTTATACAACTCAACAGCAAAAACACTATTAATAATCTGATTTTAAATGGCAGAGGACCTGAAGACACTTTTTTTTCCTCAAAGAGGACATCCAGAAGGCCAACAGACACAGGAAAAGATGCTCAACATCACTCATCATCAGAGAAATGCAAATCAAAACCACAATGAGATATTAACCTCCCACCTGTCAGAAAGGCTAAAATCAAAAAGACAAGAAATAACAAGTACTGGTGAGAATGTGGAGAAAAAAGAACCCTCATGCACTGTTGGTAGGAATGTAAACTGGTGCACCTGCTATGGAAAAGAATATGGAGGTTCCTCAAAAAATTATAAAGAGATACTATATGATCCAGTAATTCCACTACCGTATTTTTACCCCCCCAAAAAACAAAAACACTAATTCAAAAAGATATATGCATCTCTGTTTACTGCATTATTTACAATAGGTAACATATGGAAGCAACCCAAGCATCCATCAGTAGATGAATGCATACACACACCGGCAAATATTACTCAGCCATAAAAAAGAATGAGACCTTGCCATTTGCAACAATATGGATGGACCTAGAAGGTATTGTGCTAAGTGAAATAAGTGAAAGAAAGACAAATACCATGATGTCACTTATATGTGGAATCTAAAAAACAAACCAATGAAACAAAAACAAACAGATTCAAATACACCGAACAAACTGATGACTGCTAGAGGAGAGATCGGTCAGGGGGGATGGGCAAAATAAGTGACAGTGATTATGTAAAGACTCCAGTTATAAAATAAATAAGTCACAGAAATGAAAAGTACAACGAAGAGAATATAGTCAATAATGCTGCAAATATACTAATGGATGACAGATGGTGGCTACACTTAGGATGAATACTGAGTAATGTACAGAACTGTTGAATCAATATACGGTACACCTGAAACTAAACATATCATTAAGATGATTAATTTTGTGTTGTATTTCACGACTTTTTTTTTAAGTGGTGGAGATGTAAAAGAGAAATACTTTCTAGGTAAACAAAAACTGATGGCTTTTTTCTTTTTCTTTTTTGCCAGACCTCCCTTGCAAGAAATTTTTAAAGTTTTCACAGAGAAGGAAAACAATATAGGTCAGAAACTTAGATCTATAAGAGCATTAGAAAAGGAATAAAGGTAAAATTAAGCCTTTTAGTTTTCTTATTAATGATCTAATGGAAAGGTGTTCAAAATAATAATAATTAGAAAAGGAATAAAGGTAAAATTAAGCCTTTTAGTTTTCTTATTAATGATCTAATGGAAAGGTGTTCAAAATAATAATAAGGGGCACCTGGGTAGCTCAGTCGGTTGAGCATCAGACTTCAGCTCAGGTCATGATCTTACGGTTCCTGGGTTCAAGACCCTCATTAGGCTCTGTGCTGACAGCCAGCTCAGAGCCTGGAGCCTGTTTCAGATTCCATCTCTCCTTCTCTCTCTGACCCTCCCCTGCTCACGCTATCTCTGTCTGTCTGTCTCTCTCTCTCCCCTCTCTCTCCCTACCCCCCGAAGTAAATAAAACATTAATAATAATAATAATAGCAATAGTCAACTGGGTAAGTACAGCTTACGGATAAGTGAAATAAATGACAACAATGTTATATAAAGCGAAAGGAATGAAGTAAAATACTCTTTTATGTGCCTCCACTATCTCTGAAGCAATATACCTTTATTTGATTTGACTTTGATTAGTTTCATTTTTTTGTTGTTCGTTACTGATTTATTATGAGAGAGCAAGTGAGCAGGGGAGTGGCAGAGAGACAGGGAGAGAATATCAACCAGGCTCCATGCTATCAGTGTGAAGCCAGATGTGGGGCTCAAACTCACAAACCATGAGATCATGATCTGAGCCAAAATCAAGAGTTGGATGTTTAACCAAATGAGCCGCCCAGGTGCTCTAGACTTAGATTAGTTTTAAATGCACGTTGCAATCCCAAAGCACCCACTAAAAAATAATAATAAAATAAAAGATAAATAACAAATTTGAGAAGTATAATTGATATATTAGGAGAGGAAAAATGTAATTATAGAAAATGCTCAATTAAAACCAGAAGAGGCAGAAAAAGAGGGGAAGATTTTAAAAAGCAAAGACATGCATGCAAAAAATAGAAAAGAGCTACAAATATAATAGATAACCATCAACCAACCATATCAATAATCACTTTAAATATAAATGGTCTGAATATACCAATGAAAAAAGAAAACTTGACACAGTTGATAAGAAAAACAAAACCCAACAATATAATGTCTGCAAGGAACCCATTCTAAACATAAAGGCATAAACAAATTAAAAGCAAAGAGATCTAATTAAAATTTATAGAACATTTCTTTCAACAATACCAGAATACATATTCTTTTCAAGTTCATACAGAACATTCACCACAATAATCCAAACCCTGGGCCATAAAACATACCTTCACAAATTTAAAGCAATAAAAGTCACACATAACTTGTTTTCAGACCAATGGACTTAAACTAGAAATCGGCAACAAAAAAAAAAGCTAGAAACTCCCAAAATACCTGAAGATTTGGTAAATACTAATTTAAAATAACACAGAAGTCAAAGAAGTCTCAAAAGAAACTGAAAAGTATCTTGAATCAAATGAAAATACAGCTCTCAAAATATGACATGCAGGAAAAGCAGGGCTTAGAAAGAAATTTATACCACTGAATTCATTTATTAGAAAAGAAGAAAGGTCTAATAACCTAGCTTCACCTTAGGAACCTAGAAATAGAAGAGCAAATTAAATCCTAAGTAAGCAGAAGAAAAGAAATAAGAATTAGAGGAGAAATCAATGAAATTCAATACAGAAAAATCAAGAGAAAAACCAATGAAACCAAAAGATGGTTCTCTGAAAAGATCAATAAAATTGATAAACTCTCTAGCCAGGTTAACTATGAAAGAAAAGACACAAATTACCAGTATCACAAATGAAAGGAAGGGCCATCATTACTGATTCTATGGACAGTAAAAGGATAATAAAAGAATACAAACATGCCCATAAAAGTTGTAACAATTCTTCAAAAAATATATTCTGGCAAAACTCACACAAGATAAAAAGATACTGAAATAAGCCTGTATCTATTAAAGACATTGATTCAACAATTAACAGTCTTTCAAAACTGAAATCATAATGCCCTGATGGTTTCACTAATGTTCTACCAAACATTTAAGAAAAAATGATACTAAACCCTGACGATCTCCTCTAGCAAACAGAACCAATGGGAACACTTCTTAACTCACTTAATGAGGTCAGCATTACCCTAACACCAAAACCAGATAAACACATTACAAGAGGAAAAAAGAAAAAAAAAATAGCTACAGGCCACTATCTCCCATGAACATACATGCAAAAGTCCTCAACAAAGTATCAAATTGAATCCAACAATGCAAAATAATTATACACCAAAACCAGGTGGAATATATTCCAGGTATGAAAGGCTCATTCGACATTCAAAAATAATTAATGTGATCCATTACATCAACAGGCTGAAGAAGAGAAATCTTATGATCATTATCAACAGACACAGAAAAACCAGTTTACAAAACCCAATACACACTCTTGGTTGGAGGGGGGCGGGGGGAACGGACAAAAAACACTTTCAGTAAGTCAAGAATAGAGGTATAGTTACGTACGGTAGAGGGGGAAAAAATACATATATATATATATATATCGGAACACTGGATATATATATCCAGGCCATCTGGATGCCTCTGGAGATGGGCCAAAAAAATCTTTTGAGTATGACGGATATTTCATTATCTTGATCGTCATGACTATTTCCCAAGAGCATACATGTCAAGATTTATCAAACTGCAGACTTTAAATATGTGCGTTTTACTATGTCAGTTATGTTTCAATAAAGGCGTTAATACATAATTAGTGGTACCATCGAGATTACAGGTATATGGATATGGACTGTAAAATCTTTTAATTCTGTAGGTTTAACTTTTCATAATAAAATGTTCCCTTTCAGTGCTAACATTCTATAAAAGTTTCTCGGAATGTAAAGGTAAAAATAATATTTAAGGAATTAAAACTGGTAACTACCACTAGATTTCAACAAACATCTGTTTAGCTCTCCCAGTATATTCTTTTCACAGACAAGTGACTCCTTCAAATCAGGAATTGTGCCCTGACTGAACCCTGATCTTCCTACAGAGCCACTAGGATACTGGGGGTATGCAGTAAGTGGCCACCTACCATTAAATTCTATTATAAAAAGAAAACTAAGTAACATTGTAAAAAAAAAATAAAATGCAAGTTAGTTAAAAAAAAAAATAACAAGAAATCGGTTTCTAATGTTACATAACACTACCAGGTATAAGCACCACCACTAAAAGGAAAAAAAAAAACCTGCAAATTTATGAATCCTATAATTTTAGAGAAAACAAGAGAGAGTTTTATCACATGAGCCACCTTTATTATTGCTTCTGCCTCTGAATTTCTAATGTTTGCCCTCAAAGTGCTCTTAAAATGCACCTAGTTATGCATCACAATCCCATGTCATTTGTTTAAAAAAAAAATTTGTTTTTGGTGTGCTACTCCAGATAAAACAATTATAAATCTAGAAAGCAGTTCAGAAATCTCTATCTCTAAGGAACACATATGGCTGATTCTGATGCAGCCTAGCTTTTAAAGGAAACACAAAATGCCAGCTTAGAAAAGGTGGGAGATTAATGTCAGATGCAACAATGAAGTACTACCACCTCCCTAAGTAGATGACATATAAAAAGGGTGGAGGGTTGTCAGTAGCAGTGTATAAAAAGTATACTTTATCAACATCAAAATTCCTCAAGAGTGTGAGATAAAGCTCAATCCCTCTTTCTCCCTCACAAAATAGATGCATCCAGCACTCAAGTCTATTTCCTGTAGGGCCCAGTATAGTAGCACTGTTCTACATTATAATTAAATACATTTTTAGAAAGTCTTCATTCATATATAACAATGTTTCCAAGGAAAAATGGACTCTAATTTCCAAAAAAACAGAAACAAATTTTCAGAGCACTACCCGTTATCAGGTTTGAAATCATCCATGTAATTCCTGAACACTAACACTATTAATATGCTAACAGTGAAATTAGCTGGATTACATACACCTAGCAAAAGCATACATTTAAAACCTTCTGACGTTAGACTGTAAAATATTAACTCCATAATCTTAACAATTTTCCCATGCATCATCTAGTTTCTTTCATTGAAATTTTCAAATAATTTTTTAAAATTCTGCTTTTTACAATAGCACTGCTAGGAATTTACCCAAGAGATATGAGTGCTGATGCACAGGAGCACATGTACCCCAATGTTCATAGCAGCACTCTGAATAGCTAAACCTAAGTGTCCATCAACGGATGAATGGGTCAAGAAGATGTGGTTTATCTATACTACGTGGCAATGAGAAAGAATGAAATCTGGCCATGTGTAGCAACATGGATGGACCTTGACGGTGTAATGCTGAGCGAAACAAGTCAGGCAGAGAAGGGCAAATATCATATGTTTGCACGTATAGGAGGATTAGGAGGAATTCAACGGAGGAACAAGGGGGAGAAGAAGGGTGGAAATGGTGGGGGATAGGGAGAGAGGCAAACCATGAGAGACTCTTGAATGCTGACAAAAACTGAGGACTGATGGATGTGGGAGGGAGGGGGGATGGGCACGGAGGAGGGAACTTGTGGGGATGAGCACTGGATGTTATATGGAAACCAACTTGACAAAATATTTGTAAAAAAAAAAAAAAATTAAATAAAAAAAATAAAATTCTGCTTTTTAAATTCTCAAAACAGAAGCACCTGGGTGGCTCAGTCGGGCTCTGTGCTGACAGCTCAGAGCCTGGAGCCTGCTTCAGATTCCATGTCTCCCTCTGTCTCCTCTCTCTCGTTCTCTCTCACGCTCTCTCAAAAATAAGCATTAAAATTTTTTTAAATAAAAAAAATTCTCAAAGGATTTTTTTTTCTTTAAAAAAGTTCTTATTTAAAGCTCCACTAAGGGCACGTGGGTAGCTCAAACAGTTGAGCATCTGACTCTTGATTTCAGGTCCGGTCGTGATCCTGGGATCATGCCCTGCATCACACTCCGAACTGAGCACGGAGCCTGCTTAAGATTCTGATTCTGTCTTTCAGGGCGCCTCGGCGGTTCAGTAGGTTAAGCGCCCAACTTGGTCTCAAGGCATGATTTCACAACTTGTAGGTCTGAGCCCTACATTAGGCTATGTAGTGACAGCAGAAAGCCTGCTTCAGATCCTCTGTCTCCCCCTCACTGCCCCTTCCCTGCTCACACTCTCTCTCAAAAATAAACAAAAAATCGTCTCTCTCTGCCTCTCACCCTTCTTGCGTGTGCTCTCTAAAAAAAAAAATAATAAGTAAAATAAAGTTTTGCTTATCAAAATATAACTTCTATACATAAAACACTGACATGGTTTTAAAATTTTCATAAACACCAAAGTTAGAGGAATCACACTATCCGATTTCAAGACTTACTATCAGCTAGATTTATCAAGAGTGGTATTGGCGAGAGGATGTACACAAGTTATTACTGAAACAGATGACAACGCAAAAATACACCCACAAATATAAAGTCCTTTTTTTTTTTTTTTTTTTACAAAAGTGCAAAAATAATCCTATGAAAAGGATTTTTCAGCAAATGGTACTATAACAATTGAACATGTGCGTCCACATGCAAACAAATGAATGTCAACTTTCAACATATACAACTTATACAAAAATGGATCAGAAATCTAAAAGTAAAATATAAAATTATAAATCCTGTATAAGAAAACATAGGAGAACATCTCTGTGATTTCAGGGAAGGCAAAGATTTCATAGATACATCAAAAACAGGACTCAGGAAAAGTTTTTGCTGAGGCTGGCTTGATCCAAATTTAAAACTTTTGCTTTCCAAAAGACAAACTTGGAAGAGACTGGGAGAAAATATTTTAAGTTTTCTGACAAAAGACTCCTATCCATAACATGTAAAGAACTCTCAATACTTAGCAATAAGAAAATATTTAGGAAAAGAGTTAGTACTCTAAGAAGTCTGAATTACCATATGACTCAGCAATTCCAGTCCTAGGCATATATTCAAGAAAATTTAGAACATACGCCCACAAAAAACTTGTACATGAATGTTCACAGCAGCATCACTCATAAAGACCAAAAAGAATAATTTAAATATCTATCAACTGATGAATGAATAAACAAAATGTGATATATCCAATGGAATATTATTCAGTTATAAAAAGAAATAAAATAATGATACATCCTACATCAAGCTTGAAAATATAAATTTAAGTGAAAAGAAAACAGAAACAAAGGGCCATGTACATTGCATGATTACTTTTAAGTGAAATATCCAGAACTGGTGACTCTATAGAAAACATAAATTAAATCAGAAGTTGCTGCAGGTGGGGTTAGGAAGATCAAGAGAGATTTTGAGAGTGATTGCTAATGGGTATGAGGTTTACTTTGGGGGTGTTGAAAATGTTCTGGAATGACTGGTGGTAGTCACACAATTGTGTGATTATGCTAAAAAGCACTCAACTGTACATCTTAAAAGGGTAAATTTAAGATGAAAAGTAAAGCATAGGGAATGCAGTTATTAATATTGTAATAACGGAAGCACCTGGCTGGCTCAGTCTGTAGAGCATGTGACCCAGTCTGAGGGTCATGAGTTCCAGCCCCATGTTGGGCATGGAGCCTACTTAAAAAAATAAATTATTTTTAATTTGCTAAATAATACTGTAACAATGTGGTAAAGGGACAGATGGTAACCCTTATCATGGTGAGCATTACATAACCTTTAGAATTGTTGAATCACTGCTGTACACCTAAAATCAATATAACATTGTACTTCAGCTACATTAATAACATTTCGTAAATCTCATTTTAAAATACCATTTTAAATGGTATGTAAATTGAATCTCAATAGAAAATGAAAAAATCCAATTAAAAGGAGCAAAAGATTTGAACACTTCACCAATGAAACTATAAAAACAGCAAAGAACATGAGAAGATGCTCAACATCTTTAATCACTAGATATGCAACGTCAAAGCACAATACTTCAGCACTATATACCTAGAAGAAAGGCTAAAAGTTTTTGAAATGTCAATGCGAAGTGCTAGTGAGCACTCAAAGCTTAGTTACTCTACACTTCACTAGGCAGCTGGTGAGATTGCAAAATGGCACAGGAACTCTGAAAAGCAGCTCCTTAGTTTCACATAAATTAAATATTAACTCAACATAAGGCCTCACAATTGCACTTTTAGGTAGTAACCCAAGAGAAATAAAAATTTATGTTCACACAAAAACCATTCACGACGGTTAG
Source organism: Hyaena hyaena (assembly GCF_003009895.1). Lineage (NCBI taxonomy): Eukaryota > Metazoa > Chordata > Mammalia > Carnivora > Hyaenidae > Hyaena > Hyaena hyaena. The sequence continues at coordinate 1,033,721 of NW_024080840.1, read as the reverse complement.
AAAGGGAAACCAGCAAATATTTCTAACACATTCATACAATACCACTCAAAAATACAGGAATGAAATACTGGTGCATGCAACACATGAATGAGCAAGTTCATTTTGTGTAAAAAAGTGAAAGGAGTGAAATAAAGCAAAAGCAGAAGACCTCAAAAGCTACCGATCTTACAATTCCATTTATATGGCACTCAAGAAAAGACCAGACTCTAGGGATGGAAACAGAGGGGTGGCTGCCAGGAGAAATGGGGGTAGAGAAGGGTGGACTAAAAAGGGGCAGCACAGGGAATTTGGATGTCTTGATGAACTTTTTGGCATCATGACTGTGATTGTGGATACATTCCTTAACACTGCATTTGACAAGAAAGGCAGTGCTTCCCATGCCGAGTGAATTTTACAGTATGCAAATTTTAAACAAATGCATCCCTAAATCGCGGTCTACACGCACCTCCGCGGCAACCCTCCACTAAGGATCAACACACACCACAAAGTGTTTTCGAGGCTTCCTTCTGAAGGGGGTGAAGGCACGCTGTATTAGTTCCACTCAGCCAACGAGAAGCTGAACAAATTCACCCATCTTCACGTTTCTGATACTAGTCGGAGATGCGGCGCCAGCGCTCAGGTCCCTACTCCGTGCAGTCCGGCTCTAGCGCGGTCCCAAACACGGATACCAACGGGTATCGCCACCGAACTCAGCACCTACTCACGCTCTTTCATCAAGGAGAAACATCAAGATAAACGAGTGTCTTAGAAGGAGGCTAGACTGAAAGTGTGCGCATATTAACCGTTAACACCCCCCCCCAAATGAGCCCTAACTTTGGCCTAAGAGATTCCCTTCCACTTACAATGGATGTTTATAAATAGAGTACCCTCCAAAAACAGGGGGCAGCACGGAAATCGAGGCTCCAAATAAGGGAACGCGCCAGAGCAAATGGATACAAAGTAGAGAGCTTCGATCCTTCACCCTAAGCAACCTAAGCGCCCGTTCCTCCCCGTCTTTTGTGGGTCTGAGAGGTTGCCCGGCGCACCTGCTTTCTCACAGTTCACCCGGACCCACCAAATCCCAGAGCCTGACAAACGTGACACGCTCCCGGGGCAGGCCGTGAACTGGAAACACCTGACCCACCGTTTGGGTTGACTGTGCACGGGAGTTTCGCTTTCTGTTATCCGCAGGGGCCGGGCCGGCAACCCGGATCGCAGGTGCGGTGGCCAGGAAGCCGGGGGGCCGACGAGACACCACGGTTCAGCCGCACGCCCCGGCTGGGGGAGGGAGACGGCGTCCTTGGGCTCAACGCCCTGCCTGCACGTGCGGGACAACGTGCGACCCTCCGCGGGCTCTCCCGAGCAGTCGCCATAACCCACGGGGGTGCCAAAGGCCAGGGGTGGGCCCAACCCCCGGGCGTCTCGTGGCCTCCCCACGACCCGCGCGGCTGAGTGCCGCCCGCGCGGGGCGACGGGCAGGAAAGGGCGCCTGGCGCAATCGGTCCCCCGCACCCTCGGAGTCCACCGCGGGCCCCCTCAGCCGCACGGCTCGGAAAAGGGGGACGTTACAACCCGCACCCCGACCCCAACCCCTTCCTGCCGGAATATAAACAACTTGCGGGCAGAGGCCCTGGAACCGCCGCCTGGCTTTACGTAATTTAACCCCGAGGAGGGCGGCGGCAGGTGGTGGCGCCGAGCGAGCGAGGGGCCCGAGGCCCCGAGAACCAAGGGCCGGGAGGAAAACGAGATTGAGGGGGCGGCGGCGGTCTCGTTACCTCCCCAGATGCCCAGAGTGAGCTGGGACGTGTCCAGGTTCACCACATAGTCCCCCAAGAACCGGTTCAACACATCCACGACCACCGACTCGAACACCATTTTCCTCAGCCGCGGTGGACACGGAAGCCGCCCCCCGCGCTCCTGCTTCCAGCGCCCGGCCGCCCCGCGCCCTCCCCCGAGACCGCTCGGTTCACCGGCTCCCGGGCGGCTGCCTCCGGAGCTGCCCCAGCGCCGGACGCGCAGCCACGCCGCGAGCCCAGCGAGGGGCGGAGGCGGGCGCTCGCTCCCGCGCGTGCGCAGGACGGGCTCTAGGGCGGGGGCGGAGCGCGACGCCGACCAGGGCGCGCCTCCCGGAGCAAAGCAAGGGCGGCTGCGCGGCCGCTTCTCTGACGCGAGAGTCTTCCTTGCAGAACCCGCCTCCTTTTACCCGTTGGCCCCGCCTTTTCCCCCATCGCCTAGCAACGGGATGAGCGGAGGCAGCTGCCAGGTTTTTTCCCCGACCCCGCCCTCACCGGCTGACCCGGGTCTGGACCCGCGGCGGGGGCGGGGCGGGGCGCGGCCGTGTACCAGGCACGGAACGCCCCTTGCCCTACAGTGGAGGCGACCCCACACGCGGACCCGTAGGACTTGCACCTGAGCAAGGCGTGGGCAGTTTCCAGCCCTTTCGCTGTCTGGCTGGAGGCGTCTTAAGGGAGGGTCCCAAGGAGTCCCCTCCCCCCCCACGCACACATTATTACGGGTTGCTGCGTCAGGCTAGCCTGTGTCTGGACGCTGTAACTGCCCCGGCCCGTGCTCTCAGCGCAAGGCCAGGACGCTCCTGGGGTGACTTAACTGCCCCTGCCGCGAACAGTGCCAGAAAGTGGAAGGGCAGTGCGGAGTAAACTCGGTGTTGGAATGCCACGCCCCCCCCTTCATCTGACGAGTCACTCTTCTTTTGGTCAAGTTATTTACAAGGAGCCTCCTTTCAGATTCAGAGTTAGGGCTACCAGTCCAGAAACTGCTGAGCGCCCTCCAAGAAACACAGTGAGGTCTACACTCAACCCTTGAGCCTTACAAGTGACCTCAACTAAATAAAAAAGAGAACTCTTCTTTCAGCCCCATCCCACCCCCGTTTCGTCTTACGTAAGAAATACAGTCAAACGCCTGAGGTCATAGAGACGCCGGATGTGAAGTGTGGAGAACCATAATGACCACCCTCCTAAGGGCTTAAGATGTAGGAGTGTACTTTGAACTTTTTCTCTTTGCGTCGTGAACATGAAAGGGAAAGCTCGCTAAAGTGGACTGGCAACGCTAGAAGGAGAAGCTAGGGAGGCTTAGCGCTCAATGTCAATTACAGGGAGAATTGACAATTACAGGCCTAACAGAAGAATCTCAACAGGAAACAATCATCAATTACAGGCCCCCAACCGGGGAAGAGGGACGTTGCATCTCCTATAAGACATCAACTACACCTGCAATCAGGTGATGAGAAACTTGCATCACCCTCAGCTCCTCCTCAGTTGACGTTTGTTCAAGCCAAAAGTCGTAGGATAATGTCCCCCCCCCCCGGCTTTTGTTTGTGGACTTGCCTATGGTTTTGCAGTAGCTTGCTGGTGCCATGTTACAATCCTCTGCTGTTCCCAAATAAACCCATCTTTTGCTGGTAAAATAACCGGCAATTTTATTTTTAAGGGTAACAGTATCACGAATAAATAATGCCTCTGATACCTTTCTGTTAATTCCTGTACCATTTTAGTACTTTCTATACCTAGTCACCCAATTTTTTTTAAGGTTAAGGTTTGCCTTTTCAGTAGAATGCTTGGCAAAAGAAAACTAAAACAAAAAAATGTAAAATCTTATTTCACATGAGTTCGTAAATTATTTTCAGGTAATTTCATATTTGAAGGGTCTTTATTATGTCACCAGTTCAATCTCTTAACCTTAACAATAACGAATCAAGATGTTAGGCATTGATCCAAGGTGACAAAACTAACGTTATGCAGAAACACAGCTGGAACCTCGAGCTTCTGACTGACTCCGCTCTGCCACCCCACCTGATCCTCTTTGCATTTGACCAGCAGCATTGGAAATCTACCTCAGAATACCCGTATATGGAAACTGATAGAGGCCGAAATGCCCAGAAAAGAGAAAAGCCCATAATGAGGTATTTTACTATTATAACTTTATTTAGAAGAAGCCAGATAGACGGTAACTAGATTCCACTATTAAATCTAGCACCATGAATTTAAAGTGCAAAAACTCCAGAACTCAGTCCAAAAATGCATCTGACATAGCTTGCAAACACTTCATGCTAGTTTTCTATAATCCGGAAAAAGCCTGTCGAATTGGATGAAGGAGGACTGCGCCGCTGAAAATTTGGAACTACAAGCATTTCATTGCGAAAGAGAGCAATGAAAAAAATTCTGCCGATAAAGTGTTAGAAACATACAAGAAGATGCATGGTGTAACTGAATTCTTATCTAGTGTTAGGTGCTTCATCATAAACACGCATTTCCTAATTACTAAAAGGTACAATTTTGCAGTCGGTCCTCCTGTTGCTTAATCCATCTGAGGAAGTTTGTAAGCCAAGATACAGTAATGTCATTATGTAAAAGATAAGTACACTTACCAAACCATTAAACCAAAAATCTGTTGGACCTTGAGAAATAAGTCCAAGCATTGCCAAAAGAGAAAAAATATCCCAAGTTTCAAATTTGGAAATATTCAGTGTAAAGTGTTTTTCTCTTCCAGATCATAATTAAAGTGTTGTACTTCATTGTTTGATCATATTAAAAAAATTTTTTTTGCATGAACCCTAACTGCAATATCATCCAACTTTACAATAAATCCCTAACTTTGCAAGCAGGATTTGCTGTTTTATGCTTAGTTTACATGCCGAAGCTTTCCGTCTTTGAAGTTTTGGACATTTTTTTCTCTTAATTCGTGTGTCCACAAGTAAATATCATTTGTGTACTGTTTGTCCTGACCTCATTCCCCAAGCAAGATTAGCATTGTGGTAGCATGCCAGATGGCCAGATAGGAAAGGCTTTGAAGCAGATCACATTCCCAAACACATTCTGTTCCTGGAGGAACAGTTCTACAAGATGGCCATTTTACAGAAAAGCTTTTACTGAGTTAGCCTTGAAAAGCCCTATGCTTCCCCCTCAGTTAAATGGTTTAAAAATTATAAACAATTTGGGGCACCGGGTGACTCATTCAAGCCAAGCTTGAACTAACAGCTCATGAGTTCAAGCCCTGCATCAGGCTCTGTGCTGACAGCTCAGAGCCTGGAGCCTGCTTCCCGTTCTGTGACTTTCTCTCTCTCTCTCTGCCTCTCCCCTGCTCATTCTCTGTCTCTCAAATATAAATAAGTTTAAAAAATAAAATAAATTATAAACAATTAAAAGTTATTTCAATTTATGTCTTCCAAAGCCTTAGAGAAAAAAGAAAACAAATTTGTTGGAAAGGAGATATAAGTAAAAGGTTGAGAAACTTACAAGAACCTTACTTAGGCAGTGTAGGTAAAAATGTAAATCAATACAGTCTTTCTAAAAGGCAGTTTATAAACATCTACAAACCAATATATACATTTTTTGGTATAGACGTATATTCATATGTACATATTCACATGTGTAAATACATATATATGACTTTTGACTCAACAATCCCGCTTCTAGTGATTTACTCTAAGAAAACATAAAAATTTAAAAAGCTATCTCCACAAGAACATTCATTCAAGCATTATTTATAACAGCCCAAAATTAGAATAAGCTGAATATCAGTAAGGAAGCTGGTTAAGTGCACACGCACACACACAAACACACACACTTACACAATGGGTTACTATGCAGGCTTTAAAAATGATAATGCACATCTATGGAAGACAATAATATATGCTTGTGAGAAACAAGATACAGAGTAGCATCATACCAATAATATAAATTATAAACATATTTTAAGTGTACAGAGAATATATATATAAATATACACATATATATACACACACGTACACAGAAAGAAATGGGAAAGTATGCCCGCCAACTGTTAACAGTGATAATCTTTAGATGGTGAGACTTTGGTCATGTGTATTGTCTCTGTCCTTTCAAGGTCTTTTTTTACAGTGAGCATGGATTTTTTTCCCCAAAACAAACAAAAAAAAGCTGTTAATATTGTAAGATTACTACAAATGAAGTATAGTCAGACTTTTCTTACCATGCTAATTGAAATGTTTTTAGTCTAAAGCAAATCAGCTTTGGAGACTGTGAACCATGGAAATCGAATTTCATTACATTTAACCATATGCCATATACTTGGAACATTAAAATAAGAAGATGTAAACTTAATTTGTTCCTCTAAATTGGTGGAGAGAGATGTATCAGAAATGTTATTATATTGTATATTCTTTTATAATTCTTTGGGAAAATTGCTCTCCCCAAATTAGAGCCAACTGAAGTTTGTGAGCAAGTTCTCAACCCTGGTGGCAAATTGATACAAAGATTCGTGTGAACTTTCAAAAGGCTGCCAAACAATGAGAAAGAATGAAATCCGGCCATGTGTAGCAACATGGATGTAACTTGAGGGTGTTATGCTGAGTGAAATAAGTCAGGCAGAGAAGGACAGATACCATATGTTTGCACATATAGGTGGATTAGGAAGAACTTAACAGAGGACCATGGGGGAGAAGAAGGGGAAAAATAGTTGGGTAAAGGGAGGGAGGCAAACCATGAGAGACTCTTGAATGCTGAGAACAAACTGAGGGCTGATGGGGGTGGGGGAGGGGGAAAGGGGATGATGGGCATGGAGGAGGGCACTTGTGGGATGAGCACTGGGTGGGTGTTACATGGAAACCAACTTGACAATAAACTATTTAAATAAATAAATAAATAAATAAAATAGGTAAACTTTAAAAATAAAAAAATTTTTAAAAGGCTGCCAAAAGGCATGAATAGATATAAATATAGCAAATAAGCACATTAAAATATGTTCAATATTATCAACTATTGAGCCAATGAAAATTAAAAACATAAATGATATCTATTACTATATATCAACCAGCATGGTAAAAAAAAATGTGGTAACACCAAGTGCTGGTGAAAATGGATGTGGAGAAAATGGATCACATGTGCATTAGTTATGGGAATGTGAAATGGGATAGCTGTGCTCTGGACAATTTCTAAACCAAAAAACTAAACTAAATATGCACCTACCATATGAACCCGCAATTGTACTTCCAGGCATTTATCCTAGAGAAATGAAAACTGTGTTCCCACAAAATCTTGTACAAGAATGTTTCCCAGCACTTTAATTCATAATGGGCAAAACCCAGAAATGACCTAAAAGCTTTTCAACAGATGAATGGAAACAGACTGTATGTAGTATATCCATACTGTGGAATACCACTCAGCAACAAAAAGGAATGAACTATCGATGCTATAAACAATCTGGATAAATCTCAGGGCATTATGCTGATTCCATTCACAAAATATTCTTGAAAAAACAAATTTATAGAGATAGAAAACAGATTAGCAGTTGCCAAAGGTTAGTATGGGGAGGAGGGACAGGTGTGGCTACAAACGATTTCCAGGGAGGAGCCTTGTGTTTACAGAGCGCTTGTGTATCTTGATTGTGTTAGTGGTTAAATAAAATTGCATAATACTACATACACCCACACCCACACACACCCCCTCACACACAAATGAGAGCATATAAAGCAGGTGAAATCTGAATAAACTCTATGGATTGTACCAATTTCTTTTATATCCTGGTTTTGATACCACACTATAATTATGCAAGATGTTACCATTGGGAGAAACTGGGTGAAAGGTACATGGGACCTCCCTGTAAGTTTTTTGCAACTCTCTATAAATGTATAATTATTTTGAAGGAATTTTCTTAAAGGCTCTGATAATTTAGGGTCTAATAGGGGGTGCCCCTGAGAAGGAGATGAGCCTGAGCGGTAAAAGATTCTACACCATGTTTTAATATCCTTGTGCAGGGTGCTTGGTAAGATGTTCTCATAGGAAAAGTATCTGAATATCACAACATATTAAACAATCAAGTTCTGTTTCCCACATCATTGCACTCCTAGAAGTGGAAGCTAATGTGTCTAGTTCACTGATGTATCCCTAGTAACAAATGAGTGCTTGGTACATACAGGTTTTTTATTTTGTTTCCGCTTTTGCTTCGTAGAGAGAAAAACCGTATGCAAGAGGGGCAGAGGGAGAGAGAGAATCCTAAGCAAGCTCCACACTCAGCATGGATCCTGACATGGGGCCCGATCCTACAACTCTGGGGTCATCATCTGAGTTGAAATCAAGAGTGGATGCTCAACCAACTGAGCCACCCAGGCGTCCCCATATAGGTTCTTTATACATGTTTGTTGCAAGAATGAACAAATGTTGGATATGAAGTCACGTCCAACCCTCACAACATTGAACATACCACCAGAGAAGTAGATTAATAGCCCCAAAAACATCTCAAGGAGAGACTATTCAGAGGGAAAACAAAAACAAAAACAGAGGCTGTGATTGTGGAGTGAAGATGCAGCCCCAGGAGAAGAGGCATGGGAACCTCGGCTTGCCCCCCTCCCCCCACCACTGCTGTGCTGTGACAGGCAAATACGGAGAGAGAAAGATGAGGCATGTGGAAGGCAAGACTGGAGACCCAGGATTAGGCTCCCATTGGCAGGGCTGAGGTGAATCCAGGGAGCACAATATAATCTCAAAAGTCTATCCAGAAGAATCCTTTAAAAACTGTGTCACTTCTGGGGCATCTGGGTGACTCAGCCAGTTAAGCATCTGATTCTTGATTTCCGCTCAGGTCATGATCTCAGGGTTCATGAGTTTGAGCCCTGCATCAGGGCTCTGCACTGACAGCCTGGAGCCTGCTTGGGATTCTCTTCTCTCCCTTTCTCTCTGCCCCTCCCCTGCTCACATAAGCACATTCACTCTCTCTTATTCTCTCTCTCTCAAAATAAACTTTAAAAACAAAAACAACTGCGTCACTTCCGTGCTCCAAAGCTGCTAATGTACTGCTCACATCATCATGGGAATGACCACAGCCCTCACAATGGCAGATTAGGCTCAACATAATTGGCCTAACACTCCACCCTACCCTTATCTAGAATGCTCCTTCCTCTTCTATTTGCACAACTCACTCTTGTCTTTACTCTCCAGTCATTTTCTCAGCCCTTCCCTGAACAGCCTGGTTAACATTGATACCTACCTCCACCCCTCAGCGCTCTTCTGTTACCTTCCCTGCTTTATTTTTCCTCGGAGCACTTACATCTGACATGCTATGTGTTTCTTACCTGTTTTTTGGCTCTCTCTCCCCGCCGTAATGTATATAATACAATGTAAGCTACTGGAGGAGAAATGATTATAAGCGTTTTGCTCATTGTTCTGTCCTCTGTGCCTAGAACAAGGGAGGCGCTCCCATATTGTTGGAAGGCAGGCCAGACATACCTGCCAAGTTTTGAATTATTGCCAGTCAGCTCCAAACCCACCTGTTTGCCGCCACGTTCAGCGGCGGCAGCTGGCTTCTGGCTGGGCTCTGCCAAGAGGGGGCGCTCGAGGGGCTGGAGAAGGAAGGAGAGAACCGCTGCCTTCTGTTTGTTACCTGTAGGGTTGCGGGTCTACTTCCTTTCCTTAGGATCCTCACCCCCCGCGACCCTTCTTCGCGCGGACAACGGTCCTTCCTTACAGCACCTGAATCTGACTTGCAATTCCCCTATCTTGCAGAATCAGCACCTTCTCACCGGAACAGACCTCGCCGTTCCCCCTCCGGTGCTCGCCTCTCCTGTCTGGGAGCCGCGCAGCCCGGCGGATCCGGATCCGCCTTCGAGGCTCCAGTTGTACGTTTCCTACTCTGTCCCTTTGCTCGCTCAGCCCGCTTGGGGTGATGTCCGCTTCCTGCAGGAACTACGGCGGTGAGACGGTAAAGCTCCCTGTTCACTTTGTTGCAGGGACCGATTTTGTGCTTTGTTCATAGCTCTGTGTACATATATATTTTTTTCTGTCGGGAACAGAGTCAGGACCTGCAGCTGAGACCCTGCCCAGGGCATGTTTGGCTGAGAGAGGGAGGCAGTATCATTAAAGGGAGTACATGCAAATTGTGGGTGAGCAGGGAAGCCAGGCTGGGGCCAGAGAGAGTATTAAGTGTCTGGATTGGCAGCAACTGCCAGACCATAAATAGTAATGAGTCCAAGGATCAAGGGCTCCGATAATTTAGAACAGGTCAGCAGGGGAGTGTGAAGTGGGTCAAGAAAATGGGTGCAGAAGATAGGCTACCCATGTGAAGTGCTGGGGGCTGACCTTAATCGTCTTATGAAACAGAGGCAGTGGGGTAAGGTGGCTCTGGACAAGCTGAATCCGCTGATAACCATTCCCCTCTGTGTTTAAGTCCAAACTCCCCATTCCTGAGCCAAAATTAGTTTAGACAGTATTTGAAGCACCTTCCAGATATGAACTCTCTGCCCATCTAGACTTCTGAATATTGACCACTATCTTCTGCTTCTATTCTTTCCTTTCTTAGTAAACCATTGAGCACCGGGGGCTCCATGATTGTCTCTGTGTTGCTGCTTCTGTGAACCCTTCCCCAGAGCCTGGGCCACCTCCGTGTGTGGTTCTAAGGCCAGCCCCCGTCACTCTGCCTTGCCTACCCTCCCCAACCTATGTGTTAATGCAAGTAACCTGAAACATGCAGATAGCAGCCACTGACCAGGACGGAGTGGGGAAGTCCAGAGTTAGAGAGAAGCCAGAAGGCCACTGTTGAGATGTAGGCATAAGACAATTCTGGATCTCAACTAGGTCACTGCAATGTAAATGAATGGAAAGGCATAAGAGAAATGGAGGTCATAAAGGTAGAATGCATGAGTCCTGGAAACGGATTAACTGTAGTGGATGAGGTAAATAAAATAATTCTAAGATTGTGTTGTTCGTAGTAACTGGGATGTGAAAGCAAGGTGTTGGTTTTACAGGAGATGAGGAGTTCAGTTTTTGGTTGGTTCCGTGAGAGTTAAAGTCTAGGGGAAAATATCCAAACTACAGTGTAGTTTGTCTACTGATAGTTAGAAATTAAGAAATGAGGTCCCAGTGAAAGTCCAGGACAGAACATAGACACTTCAGACCTCCCTAGACAGAAACAATTATCTTCCATGTGTGGATGCCATTTGGAAGTAAAGGAATGTAGACACAGAAAAGCAGACCAAGGATTGAACAGTGAAGGAACATTCTCACTTAGGGAAGAGCTAAACAGATATGAGACAGGAAGCCTAGGAAAGAAGCCAGTGTACGCAGATATCCAAGAAGGATGTAAAGAATGAAGGGTGGACAACAATAGAAAATTGCAGAGATGTTTAGAAAGAGAAATACTGAGAAAACGCAACCAAATTTGGCTCTTAACAAGTACTTGCAAGGTCTTTTGATTCACCTACCAAGAGATGTCTAACCAACGTCATTAAAAAAGTAGATTTTAGTAAAAAGGGGTTACTAGTAAATTTGAACCTTATGTTTACCAATAGGATGCTAAATTTAGAAAACTGAGTTCATGTCAGCACCTATTAAGGGCTCAAATGCAAACAGCTCCTTTAATATTAATATAGAGGTTTATTTTCAGTGAGGGTTCATTAATTAACACAATACATGTCCACATTATTCTTTGTATTTGCCATATTTAAGCCTTTCTTGTTCATGTATATGCTTTTATCATCACAATATAACATCATTCCTGATAAGAATCTAAACTGATCTTTAAGTAATCCAAACAGTCCCCTCCACATATCCTATTTTCTAGCTGCTTTAATCACACTCTGTCCCTGCAATTTTACTTAACAACTACTTGCCTGGAAATAAATATTTAACAATCTATAAAACTATTTTCTAAATTTATGGGGGTGCCTTGGTGGCTCAGTCAGTTGAGGGTCCGATTTTGGCTCAGGTCATGATCTCACAGTTCGTGGGTTCGAGTCCATGTCAGGCTCTGTGCTGACAGCTCAGAGCCTGGAGCCTGCTTCATATTCTCCCTCTGTCTCTGCCCCTCCCCCACTCATGCGGTGTTTCTCTCTGTCTCAATAATAAATAAACATTAAAAACTTTTTAATTTATATACTTCTGTAAGTCTTGGCAAGATACTCCATTACCAACACCATAGACGTGCATATGGGATTCTGAGAATACGAATCCCTTGCTCCTTAGTCTACATAGATGTCCACATACACAGATGTGATGTAGAAGTTGTAGTCTGCTCCAGAACTTTAATAATATTGCCCATGTCATGTAAAGATAGCATTATGTACTTTATATATATACATACATGTAATTCATATAATATATATATAGTTCACATTATATATGTATAATTCAATATATATATATATGTATTTCACATGTGTCACATATGGAGCATGGATTTTTAATAACAGCTATAAAAAAGATCGTTGGCACATTTGAGCCCCATGTATACCAGAAGTGTTTTAATTTAAAGTACTTTGTTTAATTCAACAATTGCTTATTAAGCAAAACCTGTTAATGTCTAAAGTTTTCCAATGTTTACATTTTACAAGACCTCATTTTCCAAAGAGCACAACATAATATTCCCAGAATCTCTTCCTCGAAAGTAATCATGGTATCTTTCTACTTCTAATGAAAGTAGTCTCCGTCAATTAGTTATCACATTTATACTGTTCTTAGGTTATACACTGTGCTCTTTATATCCAAGGAAATTCTGAGTCAGATGTACTACTAACTTGGTTTCCTTAGTGTTAAATTAGCTTAAGTCAAGCATCAGCTACTGATTCAAACTTTAGTTTTCCCTTAAAGGAAGTTAAAAGAGCACCATCTAGTGGAATTTTTGACATAAGATCCTTCCAAATTGTTCTTCAAATTTAGTGAATTTTTAAATATAGATTTTATTTTCTTAAATAAGAACTATTTCTTAAATAATTAAATTTCTTAAAATTAAGAATTTTAACTCTTAAATAATAATGACTATAAATCAACTCATATATTTTCTAAACTACATCCTAAACATATTTTCAACAAACCTTAAGATTCAAAATCAAAATCTAGAATTCATTTATGACATTTTAACCACATATTTTAACTACTGAATCAGCTTTTCTCTCATTTAAGTATTATTGCATACTTTTCTTTTCATGCAGACTTTATTAGTTTTTATTTTTAATTGTATTAGTTTCTTATTTTTCATGCAGATTTATATCTTTTAAATGAAGACATAATTGACTGCAATTTTTTGTTACTGAAAACAAATTTGGCTTTGTTTTTCCACTGCTTGTTAGTGGATCAGTTCCTAAACAAAGAAAATGTCATTCTATTCACTGGCGATTCACTGGCAGCCTGGAGCCTGCTTCAGATTCTGTGTCTCCCCCTTTCTCTCAAAAATAAATAAACACTAAAAATTTTTTTAAAGAAAGATTTAGATATAGAATTCGAACTTATCTGTTAGTGGCTATGCCCAGTACAAACTATTTGACTTTTCCCTGACTTGCATAAAGTTCATCAATACATTTGATCTAAAAAGATAAATATGGTGACGCCTCAGCTTGGGATACTGATTTCATCCCCAGACCAGAGGTCCTGTGAACAATGTGAGCAGCAAATGAAGGTTTTATGTCTTCTCAATCCCGGAAACACATAAAACAAATGCATAAAAGTGGTCATGCAACCATATGTGCTGATGGGAATACAAGCTCATAGTTTCCAACTAAGTTCTCTTTTCATGTCTATTTCCTTATTTCATTGTTTTTCTGTTTTGTTTCTTTAAGTCTCTATTTCTCAAATTTCCTAAATAATTGCTTCTCACATTAAGGTCTCCCTTCGAATACCTCCTCATAAAAGATGCTTTCCATGACAGTCCTACCAAAGACAGCAACATCGGGGCACCTGGGTGGCTCAGTCAGTTAAGTGACTGACTCTTAATTTTGGCTCAGGTCATGATCTCACGGTTTATGAGTTCAAGCCCCGCATCAGGCTCCGTGCTGACAGTGCAGAGCCTGCTTGGTATTCTCTCTCCCTCTCTCTGCCCCTCCGACATGAGTGCTCTGTCTCTCTCTCTCTCTCTCAAAATCAAATACATAAACTTAAAAAATCCCAGCACCATCCCTCTGCCTCTACATCTATTCTGTGACGTAATTTCTATATCCGGTTTTCATACAGTACTTACCCTGCCTTTCATAATGAATATTTATTTATTTTCTGTCTCTCTCCAATAATTTCAGCATTGGCTCCATTATTTTACCCATCTCTGTAGCTTGTTATTGTTAGAGTTTCCAAAACACAAGGCTGAAAGGCAGCTTAACTAGGCCAGTTGGGGCAACCGGGTCAAGCCTGGCGACGTGGCACCTCCCCAGGTATCATTCTTCCTCTACTAGCCCAGCCCAGGTGTGTTCTAGTTGCCACAAGGGAGACTGTAAGCCCAACTGAGCAGGTGTTTGTCTAGCTTTGCTCACTTCACATCTGCTAACACCTCACTGGCCTAAGCAAGTCACACAACTGAATGTGGAGTCAAATAGCAAAGCCCTACAGAATGGGATCCAGCTCTAAATCAGGTTCCTCACTGAGTGTGGGTTTGGGATTCTATCCCTCTCTTTCTCTGCCATTCTCCCCCACTCTGGTGACAAACACCTGCTTAGTTGGGCTTACAGTCTCCCTTGTGGCAACTAGAACACACCTGGGCTGGGCTAGTAGAGGAAGAATGATACCTGGGGAGGTGCCACGTCGCCAGGCTTGACCCGGTTGCCCCAACTGGCCTAGTTAAGCTGCCTTTCAGCCTTGTGTTTTGGAAACTCTAACAATAATGATTGTTGTTAAGTCACTGCATTTGAGGATGGTTTGTTATATAGCAATAACTATATATATATTATATATATATATATATATAATATATATATATACATACACCCTCCCTAGAAAGTCCCTGGGTGCAGGGAACGTCTATGTTTTCTTTATCGTTACATCCATACCACCCAGCACTGTGCCTGGCAAGTTGCATAAATGAATGGGGGGAGGGTAGTTGGACCATATATTACAGCTTAAGTAATAGCTATTTTGATGGTCTATCTTTATTTACAGATAGATTCAATAACCTGGAAATAAATGGGTAGACTACTTATCCCACAAGCAATTCTCAAATATGATTTTCTTCTCTCTGTTAAACTTTTGATATGTATAAGGAGTAGTGAGTTCAAGGTTGGGTATCTTATCAAGTGTTTTTTTATTTTTAAGCACCACAATGTGGGCCTCAAACTTACAATGTCAAGATCAGGAGTCACTTGTTCTCTACTCTATTGACTGAGTTAACCAGGCATCCCTCTTACCAAGTATCTTAAGTGTAGCTATTTTAAGTGCACAGTATAATGCTATCATAATGAACTCTAAAGAAATGATGTTGTGAATGGCTTCCTTTTATGATCATTGAGTAGCCTAACAAAGAAATGTAAGAGAGCCATTTCACCTCCACATAGAAGTGGGCACAGGGTATAACTGCTGATCAAAGGATCATCTTGAACTATATTTAAAATGAAAATGAATAGGTACACAAGTTAGTCTCATAATGGACCTGGGCATATATGATTTGAATTACAAATCTTTATGCCTCTACCTATAAAATGTAACTGTAAAAGGGGCTAATAAGGTTCTCATAAAGTTGTGTTGAGGACTAAATGACTTAATATATAAAGCACTTGGCAGAGTGCTTAGCACCTAGGAAATTTTGTGAAAACAGTTGTTTGTATTGTTATCATTACAATAAGCTATTTTATCATTACAATAAACTATTGCTTCTGAGAAAACAATAAATTCTGTTTCTTTGGTTTGATGTCAGAAACACTACAATGAATATGGGAGATATTTAAAAATTTTTTAATGTTTATTTATTTCTGAGAGAGAGTGCATGTGAACAGGAGAAGAGCAGAGAGAGAGGGGGACAGGGGTCCAAAGCAGCTATACTGACAGCAGAGAGCACATTGTGGGGCTCGAACTCATGAACCATGAGATCATGACCTTAGCTGAAGTCAGGTGCTTAACTGAGTCAGCCACCCAGATGCTCCATATGAAAGATTTTTTTAAACTTCTGTAGGGGTAATAGCCGTGGGTTGTGAAGGAATACAGGGCCAAATACATTTCAAAAAAGCTTAAAGAATCCATTAATAGAATAAGTAGAAGTAGTAAAAGTTATATCTGTCAATTACACCATAGGAAAATATAAGGGGATAAAATCGAATGGTCAATATATCAAAGAAAATTAGTATTTTTAAAAGTGTATGTATTTATTTATTTTGGTGGGGAGAAGCAGAGATAGACAGACTCTCAAGCAGTTTCTGCATTGCCAGGGGGAGCCTGACGCATGACTCAAACTCATGAACCAAGAGATACAACTTGAGCCAAAATCAAAAGTCGGAAGCCTAACCAACTGAGCTACCTAGGTGCCCCAAAGAGAATTAGTACTTTTTAAAGAATAAAACAATAAAGCCTACTAAGCCAAAATATAAAGTAGGATAGGAAGACTAAAAATAAAATATCAGTCATTATATTAAATGTGAATGGGTTAATTCCTCTCTTGTTAGACTGGGTCAAAGAACTATATGTATATAGTATATAGATATTTCTCTAAAAGAAAAACATAGAAAGATTGCTATTAAAGATAGGGAAAGTTAAAATAAGAAAATTCAGCAAGAGAAATTCAAGATGCTAACATCAGTATAAAATAAACTAGGGCTCAGGTCAAAAAGAATAGGAGAAAGAGAAATATTTACACCGATAAAGAGTACAATATACCAAGAAGGTAGAGCAATTACATCATTTTATGTACCAAACCACATAGAATCATAAAACATAAACTATTTGAGTTATAGGAGAAATTGACTTTCCATAAATAGAGTGGCAATTTTTAACACATTTCTCTCAAAAATAAAGATTCAGAAGATTTATATCAAAACTGAGAAAATTGATTATATATGTATGTATGTGTACAGACATATATATAGGTGAATAATATGATCTTGGTATGCTGATTCTCCAAGCATGACACTGAAGCCAATATTCCAAGGAAATTTGAAGACAAGTGATAAAGTCAGGAAAGAATTTTCAAAGTCGTGATGTTAAAATTTAAGGTATTCTTATAAATTTATTTTTTTAATGTTTATTTATTTTGGAAGGATAAAGAGACAGAGTACATGTGGGGAGGGGCAGAGAGAGAGGGAGACACAGAATCTGAAGTAGGCTCCAGGCTCTGAGCTGTCAGCACAGAGCCCGACCAGGGGCCTGAATTCACGAACCATGAGATCATGACCTGAGCTTAAGTTGGATGCTTTACCGACTGAGCCACCCAGGTGCCCCTACTCTTATAAATTTAAAAGAACTCTTGAACAGAAAAGTACTCAAGTGATTGAAATAGAGAATCCATGAAAGGAGAGATGTAAATGCCTAATAAATATATGAGAAGATGTTCAAGTTTTCAGGTCATAAAATAAATATAAATAAAAACAAGAAAACACTTCTCATCTATAAAATTGACAAAGATTTAAATAATGTTAATAGTAGCCAGCATTCTGAAGGAAATGGTAAATGAACAACCTCAACATCAATAATAGTAATAGATGGTATAATAATTGGTATAATCTTACTGGACAGCCATTCGACAATATACATCAAAAGTCTTTAAATTGTGCTTAATGTGGGGCACCTGGGTGGCTCAGCTGGTTGAGTGTCGGACTTCTGCTCAGGTCATGATCTCACGGTTCATCAATTCTAGCCCCACATTGGGCTCTGTGCTGTCAGTGTAGAGTCTGTTTAGGATCCTCTGACTCCCTTTCTCTGCCCCTCTCATGGTCATGCTCTCTCTCAAAAAAGAATAAACATTGTTTTATTTTATGTTATTTGGGAGAAAGAGGGTGCAAGTGCCAAGGGGCAGAGAGAGAATCCCCCGAGGGAGAGAGAGAGAGAGAGAGAGAGAAGCGGGGCTCACTCGAGGCTCGTGTTTTACCTGAACCTGTTCCCTTGCTCACCCGAAGTGGGACTCAAACTCACAAACCATGAGATCATGAGCTGAGCTGAAGTCAGACGCTTAACGACTGAACCACCCAGGGGCTCAAAAATGAATAATCATTTAAGAAGGAAAAAAAATCTATAAATTGTGCTTAACATTGGGCCAAAACACTCCTCTTATAGTAAATTATTCTAAATAAAATATATCATTTATTGAATTCGACCTCTGAGCCAGGCAACTGTAGCAGACCTTTTACAAATGTAATAAGATTTAATCCTTACAACAGTTTTGTATGCAGATGTGAATTATCAACTTTTACAGGTGAGGAAAGTAATGCACAGAAAATTTTAACAGCCACCCAGAGATCAAACAGTCTGAATAGGAGTTTATATACACGTCCATAAGATTTTTAGAAAAACAGACATCTATAAGAATAAAGATGTTTACTGAAAAGTTTATAACAGAGAAAAGTAGAAAATAGTGTTCATTACCCATTAATAGGGGATATTATGTAAATTACATCCATTCAAATAATCATATAAATTTTGAAAGGAAATGTATTTAAAATACATTGTTAAAACAATTGGTAGAAAAACAGTGTCAAAATAATGGCTTTTTAAAAAACACTTGCTACTTAATGGGTGTTTCACACACATTTATTCAACTCTCTAAGTATTTACATACAAAATATTCTGGAAGGATTCACACAATGGTTGTCTTCAGGTGGTAGAATTAGGGATAATAATTTGTGAGTCCTTGTTTAGTTTTTTTTTTTAAATAATCAAATGCATATCGATTGACATGTATATATTTTGGAATCAGGTGGAAAAAACTTGAAAAATGAAAAAGAAAAAAGAGAGAGGAAAAAACATCTTGTAAATTAAGAAACAAGTGGAGTTTATTCACATTGTTCCATACGCACATGAGCCAGGAGAGTGTGCTATGCCTCCATGTCTTTAAACCTTCTATCTTAAAATTGAGTGCTACAATTTCAAAAATGATCAGCATATCTTATTGTAGTTTCTTTAGTGAAGTCTTTGTAGTTATGATTTAGTCTTCAAAGTGTTTGAAATATTTCAGAAGACCACCAAATGAAATAAACGCTGGAGGTTTCTGATTTCTCTAAAAGATTGGCACATGTAACTCAGGTCTCCATTTTCCTCCTTCCCAGAGCATGGGTACAGCCATACTGTAGGATGTAGGTTGTAATGACAATAGAGGCCTCTCCTGCTACATCACTATATCCCAGCACATCATTGCCTCCTTAGCCATGGCAGGATCCTGAGTGGCTCCAGCTCTCCCTGAGGTACTTAGTTTGCCAGAGTCCCTCTCTGTCGCCTACCCCGTGCTTGGCCTCTTGTTGTCTGCATGATGTAGTTTCTGGTGACAGGAATGTGTCTTTGAGGTACACCAGTGAACCAGGAACTTTGATATTACCATCCTTGACTTTGCCACTATCAACTTGCTCACTTCAGAGAGGTCAATGGAATTGTTGACCCTTTTCTCTCAATGGGTCCTAGCAGCTGCTCTGTTCCATTAAACACCAATGAATGGTTAATTTCTTATAAACAGAAAGATCCTTTCTTCTTCTTCCCTTTTCCTTCTTCCCATTCCTTTTTTGACAGTCAAGTTCATTGTAAAATAAATTATAATTGTCAACAGTTATAAAATATAAAATTGAAATATATACACTTTCATGCATACACATATACATTTTTCATTCTTTTGTTTTTTACAAGGTTTTATTTTACTATGTGAGTATTAGTGTTTCTCCGACCTGTGTTTACCAGATTAGGAATGTATCAGTCTTCTGACATCACCAGGTTTCCTATCTATTAAATCCACCAAGTGATCATCTGCATTCTTCTTTGTTTTCCCTTCATCTTTCCCCTTTGTAATCTTGGTAATCTACTGATATTTTTCATAAAGGAGGAAACCTAAGTGCAAAGATGGTGAGGAAACCGGAGTCATATGGAAACTTTTCAGTTCTTTTTTTTCTTTTAATTTTTTAATGTTTGTTTATTTTTGAGAGAGAGGCAGAGACAGACAGAGTGCAATCAGGGGGAGGCAGAGAGAGAGAGAGGGAGACACAGAATCTGAAGCAGACTCCAGGCTCTGAGCTGTCAGCACAGAACCTGATGCGGGGCTCGAACCCACAAACCCTGAGATCATGACCTGAGTTGAAGTCAGACACTTAACCGACTGAGCCACCCAGGTGCCCTGGAAACTTTTCAGTTCTAAGGGGAAGGTTCTAGATGTCAGAAGATCCCAAAGCTCACAAAAATATTCAATGATACCTCTGTTAGACACATTGACAGGTTTATGCCTTCTATCTTCCCTGATGTTATTAGGTTGAGCCATATGATAGTGTTGGGTTTCCTAGGTAAGAAATAGTTGATTATTAGTGATTTCATATGGTTTATTCTAATTAAAGTAAGGAAATGTGATCTTAAATTCCAATGTGAGTGAAACCCTATGATATCTGTCTTTCCTGACTGACTTATTTTGCTTAGCATAATACACTCTCTAGTTCCATCCATGTTGTTGCAAATGGCAAGATTTCATTCTTTTTCATTACCAAATAATATTCCATTATATATATGTGTATATATATGCACACATACACCACATCTTTATCCATTCATCAGTCAGTGGGCATTTGGGCTCTTTCCATACTTTGGCTATTTTTGATGGTGTTGCTATAAACATTGGGGTGCATGTGCCCCTTCGAATCACCATTTTTGTATCCTTTGGATAAATACCTAGTAGTGCAATTGCTGGGTCAGGGTAGTTCTATTTTTAATTTTTTGAGGAACCTCCATACTGTTTTCAATATGAAGTATATTATCTTGACTCCACTTAGGTAGAAGAGACATGCAATTGATGTACTATAAAATTAGAAGTCTTTGCACATTTAACTTTTTTTTAAAGTTTATTTATTTATTTTGAGAAAGAGAGAGCATGAGCAGGGCAGGGGCAGAGAGAGAGAATCTCAAGTAGGCTTTGCGCTGTGAGGGCGGCACCTATTCAGGGCTCAATCCCACGTGGGGCTTGATCGTGCTCGCTTCGGCAGCACATATACCACGTGGGGCTTGATCCCATGAACTGTGAGATCCTGACTTGAGCCCAAATCAATAGTCGGACACTTAACTGACTGAGCCACCCAGGTGCCCCACACTTTCAACTTTTACACATTACTATGTGTGTACCTAAAAAAACCAATAAAGACAAAACATGCTGTCAGAGTTATGATGCTTTAAATATATCTTAGCCAATCTGGATAGTCCTTTCTCAAGAATTTCACTCAATATCACGTAAATTTGAGAAAGTGTTTGCAACGTCACGTGAATTTGGGAAAGTGTTTGCACCCAGTTTGTAAAAAGGAACTCTATTTAACTGAGTTTATTTTTCAGTCTTACTAGAACCCAATCGTTGTAAAGGATTAAATTATATGTATACAATGTGTATTTACATATTTTAATATATGAATAATTTTGAAAGTGCCCTTTTCAATACTGTTTAAGAAACTGGGTACGTAATCACTGTGGATTCAATCATAATTTCCTCTTCAGTCTTTAAATTTCTATTTTCCCAAATGGCCTACTTCAAAGGTTTATTTTCAGCATTACAGAAGCTATTAGTCTATGCAAGCAATTAAAGAGCATTGCTTGTGGGGTCAGTGGAAACCACAGATATGTTCAGTTGCCCCTCCTCCCTTTTAAGTCAACGAACTAACATGGATCTGTAATTAACACCCATATGGTGGGCAAGCTCACCTTGCTTTAAAAACAAGCTACTTCTGTTCGCTCTGATCTCAAAACTAATGAAAGTCAATAGTGATTTTTATCTTGATACCAGAATCATTAGGGCAGCGGTGGGCAGAGCAGCTGAGAGCTTTGCAAAGAAAGCCAGAGGGGCGCCATGCCAGCCACCATTGATGGGAGGTAAGGGACCTGTCAAGGATTAGGAAGGTCTTACGGAAACTTCCAGGAGGCAACAGGGAGGCATCTGCCATGAGAAAAGATCTGCTCCTTTGTCCCTGGTTGCTTTATATTACTGGTATCTATCTGCCTGAACATCTGCCCCTCCAAATACAGTACTTGAATAAGTTTTGTGTATTCACTCTTCTAGGTAATATTCTCTTCCCCCAACAGGGTGAATGCAGTGAATTATTACTCAGCCTGGCTGTTCATAGCCACTAATCCTAGTAATGGTGTAAACCTCCCCTATCTTTGATCCAAGAGCACACAGTGAACAGTCAGAAGGGCTGTGAGTCCTGACTCATTAAGAAATGAAACAATTATAAGAATGCTATATAAAATTTAAAATACATAAATTACACCCTAGTATGTAAATAACCGGGAGACTGCTGTAAGGTACCTATCTGTTTCCTCTCAGGACCAAGACTCATTCATCCCCTTAACTTCTGATGGGTGCAGATGGCTCACGACTGAGCCCCACTCTGAGCACTGCCCTGGGCAGGAGAGTGTTTCCTCCTGCGGGTTCAGACCTCCCCTCCAGGGGCAGCTCACAATCAGTGACTGGCTAATGCAAGGATAAAAAGACTCAGCGCCCTCATCATGACACAGCACAACATATGCAAGGCTGTCTCAGCTCCGGGACTGCTCTGTAGCTCAGCGTCTCTGTCTAATCCTGCCTCCTTCCCTCCCTTCCTGCATGCAAATCTCTGCCTCCAACTCTGTGTTCCAGCAAAACTGACCTAAGGCAGCACCTGCCCCAAAGAAGCAAATGGCATTCACCGAGGGGAATTTTATTGAGCTAATATCCATATCCCTTCTGTTACTTTTACAGTAAACCCAGCTGATTAGAACACTCAGATATCAAGTGTGAGAATCTCTTATATTTCTTCAAACACACAGCCTTCTCAGTCTCTCCTTCATTGTCCCAGTTTTGTTAAAGATACGATATGTCAGTGTTAGCTACTTTTAACAGAAAACTCAGGTAAGTGGCTTAAACAAGATCGAGTTTGAGTTTTCTCTCCAGTAAAAGAAGACTCCTGGGGACAGTCCAGAGCTGGAATGGTAGGTAGCTCCATGGTTATCAGAGATTTAAGTTTGTGCCATCTTTTTTCTTCATCATGTTGAGCCCCTGACCTCCAGCCTCATGTTTACTCGGATCCAAGCTAGCTGCTGAAGCTCCTGCCATCTGGTCCACCGTAGAATAAAGAAAGGTGGAAAGGCAAAAAAGTAATTTTCTTATAGTTCAGTCAGCCATTTTAATTTTTTTTATGTTTATTTTATTTTTGAGAGAGAGTGCGATAGATCACAAGTCAAGGAGGGGCAGAGAGAGGGAGACACAGAATCCAAAGGAGGCTCTAGGCTCTGAGCTGGGCTCAAACCCACCAACTGTGAGATCATGACCTGAGCGGAAATCTGCGTTTAACTGACCGAGCCACCCAGGCAGCCCCAGCCAGCCATCTTAACAGAAAGTTCCCAGAAGCCTAGCCTATAAGCTTTGCTACATATCTCATTGGTGATGACTATTTGCAAGAGGAAAGGGGAAACATAAGTTTTAGTCAAGTCCATGACATCCCTGATAATATAGGTATCAGTTACTATCTGATGCAAGAGTGGGCGACCAGTAGGTTAAAATATTCCATAGGTTAAAATTATTCACTTACACACACATATATATATACACACATAGGAGATCTATCTATCCATCTATCTATCGAGAATAAGTGACCTATGACCTTTGGGCTCCCTTGGGGGTTACCGGTAAGTAGTGTTACTTGAAAAGCAGGCCCCTCCTCTAGTAGACCCAGCCAGAGCCTGCCCCAGCCATATGGAATGGAGTCCATGTGGTCTGATGTTCGAATTTTCCAAAAGGAGCTGGCAATCCAGACTTTTATGTGAACTTTCCTTACTTTAAAATCAACACCCACATTTTTCTTTCTTAAATAGTTTATTGTCAAGTTGGTTTCCATATAACACCCAGTGCTCATCCCCACAAGTGCCCTCCTCCATGCCCATCACCCCCCATCCCCTTCCCCCACCCCCATGAGCCTTCAGTTTGTTCTCAGCATTCAAGAGTCTCTCACGGTTTGCCTCCCTCCCTCTCCCCAACTATTTTTCCCCTTCTTCTGCCCCATGGTCCTCCGTTAAGTTCCTCCTAATCCTCCTATACGTGCAAACATATGATATTTGTCCTTCTCCATCTGATTTATTTTGCTCAGCATAACGCCCTCAAGTTCCATCCACGTTGCTACACATGGCCAGATTCCATTCTTTCTCATTGCCATGTAGTATTCCATGGTATAGATAAACCACATCTTCTTGATCCACTCGTCAGTTGATGGACACTTAGGCTCCTTCCATGTTTTGGCTATTGTTAAGAGTGCTGCTATGAACATTGGGGTACATATGCCGCTATGCATCAGCGCTCCTGTATCCCTTGGGCAAATTCCTAGCAGTGTTATTGCTGGAACACCCACATTTTTATAAAATTCAATGTCTAAATGTTGTAATAGGTATCTAACCTCGCTTGCAATCTCTGATCAAGAAAAGTCAGTTTTTCCTGGGAGCAGCATTTTAGGAAATGTCATGCTGTACAATGGGAAATGGGTTTTACTGCTTTGCCACTGAAGTTGAGGGAGGAGGAGCTTGAAATGAAGGTGCAGGCGACCACATTCACAGACCAGAGCAAATGCTTATACCCTGTGGGCCCATCAGCCACCTGACCATTATCTCCCCTCTGCCAGTAAGAAGGCACTAGCTATGAAGCTGGGGTGTACAGTATTTTTACAAGCATAATTCTGGGTAATTAATCCCTTCCTACCCTATAGAAATGTGGCTGCATCAGATCAAATTCCCTCTACGTTTCTCCATTCCTTGAAGCTTTCGCTTTTGACCAGCAGATGGCAGCAAATATCGACCAGACTTGAGCACTAGTTAACCTTCAGAGTAAATGTTTTTTCCACGCATTTTCTTTGACTTGTGTCTTCCAAAACAATGAAAGTCATTTACATTTGCCTCAACTGTGACTTCTCACACTGAAAAGCAAGAAGACAATCCATTTTATACCTCGTTTATTCTTTTGAAAGGGTCATCACAAAAGTTCAACTATTTGAAATAGTGGAGCAAAGGTCTTAATTTATTCCTTGATAACACAAGGAACTTTAATACATACCACTAAAAAGGATTACTTATTTAATCTTGACTACATCTCATAAAAGAATATAATTTATTTAATTTTTCTAAGTAGAATACAATGACTTCGGGGCATAAACAAAATGGTAAATATTTACTATTGTTACTTAATGAATAACTCCCAGATTTGCTCAAATCTATCTTCTTTGAAATTCACTGCATCCTTTCAATCACCTGGACATGCAAGTAATGAGATAAATGTAAGGAAAAGTTACCGGTAAAATCTCCTCTATGTCATTAAATTAGCTTTTTGTTACGTCATCTGTTGAAGAATAGCAAGGTAAGTATTTTCCATTTTTGTTGTGTTAACAGTGAGTATGGAATAAATAATGTCTTTGAGAAGAAAGGAAATTAACACTCAGCAAAGTAATTCGGGCATTCGAGGGGATTTGGTCTGCAGAACAATTATTTTTGCAGTTAATGCTTCAAAGTTTGATATAATGTAAACTAAAATTTCAATAACCTGTGAACCTATATGGAAAGTGAGCAGTCCGGTTTCCTAATGGAGTAAGAAGGCAATCTGACTTGAAAAATAGGAATTACCAGTGTCTGCCAGTGCAACCAGAATTTACACGAGAGTTTTTAGGTTTATTAAGAAATGCAGAGAAACCTGAAGATAATTGTTAGATAACAGACCAAGGAAGATGCTGTGAATAGTTCTAAAAATAATAAAAACCTTTACAAAGTTAAAAAGGAAATGATAAACGTGTTATGGATCGCACCTTAGAATATAGAATCACAGAGGTCGAGTGTGGACATTTTCCTAGAATATCTTTCAGCTCCTGAGTAGTCTATGGATTCCTTTCTCTGTATCTTTGGACATGTTTATCTGGCCTTTGCTTGACTGCTTCCATTGATCCAGAGCTTTTGACATTTTGCTGTAAAGATTTTATTTTCAAATAGCTCTTCTTGTTGTAAATTTCCTTTTTGCAGAGATCTGAAACTGGCTGCCCAGTAACATCTGTTCATTGGTTCTCCTCTGGAGAAATCGTTCTAAACATTTTTATTTGGGGTCACCGAAGGTTTTGTGAGATTTATTAATGGTACGGCTATTATCTTAGAAACATGCTTCCCTGAGCTCATTCATGGAGTTCAGGTTAGAGCATCCATACTGCAGGAAGGATAAAGTCATTTCTACATGGCACTTCTTCAGATATTTAAAATAGCATCATATTCTTCTTCCTTTTTTAATTTATTTTTTAGAGAGGGAGCAAGACAGAGTGTGGGCTGGCCAGGGGCAGAGAAAGACACACAGAATCTGATGTAGGCTCCAGGCTCTGAGTTGTCAGCACAGAGCACAATGAGGAGCTTGAACTCACAAACCGTGAGATCATGACCTGATCCAAAGTGGGACACTTAACCGACTGAGCCAGCTAGGCGCCCTGACAT
Source organism: Hyaena hyaena (assembly GCF_003009895.1). Lineage (NCBI taxonomy): Eukaryota > Metazoa > Chordata > Mammalia > Carnivora > Hyaenidae > Hyaena > Hyaena hyaena. The sequence continues at coordinate 1,007,427 of NW_024080840.1, read as the reverse complement.
CATGTTTGTTTGTTTTTTTTAATCATCCTCACTAGTTTCTTCAATTCCTTCCTTTCTTTCTCTGACTCTTGATCCACTTTTTTTTTAAATAAACATATATTAAGCACCTATCCTATGCCACAGTGTTAGACACTGGGGATGCAGAGATGAATAAAACATCTTTCCTGTCCTAGGGATTTCACAGCTTATTTGAGGGGACAGATCTGTGCACAGAGGGATTAGGTCAAGAAAGAGACTGGAATCGAGCCTGGGCTGCAGAGCTGGAGTCAGCCTAGACCGAATTCCCAGCTCTGCCACTTAAGGAGTTCATCACCTTGGGGAAGATACTTAACCTCTTGGTGCCTCATTTGGTTCATATGTAAAATAGGCACTCAATATATACAATATTGCCATTATTATTGTCATTTGCCAAGCAAAGAAATCTGGACTTCATTATGTAGACTTCTGCACCTACCAGTCCTTTGAGAAGGGGAGTAGCAGGCATTGGATTCCCCCCCCTCCACTTTTATTTTAAGGCATACTGCTCTCCATGGGAATATGGTGAATACACTGGAGTGAGGGAAGGAAGGGACACTAGACAGGAGATCATAGGATGGAGAGGTGTCAAAAGATAATTTTGAAGGACAAATTACAAGACTTGGTAGTCACCTTGGAAGACTGGTTGGGTGGTAATTTTATTAATTGAGATTGTGATTATAGTAGAAGATGCGGTGACAGATGATAATGAGTGGGTATGTTAAGTGTAAGGCACCTTGCAGATCTGTTAAATATTAGAAACATGGCTCTGGCATTTGGAACAGAAGCCTCCACTGGAAAGAATAGAATAGATTTGGAGTATCCTTTTGACCTTGGTAGTCAAAGTCATGAGAATGGATGAGCAGGCCCAGGAGGCCATATAGAGTGAAGGAAATGGCAGTCAACCAAGGAAAGAACTCCAGGAAATACTAGTATTTAAAGGAAGCTGATGGGGTGGGGAGAGGGGTGTGCCTGGGTGGCTCAGTTGGTTAACTGTTAAACTATGGTTCAGGTCATGATCTCATGGTTGCTGAGTTTGAGCAATCTGGGCAGTCTGCTGTTGTCACAGAGCTCTCTTCAGATTCTCTGTCCTCCTCTCTCTGCCCCTCCCCTGCTTTTGCACTCTCTCTGTCTTTCTCAGAAATAAATACATAAGGGGCGCCTGGGTGGCTTAGTCGGTTAAGCGTCTGACTTTCGCTTAGGTCATGATCTCGAGGTTCGTGGGTTCGAGCCCCGCGTTGGGCTCTGTGCTGACTGCCAGCTCAGAGCCTGGAGCCTGTTTCAGAGTCTGTGACTCACTCTCTCTCTGACCCTCCCCTGCTCACGCTGTCTCTCTCTCTCTCCTAGAAATAAATAAAACATTTAAAACAATTTTAAAAAAAAGAAATAAATACATAAGAGCCGCCTGGGTGGCTCAGTCAGTTGAGCGTCTGACTTCGGTTCAGGTCATGATCTCACGGTTTGTGAGTTGAATCCCACATCGGGCTCTGTGCTGACAGCTCAGAGCCTGGAGCCTGTTTCAGAGTCTGTGACTCACTCTCTCTCTGACCCTCCCCTGCTCACGCTGTCTCTCTCTCTCTCCTAGAAATAAATAAAACATTTAAAACAATTTAAAAAAAAAAAGAAATAAATACATAAGAGCCGCCTGGGTGGCTCAGTCAGTTGAGCGTCTGACTTCGGTTCAGGTCATGATCTCACGGTTTGTGAGTTGAATCCCACATCGGGCTCTGTGCTGACAGCTCAGAGCCTGGAGCCTGCTTCAGATTCTGTGTTTCCCTCTCCCTCTGCCCCTCCCATTATCATGCTCTGTCTCTCTCTATCTCTCAATGATAAATAAACATTAAATACGATTTTTTAAATTACCTAAACTTTGAAGGAAGCTGATGGGGGAAGTGGGGAAGAGCTAATGAAGTCAATTGATTGTAAGCAGTTGGGAAGGTAGAAGAATTTGGAGGGTTAGAAAAAAGCTATCCCTCTTTTAAAAGAAATCTGCATACCCAATAAGCCCCAAGCGTTCTGCTGATTGTTAATACTAATTTTCCCCCATAGAAGTAGTTCGCTGCCCAAGCATCCTTCCCTAGTGACCTATGTCCACCCCTACAGTAAGTCAATGCCCTGCATAAGATTGGATGTGTTTCTGTGCTCTATATTATGCTCTGTGGGTCTAGATGCATATCTGTGCTCTAATGCCACACTGATTAATTACTCAGTTACGAAACAGTCCAAACATCTTTCCTTCCTCTATTCCATGATAAATTTCAATCATTGTCATATTTCAGATGGCCAAAACTGTTGGCACATTTTCGGGAATAGGTATCTGCTAAATTATATATACCAATGATTTAGAAATCCTTTCTCTGCGAAGCCACCTCAGAAATGAAATTAAAGAAAGAGTTAACATACCATATGGTGCACTTTCTCTCTTTTTTCTTTTGATCTACATAAATCACATTCTCTTAGACAGTGATTCCCAAACCTGGCTGGGTATCAGAATCACCTAGGGAGCTTTTAAAAAATGTAAATTCCAGAGCCCCATCCCAGATGTACTGAACTGGATAGGATGAGGCATTTGGGGCCAAGGAATTGGTATATGCAATAAAATACTCCTAAGGTGATTGTGATGTGTTCAGTTCATGCGCTGGCATTTGGGAATCCTTGATTAGGAAGTTCTGAGAACACTGATTAAAGACATCTTCAATAATTTTAGAGTACTGCTTTGCAATTAACTTTCAGAAGGCGAGCGATTTATTAATCTTACTGATTTTCTTCTTGTTACAAAACAATATATGTTACTATAAAGGTATTAACATTGCAGAAATAAAAAGGAATGGAATCTAACTTCATAATTTCCTCCATGGCAGATAAATATGAATAGTCTAGTGAATACCCTGCATTTTTTTTCTGTATGTATTTACTAGATTACTTTTTAAAAAAAAAATGATTGGATCAAACTATGCTTTGGGAGTCTAGAGTAAGAACTCATTCTTGGGAGCCAAGTTCAGGTTCAGGATCTAGCATCGGCCCTTTCTAGCCACCTTGGGCAAATTATTTAATTTCTCTGAGTCTCAAGTCTTCGTGCCTGTCAAATGCAGATAAAAATACTTACTCGCATCATAAAGTTCCTATGAAAATTATGGGATAATGCTTATTAAAGGCTTAGTACAACATGCAAAATACATTGTCAATAAATATTAACTTTTTATTATGGTTGTTATGAGTAATACATTAACTGCTACACGAAAGCTGCTAATACTACAAGTATCTTCATCTAATACATATTGAATGTTTTATTAATGTAAGATTTTCTCTCTTTTTTAAGATTATTTATTTATTTTGGGAGGGGGAGGGGCAGAGAGAAAGGGAGAGAGAGTTCCACTGACAGCACAGAGCCTGATGCAGGGCTCCATTCCAGACTCTGGGGTCATGACTTGAGCCAAAATCAAGAGTCTGAACCTCAACTGACTGAACCATCCAGGCACCCCTATAAGATTTTCTTAATGTTTTAAAATTTATGTATAGCATATATATAAATGCTATATATAGGGATATACAGTAATTTATTTAACTTATGCCCTACTAATACACAGATTTTCCCACCCAAAGTTTCATATTCATAAACAATTCTGCAGGGAATATCCTTATACATATATCTTTTCATACTTATGTGTCTCCCCAATGAAGGGAATTGTTGTCAGTGAGTATGAATATGTTAATAAAGCTTTCCCCATTAGCTTCACACAGTTTATTTATTTATAAATAAATAAAACAATAAATCAATAGTATAGGAGACTGTTTTCCCATCTACTTGCGCAAACTAGATAATAATATTCTTTTAAATTTTTGCTAATGGGCTAGGCAAAATGATGCATCATTGTTATATTGTTTTGCACTTATTAGAGAAAGGAAGCACATAAAATAATGTATTTGTGCTGCAGTTTTTTATTGGGCTTTGTATTTTCCCACATGGCCCTGGTTGATGTTTTAAGAATTATTTCTCCTCTTGTACCTTATTCCTTTCATTCCTTTTTCTTCCAGTTACCTTCTGATTTTCTCTCTCTCCTTGATTTGCCAATTGAATATTTTGTCAATGTCATTTTCTGTCCTTTAATTTTTGGTTGTTTCTAGGTCCTTTTAATTAATATTCTTTTTATTTTATTTGCATTCTCTAAATGGAAGACTCCAAATGATTTCATCCTCTATTAATCAAATCAGTGTTCTCTCTCCCCCTGATGTCTCACACTGTTGGAAGAGGGGAAGATGGCCAGTGTTGTAACTTCCTCACTGCCTGTTTGACATGGAAAAGAGCTGGCTTGTTTTCTATTTCCTTCCTTCCCAATCCAATTCTCTTCTGAAGAATGTAATAGTTTTGTTGGCTTTCCAGAAACTACCCAGTTGTTGATAGAAAATGTCACAGCTTGTGTGAGTGCCAGTTGCAGCCAATTATACCCTAAATGATCGGTGTTGGCACGAACAGGCTTGGCAAAATGCATTATGCTTTGGTGAGATGAAAATTTGCTTCAGTCAACTGTGCTTGCATGGGATTTGGCCTCAAATGAAATCATACTGTTGTTGTGTGGTCTGAAAGCAGGGGTGGCAATCAAATATTAACCAACCAGGACAGGGGCACCTGGGTGGCTCAGTCAGTTAAGCATCTGACTTCAGCTCAGGTCATGATCTTATGGTTCATGAGTTTGAGCTCCGCATCGGGCTCTGTTCTGACAGCTCAGAGCCTGCTTTGGATTCTGTGTTTCTCTCTCTCCCTGCCCTCCCCAGCTCTCTCTCTCTCGTTCTCAAAAATAAACATTAAAGAAAAAATCTTCAAAAAAAAAAAAAAAACAGCCAGAATAGCACAAATATCCAAATGGTGTTTTCAGATATGTTACAATTATAGCACATCCTAACAACATAATGATCACAAACAGGGTTCCATTCTTTTTATTCCAAATTCACTACATTCTAATATACCAAAGTTGATATTTTTTCATTATTTCTCACAAAAATAATGTGGAGGAAATATCCCCAAAGAAACACAAAACATATTCATATAAATTTTATGTTAAACAAACCAAAATCACCTGGTATGTATTCTGAAAGTAATTTGTACCCTTAAGGTACATTTTCACATTTTCCAAATGTATTAAGTTAGTTCATACTTTAGGATTGTAATGACTTTAAAGCCTAAATCATTACAATAATAACGTACTGAAAAAAATTTTTTCGTGGCTTGTATCATTTAAATTCAAGTACCTGAGGTTTACCAAAGAAATTATTATCATTACATTTAACTTGAAAAAAAAGTTTTTTAAGTTTATTTATTTATTTTAAGAGAGAGAGAGTGCACATGCACAAGTGGGAGAGGGGCAGAGAGAAGGAGAAACAGAATCCCAAGCAGGCTCTGCACCATCAGCGCAGAGCCTGCTGAGGAGCTCAAAATAACGAACTGTGGGATCATGACTTCAGCTAAGATCAAGACTGGATGCTTAACCAACTGTGCTACCCAGGCACCCCCCCCCCACATTGCATTTAACCTTAAAGTGATAATGCCATAGTTAAAATCAAAACTATATCCATGAACATAGTATACAGCCATTGAAATATGATTAGAAAAACTACGTAGAAACAAGGAAATATTCATAACCATGTAAAGTAAATAAAGCACAATATTAAAATATGGGAACTCTTACATATAGAATCCAAGGAAAATACTCTTTATTCTAGGGATTACATTTTGTTCATCCTGCTATTTTACTGCGTTCTCAATTAAAATTTCCTGTGTAATAAAGCTACACACTGGCTGAAGTCCAATGCTTATTCAGTAATTCAGCAATTATATCTATCTTTCATTAAACAAAAATCAGTAACAGTCACTTGACTAGTGTTTATATTATGCAATTAGTTTTCAGAATGTATATATTCCCTGCACTCTTAATAATCTTGAAAACTTGGTCCTGAATAGGTTTGGATAGAAGAAGGGTAATATTTAAAATATTTTAAAAATCATCAATAAGCAGAACAGTATTGTCACACTTAAGTGTCGGGGCTGAACTTGTATCCATGTTGAATACAAGTAACAGTGTGCTTTTAGAAACGGGCTGGAGGGAACTCTGCTTTTTTGGACATCAACATAATTTGATGACTAACACATTTCATTTAGAAAAGAAGGCATAGGTTACAGTTCCAACTTTGCCAAATAATCCCTCTGAGTCTTATTTTCTACATCTATAAAAAATTCAAATAACGAAATAATAATTTGGGAAACACACAGTAAATTTTACAGTTCAAGAGTATCCTTAATAGTCATTAATGACATCTTAACGTATTTTATTTCCCTATTATAGACACAACTGGAAATTTTGTTTTTCTTAATTTAATATCATTTGTCGAGTCCAGTAACTGCACTCTAAGTGATGGAGATAGATGCCACACACTGACTTCATCAATAATCTGTCTCTGTGTGTCACAAATGATGGGATTGAAACTGCCAAATGTATAGGAAATTCTCTTCTTTTCATTATGATAATCATATTTGTGTTCAGTGAAATGAGAAGTATATGCCATATATGGTCACAAGGCTCAGAGCAAAGACATACATTCCTGTGTTAAACTTTTCCAGGGCTGATTATAATTGGCTGAACATTTACAAATAGTGGTGATGTCTTATTAATCCTACGTAGTTTTGGTATTTTTCCCGTTTCTGTTTCACTTTTCTTTCTGCAATGTTCTCTGCTCCACTGTGTCACAATGGAGTTTCAATTGGTCTCCAAGGCCATTTGGCTTCACCTGTGATATTTTGTTGGCATGTCAACTATAGATTCTCTGGGGTTTGGGATACAGATAAAGAAGTTTTATATTACTTTTAAGCTTTTGATGTACTTTGCATAGGCTTGAAAATCACCAGGAATTTATGTTATTTAAGCAAATGGTTAGAAGCTCAGGCAGTCTTCACAAAGACTGTTTGCACTTTAGCAAGCTTTGCTTACTAAAACATTCTGAGCTTAATTATAGAAAGCTTACTTATACAAATGCTGAGAAACTCATATCGTTCTTACTCCACTATATGGACCACCTATCAGTATCAACATTTAAAAAGTACAATTTGATAGTCATTTCTGGTTAGAGTGATATAATAACTACACTGGGGACAGAGTGGTAGTTATAGTCATAAAGACAATTATGAATATGCCATATAGAGACTGAGGGCCAACAAATGCAGTGTTTATTTATTCCAAATGACTGAGTCAAATCCTGTCTCAGCAATTTTATCAGCAAAAAACAATATTGTCCCTAAAAACCCCAACTTAAGGATGATTTATGTCAATTAAAGACCTGATTTACTAGGGCAAATACATGTTTTATATCCTCAAGGGGCTCTCATAAGAATTATTTCATCTTTCTGGCATTGAAGCAATATGACATTACAGAGAGACCCTGTTGTATCACCTATCTTACCACAAATACGTGCACAGCTCATTTTCACTTGTGTTCTTTAAAAAGTACCAGCTCAAATTATGGGAAGAGCCTAAGTGTCCATCAACGGACGAATGGATCAAGAAGATGTGGTTTATCTACACAATGGAATACTACATGGCAATGAGAAAGAATGAAATCTGGCCATGTGTAGCAACATGGATGGACCTTGAGGGTGTTATGCTGAGAGAAATAAGTCAGGCAGAGAAAGACAGATACCATATGTTTTCATTCATATGGGGAACAGGAGAAACTTAACAGAGGGCCATGGGGGAGGAGAAGGAAAAAAAGTAGTTAAGGAGAGGGAGGGAGGCAAACCACAAGAGACTCTTAAATACTGAGAACAAACTGAGGGTTGATGGGGGGGGTGGTGGAGAGGGGGAAAATGGGTGATGGAATGGAGGAGGACACTTATTGGGATGAGCACTGGATGTTATATGAAAATCAACTTGACAATAAACTATATTAAAAAATTAATTAATTAAAATTAAAAATTAAAAAATTGAAAAGTACCGGCTCATTTTATAGACATTGATATACACCATAATAATAGAGATCCTGCCTAGACAGGGAAAAACCTGCCTTCAAATTTAAGAAATCATTGGGCGCCTGGGTGGCTCAGTCGGTTAAGAATCTGACTTCAGCTCAGGTCACGATCTCACAGTTTGTGAGTTCGAGCCTCTCATCGGGCTCTGTGCTAACAGCTTGGAGCCTGGACCCTGCTTCGGATTCTGTGTCTCCCTCTCTCTCTCCCCTACCCTGCTCATTCTCTCTCTCTCTCTCTCTCTCTCTCTCAAAAATAAATGTTAAAAAAAAATTTTTAAATAATAGAATTATGATCATCCAGTATAATCTCAAATGTTTCCTCTTTTCAAGGAGATGATTAAAACACCTGACAGGCAAAGTTGGGTAGTTTTCTACTCTCCTCACCTTTTTTCTCAGGGCTTTATCCCTCACAGAGAGCATATCAACACTGCCTCCATTAAAAATAATTGTGTACACATAAACATACACACACAACACAATGAAATACTTGTGAATTTTTTATGAAAATTTGACTTCTTATTCAAAGGTTCTTCTTATGAATTCTTATGAATATTTCCTTATGAATAGCTTCTGTTCTTATGTTTTCATCCTCTCAGCTTGAAGAAATTAATATTTTCTTATTACATCATATCCCTACTCTGTGCCATCTTTTGGGATTCCCAAGGCAGGAACCACTTTACTTCCCATTATTTTCCTAGACACACTCTTAATTGTAGTTCAACCAGTTTCCTATATATTTAAAACAAAACAAAACAAATGTTTCCATTTTCTTCATTTTTGCTCTGCATTCTTAGCAGCTACAAGTTATGTGATGTTTGGCAAGCCAGCACAAGATCACGTCTGATTGTAAATTACTATGTTTTACCCTATATAACCCCTCACCTCTGGAATCCTATCCCAGAGCACTATATAAAAATGGGGTTGTTTCATTGTCAGATTTTCATGGCCTCCATTTGAATGTTTTATCTTTTTTTTTTAAGTTTGTTTATTTTTGTGAGAGACAGAGACAGCATCAGTGGGGGAGAAGCAGAGAGAGAGAGAGAGAGAGAGGAGAGAGAGAAAGAATCCCAAGCAGGCTCAGCACCATGAGCATAGAACTCAATGCTGGGCTCAAACTCATGAAAGTTTATGAGATTATGACCTGAGCCAAAACCAAGAGTCAGACACTTAACTGGTTGAGCCACCCAGGTGCCTCTGAATGTTGTATCTTAAACTGATTTGCATTCTGTTTCCCAAACTCTAATGTTAATCCTTTTTCCTTTTGACTATTGAGCTTGTTTTATTTATGATTTTGCCTCATCTCTCAGACCAGAAAAGTTTATCTGCTCTTCTAGATCTAACTCTGATTTCCCTCCAAGCGATCACCCCCCTCCCCCATTCTTTTGCTGTGGCCCCTATCTATGAATAAGAACTCAGTCTAGACCTCTTACCTGGTCTTGGATCTTGTTCCTTTGATAGAAGCTCTTGGGATGGATGCCCGTGCCAGGTTCACCCTGTTGGGAGTGGGAACTTGGCATGATGATCCTATATTCCTCTTGCCTACAAACTTTTCTGCTTTTTTATTCAAATGCTGTCCATCATTGAAGACTTAGCTCAAGTCCTGACAGTTCTATGAAAATTCCCTCTCTTTACTGTTTCAGCTTTCATTGCTCTTTCTCATATTGGACTCTTATAGTACCCACCTGCATCGCATCTGGCAGTAGATCATAGAATGAATTTTTTAAATTGACCTAAGAGGATGTTTAGTCAAATTATCCCATGCAAGATATCGCTGTCCTATATTCCTCACCAAGCCTTAGTTGGTTCTAATTCTAGAATTAGTTGGTTCTAATTCTAATTCTGCTGCTTAGGAAAGCAGCCATTCTCTTTGTGGGAATAACCTAAATATCTCAGATGGTATTTTCTTCTCTAGAAATACTGGCTCTGAAATATTACCAATGAATGTGTATAGATTCATTTTAAGAAAATATGAAAGAATACCCAGTAGAGGTAAAAATCCTCCTGTTCAGAACATACCAGCTTGTCAGCTTTAGGTAAAAAAAAAAAAAAAAAGAACATGGTAGAGGAGTATTCAGAATAAGGGAGGAGGTAGCTGTTTAATGAATGGATCGTGGAAATCTTTGGTGTGAGGTCTCCCAGTGGAGGACAGTAGAGAGAAAAATGCCTGATATCTTATTCTTCAGAGGGTGAACCATCTACCTGGACAGATCTTGTTTTTCCTCCTAAATATTTCATGACTGATAATGGTGGTGGTGGTGGCAGTGATGTATGAATGGGTTAAATATGGCTCCTGTATATTGGCTCCTATAAAGTTTACTTCTTTGCATCAGTCTTGGACTGTGAGCTCAAAAGCCTGCTGATACCAAGATCAGTTTCTTACACATCTAATTGCTTTAAATATAACCCAAATAAACCAATTTTTAGCCATTTAGAGCCAGTTGTTTTGCATGCCTCACAAAACTACCCTTGAATCTGCTAGCCATAGCATGAGACAAACCCTATAACTGTAAAAGACCGCAGAACGCTGCTGCCCTTCAGAGCTCTCTGACCCAGAGACCCCCTACCTTGCTGCTGGGTAACATTGCCTGGACATGTGAATCCCTTCTCTAATTCCCTTGCCCCCTGAGAATTCTCCAGTCCTCTTTCACCTTCTGGTTAGTAGAGCTACACTTCTGGAAGGTCTATTCTGCGAGACTTCCTCTCTCATGCAAGCCATTCAGTGCTGCCCAATAAAGCATGATGTGCAGTAATACCATCTCATGGTCCTGGCTTTTCCTTGATCAGCCCCGAAATTCTCAAACTCAACATAACATACATGGTAAAAGTTAAAGCAGTGCAAACGTTAGTTTCTTTTCCATCTTAGACCTCTAGTCACCCTCTGCAAAGGTAAATATTACCAATGCTTCTTGGGTATACATCCAGAAATGTGCCGTTTGCATTTATGCATGTACATGTTGTATTAGTTTGCTAGAGCTGTTGTAACAAAGAACCACAGACTGGGTGGCTTAAACAACAGAGAGTTCTTTTTTATAGTTCCGAGGGCTGAAAGTCCCAGGTTAAGGTATCAGCAGGTTTGTTTTCTCCTGTGGCCTCTCTCCTTGACTCGCAGATGACCATCTTCTTACTGTATCCTCACATGGGCTTTGTCCCTGCGCATCCTTCATGTCCCTCTGTGTGTCCCAGACTCGCCTCTCTTTATAAAGACGTCAGAAAAGGGGCGCCTGGGTGGCTTAGTCGGTTAAGCGTCCGACTTTCGCTTAGGTCATGATCTCGCGGTTCGTGGGTTCGGTCTGTGACTCCCTCTCTCTCTGACCCTCCCCTGCTCACGCTGTCTCTCTCTCTCTCCTAGAAATAAATAAAAATATTTAAAAAAATAAATAAATAAAGACGTCAGAAGGGTTGGATTAGGGCCTCCCTAATGGCCACATTTTAACTTAATTAACCCTTTAAAATTCCTATCTCCAAATAGAGTCATGTTCTGACTATAGAGGTTAAGTTCAACATATGAGTTTGGGGGGACAAAATTCAGGCCATGACACACACACACACACACACACACACACACACATACACACATACACACATTTTGGTTACCTTTAGGAAAATAATAATGAATTTAACTATGCATATTGTCCTTTGCCTTTTGCATTTACCATATGTTGATCGTCTTTTCATATTAATAAATAGGCCTACACCTACCTCATTCTTTTAATGGTTGCATAGTATTTCATCACCTAGATAGTGCATTCTATTTATTCAGAACCCAACTGTTGAGCAATTTGGCTGCTTCCACTTTTTATTTCTTTGGCCAACAATGCTACCATAGTATCTTCAAAATTATGCTTTCTTTTACAAGTGGAGACATAGCTGTAAGATAAACTTTTAGAGTGGAGACTGCTCAGTCAAGAGATGTGAATTTTCATTTGGATACATATTCTTTATTTCTGAGAGAGAGAGAGAGAGAGAGAGAGAGAGAGATACAGAATCTGAAACAGGCTCCAGGCTCTGAGCTAGCTGTCAGCACAGAGCCCGATGCGGGGCTCGAACGCACAAACCGCGAGATCATGACCTGAGCCGAAGTCGGACGCTTAACCAACTGAGCCACCCAGGCTCCCCTCTGGATACATATTCTTAATTTCCCCACAAATAGAGAGGACCAGTTTGCGCTCTCATCAACAGTAAGTGGAAAGTCCCCTGAACTCCTTAGTGTTGCCATAATTAAACATCATCAAGTCTTTTCACTTTTGCTAATTGAGCCATTGAAAATGGTATCTTCATATAATTTAATTTGACTTTCTTTCATTGAGAGTAGGGGTTGAACATCTTTTCATGTTCAATGCTGTTTGCATTTCTTAGAAACTGCCTGTTTAAATCTTTTATTCACTTTTTCTCATTGGGTTGCTGGCCTTTTCCTTATTGATTTATTCATCAGAGCTCTACATAAAAGAAAAATAGGTTTTGTCATATATGGTCTTATAGGAAACAAGGTTACAACATGGCCCTAGAACTCATGGGTTTTCTTGAGCACCTTCCTAGGCAAATGGTTTCTAGAACTAACGGATCTTAGTCATGGTAATGTGGACCCAGATAGGAAGCAAATTTCTATCCCCATACCTCATTATCTCCTGTTATGACTGGATAATACAAAAAAGCTGAGAAAATTCAGGTAATGAACATATTTTATTGATTTCATGTTAGGCACTTTCCAGAACTTTAATTTTTCTACTAACCACATGACTTAGTGAACCTAGTGCACAAGTATAAATTAAATAATTTAACTCAAAACACACTTCTTTCTTAAAAATTAAGATCTCAATTTCAATCAGTATGGTTTTCTGGGAAGTGGAATGTTATTCATGTTGATGGAATCAAAATTTCTGGAATATATCTCTAAACCTACTGACCTGTTCGCTCACCTGAAAGGACCACACTCCTTCCCAATGCGAATTGGCCATTTGGCTGTGGGACATTTTTCCTTCCTGAAATCATCTTTCTTTCACATCTGAGTTTAAGATCCCTTTCCTTAGAGAAAGCTAGCTTGACACTTACTAACCCCCTAACCTGATGTAGACCATTTCCACTAGACCTCAGATTACTATATTCCTTCCTTAAAAAAATGTTTTTTCAATGTTTATTGATTTTTGAGAGAGAGATAGAGAGAGAATGCAAAGCAGGCTCCAGGCTCCAAGCTGTCAACACAGAGCCCGAGGTGGGGCTGTAACCAACAAACCTTGAGATCAGGACCTGAGCTGAAGTTCCACGCTCAACCAACTGAGCCACCCGTGCGCCTCTACTATATTCCTTCCTTAATAACACTGAACACAACTGAAAGTTATATACATATCTGTTTAGCATATTGTCTGGTGTATATTAGATACTCAATAAAAAGTTAAATGTCAAAAATAGAAATTCCTTTGGGTTCTAACACTGTACAATTTTAGGAAATGTCAAGAAATTCCAAAGAAGCCATAGATATTGCTTTACCTTCTAAATCTTGAGGTTACTGTAAATACTTTGCAGCAAAAACATGCGTTTCTGGATAAAACATGGCTTCCCCAGTCATTTCCAGCCATATTCTTGGGGAGACAAGTTATCTGATACATCCAGCCTCCTTTCCTGTTGATTCCGTAACAACTCTTCTCCATTTCGAACTCTCTACAAGCTTTATCTTATAACTTAGATGTGGAGAAAGTGTGAAAGAAGGCAATTAACACATCCAGAGCTCTGCTCCAGTGTGTAGGTACAGCTTAAATGTCTTTTCTTTAAATTTTTATCATCGCAACAGACTTTACGATTGTAATAAAGATATGAGTGGTTTCTTCAAAGATAAACATCTGAAACAGAGAGGCGGGTTACATTCTAATAGCCCGAGGCTGCTGTCAGAAATAATTTAATGCTCAGAGCTTTGTTGGCTGACCCAAGTCCTTTGAAGAAGTGAAGCATGCTACTGACGGCGTCATGGCTGCCCAGAATCCACTCATTTATGTGAGGTGCTCTGTAGTGCTGCTCAATGAAGGCAAGAAGCCTGAACTTGGTAATTGAGAATGAATGTCAAGTAGTGTCAAGACGCCTCAATTCATAAGGCTGATAACTCCTTCTGTGATTGCATTTCCATTTTTACAGCTGCTTCAGTGGCCTTGTGTGGGAAAGTATATATATTATAGGACTCTTGGCACTGGCTGCGAAGAAGCTAGTGTTTTTTATTCATTTCTAAGGGTTGTGGAATTTCCCGACTATTATAGAGGTCGAGTTGATAAAATTTAGAGAGATGGAAAGAGAGGATTTTTTTCAAAGACAAGAAATAAAGAAAAGAAAAGTGCAAATCTTTGTGCTAATATTCTAGCAATCATAAATTTCAGAAACTTCTGACAGTGGCAATTTATTTCTTTCAGAGGAAGAAACTTCTTCAAATGAAATGAAAACACACAAATGGTTAAAAACTGGAATTCAATTTCTAGAATGTTTTGGAACAACAGCTGTTTAAATAGAATAAAAAACATATTACCTTTAGCATAGAGTCTAGCCCCTCTTTCTGTAAAGAGCTAGTGAGTAAATATTTTATTTTTTAAAAATATTTATTTTGGGGGAGAGCACAGGTGGGGGAGGGGCAGAGAGAGGGGGATAGAGGATCTGAAGTGAGCTCCTTCTGACAGGCTGATAGCAGCGAGCCTGTTGTGGGCCTTGAACTCATGACCATGCACGAGATCATGACCTGAGCTGAAGTCGGATGCTCAATCGACTGAGCCACCCAGGCGCCCCAGTAAATATTTTGAGCTTTGCAGGTCAGATGGTGTCTGTAGCAACTACTCTATTCTGGCATTGACTCCAAAAGCAGCCATGGACAATGTGTAAATGAGTGAGCATGGCTGTGTCGCAATAAAACTTTATTAGAATTTTATACCATTTTGTGTCTTGTGAATATTATTTTTCTTTCAATTCTTTTTAACTATTTAAAAATGTAAAAAATCATTCTTAGCGCATGTATAGTACAGCAGGTGGCATGCTGGATTTGGCTCACAGAGTGTAGTAATGTGCAATAGAGGCTTTGTGTCTGTGCCGGAGTCCCTTCTAAAACACAGTTATATCTCATGCATAAGCCATCTTTATGGACAGGAATTGAATTATACCTTGCGGGGTCTTGAGCCAGAGCTTCATGCTAGAGTCTCTGGGATTTTTTGGACACGTAGTGATGTCTGCTTTCATCAACAATTTACTCCAAATGCACAAAACCCTTTCCTGCCCTATACACCCCTCCAAAAAACTCCCTTTGATTCCCTTGGACTGATCTGGAAGTTGGAGTGAATCAGAAAGCTATGGTATAAGGAATAAACTCAATAAAGATGTGTCCAGTTATCCTGAAACCAGGGCACCTTCTGCAAGAGTGTGAATGGTAAAGGGCAATTTGTAAACCTGCAAAAGTGAAAAGTCAGTTTAACACCATACGGTTTATTTATACTTACATGGTGAATCGACTGCCTTCTTTTCTCCCTAATTATATCAGAGCTTTTCTTGCTTTGGACGGTTTTTAAAAGAGATCCCGGGGCATAAACACCATATTGGGGACACTCTGGTTTTCTTATTGTTATAGAAATTGCATGAATGGCAAACAGTATGCAAACCAGGCAGGAAAATACATTGGTGAATTACTTGTATTTTCCCTGACAGTTGAAACCCGAGACTTAACTCTAGGAATGGTGAAATTCAGAACAAAAACAAAACATTAGCATCATTTTCACAGTCATTCTAGGTGCCCACTTGGTGAAGCTGGAGAAGCTTTAATGGTGCCCCATTAAAAAAAATAAACTTCCATTATGCACTGACTGCATACACAGGATGGTAACGATGAGAAGCATTCACTGGATCGCAAGGTTGACTAAGAAAAGGAATTCATATGTACAGCAAATGCAAAATTGGACCTGATATTCCAGAGCAAATGCTACATTCACATCCTGAATTCTAACAGTTTAAGAAAGCAGCTTCAGATTTGGGGTGTTTCATATTTCAGAAAATAATGTTGAGCGGCAGTGGATCGCTGTCATAGTTTTGTTTTGCTGCTATTCTTATGTCTTATCAAGCAAATGATAAAGTCATATTTGCTTTCCTAGTCATTAATGTGCTTTGGGAGGCCCAGAGAAATGTGCGCCAGGGGTTTGCATAAAAGTTTCCGGTATTTATTTACATATTTCCCAATCACAGAGTCAGCTTATTATCTAGATTCTCCCCAGTAACAAATATCTTGATAATTGAGGAGGCCCCTGGTTTTTACTGGGATGTCAGGCATTGTCCAGGTGTCTGAGACTATTTAGCATTTCTATGCCACTTTAGAGATGCTTTCAGACTTTGGGTGGCTAACGAGCTGTGTTTTGTACAACACTAAGGATCTTAATCTGATCAAATGGTGGTGCTGAAAAGCTCCCTTGGCTTTTAATATGATGATCTAATGCTAGGAAATTGCAGTCCCTTATTATACATAGATCAAGACATTCCATTCTGGACGTGGACTGTTACCTCTGCAGACCTTATTCTCTTGCTGCAGATCAGAGACCCTCGGGGACATAGGAGCAAGTTTAACTGTCTTTATTTTCCTACACTTATTCCTTCCTCCCCCTGCCACCCTGAACACATTTTAGTCCAAAGCTTAGCCTTTCTCAGAAAAAAAGAAGATCGTGTAGTTTCAACTAGAAATCACATTACTATTGGTTAACTAAATAATTCCTTATGAATGACATGAACTAGATTTATTTTTAAATGCTGTTTTGTTTAGCAGCTTTCCATGCACCTTAGCCTTCTAATATTCTTTATTTTTTTAAACTTTTTTTTAATATTTTTAATTTATTTCTAGGGGAGAGAGAGAGACAGCATGAGCAAGGGAGGGTCAGAGAGAGACGGAGATACAGACTCTGAAACAGGCTCCAGGCTCTGAGCTGGCAGTCAGCACAGAGCCCGACGCGGGGCTCGAACCCATGAACCGCGAGATCATGACCTAAGTGAAAGTCGGACGCTTAACCGACTAAGCCACCCAGGCGCCCCTATTCTTTACTTTAGATATTGGGACCAGTACACATTGATCAGAGTGGGTCTTCATAGTCTTGATTAGAAAATACTCATGAAAGGGCACTTGGGTGGCTCAATCGGTTAAGCATCCAACTTCAACTCAGGTCATGATCTCACAGTTAGTAGGTCTGAGCCCCAAGTCGGGCTCTGTGCTGACGGCGGGGAGCCTAGAGCCTGCTTCAAGTTCTGTGTCTCCCTCTCTCTGCTTCTCCCCTCCTCTCTCTCTCAAAAATAAAATAAAATATTTTTTTTTAATTTTAAGAAGAAAATACTCATGGGGTGCCTGGGTGGCTCAGTAGGTTAAGCGTCGACTTTGGCTCAGGTCATGAACTCACCGTTCATGAGTTCGAGCCCCACACTGGGCTCTGTGCTGACAGCTCAGAGCCTGGAGCCTGCTTCAGATTCTGTGTCTCCCTCTCTGTCTGCCCCTGCCCTGATCACATTTTTAAAAATTTTTTAAATATACTCATGAATCCTCTGAATCTCGCATAACCTCAGTGAAATAGTCAACATTTACTAAGTACCTAAAGCTGGTCCATAACTTCTTTGCAAGCTTAATGCTTGGTCTGCCCATTCCTTCTAGGCATTTTTAGCAGTTTTTGTCATCAGGTATTTTTATTTTCAAGTTGGTGTCCTGCTTCTGGTCACTGCAAACACTGTTTCACTTTATCTATCACTCGGTTGATAAATACAATATCATACCTTATGTTAGCACAACAGCTGTAGGCTGATTAGATTCAAGAAAGTCCTGTTAAATCAGATCATGATCATAAATAATGTCAATCTTACTGAGAACCAGCTTACCCAAGAGTAGCTAAGTGTGTCCTAATCGAAACAAATCAGATGCAGAGGTTTTTACCTGGGCTAGTTAATAAACAGGCTCCTCCCTTCCTTAGAAGTTTATTCTCTTTTGATCCCGTAGTAGATTTTGGGGGGGGGGGGGGTTAAAAAAAACCTTTCTTGGTGTGTCATGTACAAAGGAGCATTTTTCTTAAAATAGAGCTAAACTTAGCATCTCTGAGAAATTAAACTTTTTTTTGCCATTTTGTCATATAATTTAGATGGCTTGGGATTTTTTTTAAAAAACCTCATATTGTTAGTATTTAAATGTAAGCTTTCTCTTTTAGCATTCCAAATATTATGTTATAACATGGATACAGTTAAATGTGAAATAAATAAACAATCTCGGTTTCAAATATGTAAGTAGATCATGGGTTCAATGATGTAGGTAGATCCTGGGCATCAAAGACAGGTTTTTTTTTCTTTTACTATTCTTCGAGTGTTTTTTTTTTTTCCTATTACAAAGAGAAAGAGAACTTAAGTAAAAATTGGAGGTTCCTGCAGCTGTTAAAAGCTCTCTGAAGCCCATTGAGCAAGAACAGAGCTGTTGAATAATGCAGACAAGATAATGAACAGCAGACAAATGATCCCAGGAGGCTCCCCGCTGGGTAAAGGGAGTGTATACTTAGAGGCTAGATTTATTATCCTAACATCTTTTCTGGTGACCTCCTATTTACTGAAAATATCTGTGACATTTATAAACTCTAGGCTCTTCGCCTTCAACCAAAGGCAAACCCACATTTCTACTTCAGTTTCTTGAAGTCACATTGCAAAGTTCTAAAAACCCAAAACTTCCTCTTTGAAAGAAGAAACTGAGATTTAACTAATTGTGAGAGAGAAAGAACCAGAAAAGCAGCATGGCTCCCTAAAGGAAAGCATTCTAGACGGAAGGCTTTCTTACTTACTGGAAATTACCAGTAAAGTTTACACCTTAAGCAACTAGATTTGATAATACAGCACTTCAGAGGTACAATTTATGCCCAGACACATTTGAGCTGTTTTCTAACAGACAAAATGGGGGGGGGATATATGGTATTGTGAGATTATAAATCACCTTTGTTTTAAAATGAGCATTCTTGAGGCACCTGGCTTTAAGCGTTGGACTCTCGATTTCATCTCAGGCCATAATCTCAGGAATCGTGGGACTGAGCCCTGCCCCGGGCTCTGCACTGACCATGTGGAACCTGCTTGGGATTCTCTTTCCCTCTGCCTCTCTGCTTCTCCCCTGATCCCTCTCTCTCTCTCTCAAAATAGATAAACATTTTTAAAGAATGAGTATTCTTAAAGACAGCTCTTAATGCATAACTTACGCTTTGAATAGAACTCATCAAATTTTATTTTATACAATCTTACAAATTCAGTGAGAACTTTAGTTAGAGACTGAAGGAATCATTCCATAAAGAAGAATAGTTTCCAAAGCCATGAAAAACAAAGCCATGTGAAACATCCTAATGAATTCCTAAGATACCTGATCCATTTTTTTTTTAATTCTACATTGATGGTTTCTCAACTGCTTCTTAGGAAAAACAAACCAACACAACTCTATAACTTGAAACTTCAGTTGTCATGACCTCCCAATCCAGTTCACCTTACTGAAGCTTTACAGCTTAACGTATACTAATCAGGTCTGCGCATTAATTTAAGATCGCAAAATTCTAAAGATCTTTGCTGTTTGAAAGGTACTACTCTAAGTGTTTATTTAGACTTGTATTCATGATTCCAGTCATATTAAGAAAAAAAGTGGGAATTTTTCAGTTAGTGTTAAGTGACATTGTTTAAATCACCAAAAATCTGGGGCACCTGGGTGGCTCAGTTGGTTAAGCATCCGACTTAGGCTCAGGTCATGATCTCATAGTTCATGAGTTTGAGCCCTGCATCAGGCTCTCTGCTGTCAGCACAGAGCCGGCTTCAGATCCTTTGTTCTTCTCTCTCTGCCCCTCCACCACTTGCATGTGCTCTGTCTCTCAAAATAAATAAGCATTAAAAAAAATCTATTTTGGTGGTGGGGGGATTTGTATATGCAAATAAATGAAGTGGGAAGGTTTTGGTTTACAAAAGAGATTGAACTGAATGAGATGAAATGTAAACTTGAAATAGTTGCATATTTCCCCCACCCTCCTGAGAAGAAAATCATGGTGGGGTCTTGCAGAAAGCTGTTGGAAGGGATGAGTTTTGTTTTTTTGTTTTTTGTTTTTTTCAAAAACCTCATTTTGTTTTATTTACATTCCAGTTAGTTAACATACAGTATCATATTAGTCTCAGGTGTAGAATTCAGTGACTCTACACTTACATACGACACCGGGTGTTTATCACAAGTGCCCTCCTTCATACCCATCACCTATTTCACCCATTCCCCCCCCCCCCCCCCACCTCCCCTCTGGTAACTATCAGTTTGTTCTCTCTAGTTAAGAGTCTGTTTCTTGGCTTGCCTCTCTTTTCCCCCCATGTTTATTTGTTTTGTTTCCTAAATTCCACATATGAGTGAAGTATGGTATTTGTCTTTTTCTGATGTATTTTGTTTAGCATAATACCCTCTACTTCCATCCACATCATTTCAAATGGCCAGATGCCATTGTTTTCCATGGCTGAGTAATATTCCATTGTGTGTGTGTGTGTGTGTGTGTGTATACACATATATATGACATAGTTGGCTATTGTAAATAATGTAAATAATGCTGCTATAAACATTGGGGTGCATGTATCCCTTTGAATTAGTATTTTGGTACTCTTTGTATAAACACTTAGCAGTGTGATTACTGAGTTGTAGGGTAGTTCTACTTTTTAAATATTTTTAATGTTTATTTATTTATTTTTGAGAGAGAGAGAGCACAAGTAGGGGAAGGGCAGAGATGGAGACACATAATGTGAATCAGGCTCCAGGCTCTGAGCTGTCAGCGCAGAGCCTGACATGGGCTTGAATTCCCAACCCATGAGATCATGACTTGAGCTGAAGCAGATGCTTAACTGATTGATCCATGCAGGCACCCAGGTGGTTCTTTTTTTTTTTTTTTTTAACTTTTTGAGGAACTTCCGTACTGTTTTCCAGAATGGCTGCACCAGTTTGCATTCAGGGGTGAAATTCTTAAAAACAAGTAGATGAATAAACTTAGTAGAGCTGAGAGAAGATGTGTTCCATTATACTGTGGTCAGTGCTAAAATAGCACCTAAGTGGCTTAAATAAGTACACGGCTTTCAATGCCTAACAAATGGTACCACAAAAATAACTAAGGCCATGTCTATATGAATCCTTTTGTCCTTTTTTTTTTGTTCTTTTGATTTCTGTAATGATTGAATTATGAATCCTTGACCAGTTGATGTCTAATCATTTGAATCGTGTTAATGACTTGATTGGATTGACTACTTGTGTCACTGAGGGTACCACAATAATTTCTGAAGAGTCAATCTAACAATGCACATAACTCCAATCATAGACATTGAACAGCAAATTGCATGAATAGATATAATTAAGCCTCTAAAGTATATTATTTATACTGTGCCTATTCCTGCTAATTAAATAAAAGGGTAAAATAAGAAAAGAATTAAATATGTGCTCAAGCTTATAAAGTTGAATAAAGGCACTCATTCGTTTATTCATCTTTCAACAAATTTTTAGCATCTACTGTGAACAGGCACTGGTTTAGACCACAGGGATTCTATGGTGAACAAGATTGACAAGATCCTTGCTCTCATGGCACCTATATTTTAGAGGAAGAAAGGACAATAAATATGTTCATATAAAATGGACATTGATTCATTCAATCAATAAACATTTGTCACCTAGCCACTCAGTGCTGAGTATTGAAGATAGAGAGAAAAATAAAATAATATCACTGCTCTTGAGAAGTTCATAATCTGTTGGGGAAACAGGCAGTGAGACAAAAAATAAATAAATAAATTTACACTATCTTGTTAAGGTTACATCTAAGATAAGACTTGTAGTTAAATATGATAAACTAAATATGTGTATTCATCTTACCCCTTCTTGGTATCTCTAGAAAATGATAGTAAAGGAGTAAAGAATGTATAAACTCATAAGAGCAAAGAGAAGAAGATGGAAAAGATAGAAGAGATAACAAGTTTTTTTGAAATTGAAGAGAGGATAGATATCAGTGCTAAAAAGAGGATAGATACCAGAGAAAAACTGAAATCTAAACTCATGGAAATGGAAGCCGCCCTCCGCCCACTTCCCCCACCAAAGCAGGCAAAGCCTAGAGGGAACTCTGGAAAGGTCAGGCGATAGGAAACTCTAATTGGTTTGTGTGTCTTCTTATTGAGTTGTGAGAGTTCTTTGTATATTCTGGAAACAAGCCCTTTGTCAAGGAGTTTCATTTCCTTTAATTGTGTCTTTGGGGAGCAGAGGTGTTTCATTTTGATGAGGTCCATTTACATTTTTTTCCTCGTTTTTGTTTTTTGCTTTGTGTTGCCTACCGAAGAAATCTTTTTTTTTAATAGTTTATTGTCAAGTTGGTTTCCATATAACACCCAGTGCTCATCCCCACAAGTGCCCCCCTCCATGCCCATCACCCCCCTTCCCTTCTACTCCATACCCATCAGTCCTCAGTTTGTTCTCAACATTCAAGAGATCTTTATGTATCTCAATGTTGCACACATTTTATCCTGTTTTCTCCTAAATATTTTATAGTTTTACTTCACATCCCTTAAAACTGGACTGTTTGAGGGGAGCCTGGGTGGCTCAGTCGGTTAAATGTCCCACTTCAGCTCCAGTCGTGATCTCACCGTTTGTGGGTTTGAGCCCTGGGTGGGGCTCTGTGCTGACAGCTAGGAGCCTGCAGCCTGCTTCAGATCCTGTGTCTCCCCCTCTCTCTGACCCTCCCCTGCTTGTTCTCTGTCACTCTCTGTCTCTCAAAAATAAATAAATGTTAAAACTGGACTGTTTGTTACCATCACCACTAGCCTCATGTGAAATCTGGCTAGTCCAAACTGAGATGTAAATCTTGAAAATGTAAAATACATGACAAAGAGACTGAATATCTCATTGATATTTTTATACTGATTATATATTGAGATGACAATATTTTTTATACACAGGGTCAAATGTATAATATTGATAAAATCAATTCACTTTATTTAAAAACTTTTTTAAAATGTGGGCGAGACACATATGTGTCTCATATGAGGCTCACATTTGTGGTGCAAGTTATTTTCTGTTGGGCAGAGCTGATTTAGACACCCCTCCTTTCACTTATCACGTCTTTTACTCTGGTCCAGACAACTATTCCTCCCCCATCCTGGCCAAACACAGCATGTTTTACAACAAAGAGCTTGAATCAGAAAAGCTCTGGGCTAGGAATATCAAGGCCAACTGTGAGCAGGAATAACAGGGATCAAGGGGAGTCTAGGTGGCTCAGTCGGTTAAGCGTCGGACTTCAGCTCAGGTCATCATGATCTCATGGTTGATGGGTTGTAGCCCCATGTGGGGCTCTGTGCTGACAGCTGGAGCCTGGAACCTTCTTCAGATTCTGTGTCTCCCCTCTCTCTGCCCCTCCCCCACTCATGCTCTGTCTCTCTCTCTCTCTCTCCTTCAGCAATTAATAAACATTTTTTAAAAATTTAGGGGCACCTGGGTGGCTCAGTCAGTTAAGCATCGACTCTTGGTTTTGGCTCAGGTCATGATCTCATGGTTTTGTGGGTTCAGGCCCCACATAGGGCTCTGCACAGGCAGCATGGAGCCTGCTTGGGATTCTCTCTCTCTGCCCTACTGGTGCTATCTCTGTCTTCGTCAAAATAAATAAATAAACTTAAAACAATTAAAAACAAAACAAAACAGAGGCATCAAGAGAAATTTGGCATAGAGAATAAAACTCCTTAATCCCTTTCTCATGCTAGATTTGTGAATACTGGCATGCAGATATATTCCCCAATACAAAATGCTGGTGAGTTTTTGTCTGAAGAAACAGACTAGACCAAGGGAAAAAGCTTACATATGCTGATACTTGGGAGTCAAGTTTACCCAAATCCTGATCACTGGTCAGTGAAACCCCAGGCTCCACACAACCACATAGAAATGATAATTATCATTTTATTTGTTTCTTTTAAAAACTGTTTGTTATTTTTGAGAGAGAGAGAGCATGAGCTAGTGGGGGAGAGGTAGTGGGGGTAGAAAGAGGATACAAAGTGGGTTCCATGCTGACAGCACAGAGCCTGTATGGGGATCAAACTCACAAATTATGAGATCATGACCTGAGCTGAAACCAAGAGTCAGATGCTTAACCAACTGAGCCACCCAGGCATGCCTATAATTATCATTTTAAAGCCTCCATCTAGACAGTAAGAGATCATCAGACATTTGAGGAAAGCCGCAAAGTGAAAGCCAGAGACTAAAATAAAAGGAAATAGATAAAAAGAAATCGGATGGCATAAAAAAAATTCTCTGGCAGAAAGAGTATTTGAAGAACTCCATAATTATTTTCCTCAGAGAAATAAAAGTTATTTATTTTATGAAACAACAACAGGAGGCTGTAAAAGCAAAGCATTCTGTCAATAAGAATATTAAAATTAAGAGCCTAGGAGAGATTAAAAATTCAAAGAGTTTTAAGGTAAATGGAAGGAAATATCTAGATGAATAAAACAAAGAGTAAAGAAAAAAAGCATAAGTCTATGTGGTCCAATATTTACATATGTTTTAAACATTTAAAATTTTGTTTTTTTTAATCTTTATTTTTGAGAAAGAGGGATCAGGGAGGGAGTAGAGATAGGGAGACAGAGGATCCAAAGTGGGCTCTGCACTGACAGCAGAGAGCCAGACGTGGGGTTCGAACTCACAAACCTCAAGACCATGGCCTGAGCCTAAGTCAGATGCTTAACCCGCTGAGCCACCCAGGTGCCCCTACATAATTTTTAGGAACTTCTTGAAAGAACATAGAAAATAGGCAGGATAAAAGTATCAAAGAAATACATTTTTTAAATTCCTAGAACTGAAGAACAGAAGTCCAGATTGAAAAGTCTATTGAAGGTTTAGCACAGCAAATGAAAAAAGACCCATATATTCCACCTCAAAGCACATAATTTCAGTAGATAGGAGAAAGGAAATTCTGAAAGCTGTTGAATGTAACCAAGCAAAACACCTCAAAAAGGATCAATTATTAGAATGTCATTGAATTTGACATTGCAACATTGGAAACTAGAAGAAAATGGAGGAATGTCTTCAAAATCCTGAGGAAGAGTGGCTTCCAGTTAAGATTTCAATACCCAAAGAAACTATCCATCAGGTGAGAGGATTACTGATATTATGGGTTCCCCAAATTTATTCTCATGCATCCTTTCTCAGAAAACTCTTAGAGGATATATGCCACTAAAAGAAAGCAAACCAACAAAGAATGAGTATAGGATCCAAAAAATGGAGAATATAAGAAACAGAAAGGTAAAAGGGATCTTCAGAATGATGGTGGAAGAAGATCCTTAAGATTGCAACTGTGCAGGAGTCCAGAGTAGAACAGGAAGAAAGTAAGCTCCAGAAGGGATATATCCCAGGAAAAAAAAAAAAAAAAAGATAAACTACATATACTGATAATATATTGATATATTTGGGCAGATCAAAAGATTTTTTCTTCGTTTAGAAGTTTGTGGATGGGGGATGCCTGCGTGGCTCAATTGGTTAAGCACCCGACTTTGGCTCAGGTCATGATCTCATAGTTTGTGAGTTTGAGCCCTGCATTGCGCTCTCTGCTGTCAGTGCAGAGCTGCCTCTACTGCCCCTCTCTTGCCCCTCCCCAACTTGTGCGATCTCTCTCAAAAATAAATAAAACATTTAAAAAAAGAAAGATTGGGGATGAACTGGTAATGGATTCATAGGAATGAACAAAATATGGGCAGAATATGGTGCAATCACTAAGTCTAGGGGGGAAAGTGTACAAGACAGGAAAGGTAATCACAGTGTTTAAAGTACTCCATTGTGAACAATTTTCATGTAGTTATGATCATGTAAACATAGAATATTTATTTAATAAAAACAGGGTTATATATAATTTGTTTAGATAGAGGAATATAAGTATATGTGTAGGGGGCAGTGGTGTGTAAGTGAATCAAAAGGTATAGGCTCTCAATAGATACCTATTAGATAGTACCTAAAGATAAATATTAGAAGAAAAGGTAAAGAAATTGAAATGGTTATTACTGGAAAAGGCCACCCATTGCTGTGGTCCATATAAATCAAATCCAGGGGTCCAGACTAGTAGAATGGAGAAGAGTGAATCTGGAAAAGCAAGAGAATATATACAGTACAGGAAGTTCCAGAGAAAAAAGGGAAAGATGATTAAAAAAATAAATCATAATGAAAAGGAAAAGGAAATACTAAAGTAATCAGAATTCTTAATTGATAATAACTCTAAAATCTAAAGTTTCTAGGCTAGAAAACAGCGATTTTGTATGATTAAAGAAAGACTTAGGATATAATGAAATGGGTTTTAACTCTGTAGATGAGATATCACGAAAATCTTTATCAGCATGACTTATTAAATAGTTGAAAGATTCCTTGGGAATGATAAAGCAGTGAACGACTGATGACCAAATGAATTCCCTAAAATATTTCAAAAATCCAAAAATCACTTAGATATCCACAAATTCTTCTCCAGCCAGACCTGCCACATCTTAACGATTGTTACTGTCACTCTGGTACGGAAAAACAATAAAAACGAAAACTTATTGAGGGCTTACTCTGTCCCACACACTGGCCAACGTGCTGTGCTGTACATGCTTTTAACCTGTTCATCTCACGACAATGCTAAGAAGGTAATTACATGTTTTAAGAACCACAAGTCCCTCCAACAATCCTACGGTGGTCAGTTTTATTGTCAGTAGAGCTGAGATTTAAACCTATCGTTTATCCTCTTACAACTTCCTTCGCATAAACAACTCGCTCTTTTTTCTTCTTTCCTTTTGTAAGGGGGCGGCCGCCGAGGCAAGCTCTGTGGTTAACATTAAAACACCTTTTTTCCTTTGACCTCAGGTGTTCAACAGGTCTTGGCCCGTTGCACAAAAAGTAGCCATTCACGTTTAAAACGGGCATGATTATTTTCTGCAGATCCTAAAATGTATTTATAAATAATCATGCATTCAAACATATTAAGTCATTTAGAACTGTAATTAGTCATTGTCAAGTCCTGGCAAACAGCAGGATTCTAATTGGAAAGCAGTGTTTGCCCTCCTTGTACCTCAATGAAACTTTCAGAGAAGGACAGCATGTGCTTCTTAATCTGTTTTTCTAACAGCTAGTAGCAAATCAATGAAGATGAGGCTGGTGGGTATGATAAATTAATATGCACACTGACAACTTATAACCACGCAATTGCTTGGGGAATTACTATGCGACTATCTCCAAGTAATTATATGTTTTAAATGATTTATCTCAATTTGTTAACAATACACCCCGAAAATGGAAATAAAAAGAGAGAAAAATGCAAATAGCATGTTATACCAACTTTATGTTGAACATATTAAGAGGTTGCCCTTTTAATGAAGAATTTAATGAATTAAGAGGTTTGTTATGAATAAGCATTCTTACTACTTGTTAAGTAGTTGTCACCACTGACCTGTCATAGTTATTCTAATTATGATTAATACCTTATCTTGAATTCCATCTTCATTCACATTTCAGTAGCAAATGTAACTTCTATTATATGATCAAGGTTCATGAAAACAGGGTGATTTGCCTATGACCTTATATTTTATTCATTTTTACATTCATATTGAACAGATTTCTCTGAAAGTTAACCTTATGAATTTTTAAATTTTTAAAGTGCATTTTATCCTTGACATGCTTTTCAACCCCTTACCCTGTTTCAAATCATGGTTGTGTACTCAAGATAAATGAAAAATCCTAACATTTTGATTATCCTCATGTATATCTAGAAGCTGCTACTTTGAGGCATCGTTTAAAAATATTTTTCGCCCGCTATGGAAAGAGTGGAAAGAATACTTTAATTTTCAAGCATTGCTCATCTTCTCAATATGGAAGACATAGGTTGATGAAGTTCAGAAAATCATGCAAAAGAATGCATGGTCTGCTTTTTATTGTAGTCTCTATACTTAAAATGGGGTACATAATGGAGGATGGTGGTGGTTGTTTTTGTTTTAGTGGTTTACTATAATGCACAATCCATGTCGTGTTATATGGCACATATCTCTTCCTTTTTAGTTCTTTTCTTCTTATAATCCACTCCCTCTTCCATTAACTTGCCATTCTTTTCCTCTGTTTTAAACCTTTTCTGTCCCCATTTCTTCCCTGTCTTTTAATTAATTTATTCTCCATCTCCATTTTATTCCCTTCTCAGCAGCTCTCCTCTGTCCCCATCCTCTACAGATGCGTGCTCGCCATTTCCCCCTTCCTGTTTGTACTGCTTCTCTCTACCCTTTGCTTTCTAGCCCTGTTCACCTCTCTCTAGGGAGTTCGTGCTCTCCACCTGCGTAAAAGGCAGGCTACAAGCCATCTTTGCATTTGATTGTTGTGGTTTTAAGGGTCCTCCATTCTTTACACTACCAGGTTTTTAAAGCTCTGGAAGGAAATAAAAATAATAACATCGTTTCTTTTTCTACCCCTTTATTAGACTAAGAAAGAGTTTCTACAAGAGTATAAAAGTGTTACATTAACCAAAAAGCTCTCCGGAATCGCCATGAAAATTAAGCCAATTAGTTTTCGGCAAATAAAAAAATAATAATAATAGTAACAAGGGCCTATAGGAAAACCAGATCATTTATCAAATGTGAAGTCTGCTCTCCTAAGGGTTGGGTATCACTGAAGGATGGCTTTTTAGCAGGAAGAAGCGCTCTGGTCCCCAGAGCCACCGGATCTTTCTCAATCTCTGGTGTTGATGAGGAATACTACACACACACACACACACACACACACACACACACACACATCATCATCATCATCATCAAGGCATTTGTAGTAAGCCAGGTAAAAGGAGCGAAGTGTATGCAAATCAGAGAAATGAACCCTCTCCTGAGGTCTTCCAAATCACTCAATTCTTGAAGCAATTAGCAGATAGTCTATTTCCCCTTAAACTAGATGCATTTACATTTTCTTCATCATTTGAAGCATGTCTTCACACATTTCATGTTCTCCATTATAAGCAGAGATAAGTACTATGCACTTACTGTGGAATCCAGTAGAATAAAGTCAAACACTCGTGGTATGCAATATTCTAATGCTGTAAAGATCTGATGAGTTTTCCCTTCAAAAAAAATGTCACACAACAGACTACATTTTAATTACATTTTCTCAGAGGTATCTGGGGAAGGAGGGTCATGTGTTTAAGAGTGTTTAATGTACTTAAAAATTATATCTTCTAGCAGTCTCCAGTTCTGATTTAATAGGTCTGATCTTTTGAAATGAATCCTATATCATATTTATGATGATGTCTTATTCGAGAAATGAGGCTAAATCTAATGAGAAGTGATTCCTTTGTGGACAATGACAATTACATCACTCACGCCAACACGTTGCTAGCTATCTCTTCTTGCTGACGATAAACCAGTTGCTTTGGAAATGAATTTCATGTTTTTTTTTTTTTAATTTGATTGTTTAATCTCAAGCTTTTGGTTGTCGTTTGTGAACCGGCTAGATCTAACGTAAGTATGTATCTTACGTTTGGTCATGAAAACCAAAGAGGAAACATAATCGAAAGCCAGAGATAAACCGACATTTCTCATTCACCATCATTTAAAAAATGTTTTTTCTTTCACAGTTTATTGTCAAGTTGGTTTCCATATAACACCCAGTGCTCATCCCAACAAGTGCCCTCCTCCATGCCCATCACCCCCTTCCCTTCTTCCCCACCCCCACCATCATTTTCAATTTCTCTAAACATCAAATCTTTCCTCTAAATTCAAATAAGTAAGTAGAACTAGTAAATATGGAGCCTCTACTACATGGCAGACTTGCTACAACTGATTTTTTCCAAATCCTTTTATCTCTTCCATAAACCCATCGTAGTAAGAGCTGGTAAGTCCTGAAGTGACCAAAGGCAAGGAAACAAGGCAAGGTCCTAAGTGCTTCATGATCTTCCGGTAAGTATTTTAAAACTCTGCTTTAATGGTATGCAGTCCAGATTTTTGAGTGTTTAAATCCTGAAAGACTTAAAGAGCTAACTCTTTTGTTGAGGAAAAGGGTGATGGGAAGCATAATTCTCAGTCCCAGCTGAGCTAAACCAACCCAGCACAGTGCCATCAGAGTTAGGAAAATATGGACTAGTCAGTCAATGAATGATGCTGAGACACCTGGCCGGGCAAATGTAAATTTACAAGCTCAAAATCCTCATCTGATTTCTAATACTATTAAACATTCTAGATGGACATTTTGAATCACAAAAACAAAAGTTGTTCCTCCTTGCTCCTAGGCACTTTGATTTTAAAAATGTTTTCCAATCACGGGTTTTAAAAAATTTCTATGAAGAGTTTAATAAAACTGTAGAAAACGGGAAGTAAACGCTTGCTTATATCTTGTGTAAATAGCAAACTAAACGGAAAGAGCCAGCCGTCCCCAGTCACATGCCTGCAGGATGGCTGTCATTGATGCTGGCCACAGAAAGGTGTTAAACTGTCGGCCTGCTGTAAACTCAGATTTTCAAAGCGGGGCACCAACAGAATGTTCCCTGTAGCTTGGAAATACACTGAGGATGAATGCTGAGTAAAGGATTATAGTAAAACAGATCGGGGCAAACCCTCCCCAAAAGTATTTATCTGTTTATTTTAATGTGAGAATCTTTTTTTATTAATTAAAAAAAATTAATTCCATCATAGTTAACTTACAGTGTTATGTTAGTTTCAGTTGTGCGATATAGTGATTCAGCAGTTTCATATATTACTCAGCGTTCATCGAGGTAAGTGCTCTCTTTAATCCCTTTCACCTATTTCACCCCAACCCCTGTAATCATCTGTTTGTTCTCTATAGTTGAGTCCATCTCCCCAAAAGTATTTTAATGATCTCTGAAGAGGTCATAAGGCCCCTCATAAAGGACGAACCGATTGATCTGATTGTTTGATATTATATACAGGTGGCCACAAAAACTATTATACCGAATTAAAAAAAAAAAGAAAACAATTCTTGTTTTGGAATCAGACTGCCTCAGAACTTAAGAAAAATACAAATAAAAAAATTCATTGGTTAATTAAAAAGTGTCACCCGATAAAGGCAGTCACATTAAACAGGACCTTTTCAACGTCTTTGCTAAAACTGTGACTTGTTCGTGATTTACCTTTGATTTTCCATGTTCAAATTAGCTCTGCGCTTTCAAACCGTTTGCCTTGAGAAAGAGGGGCTTAATTAGTGATGACACTGAATGAGCTTCAGAGTGTTTAAAACTCATGGACAATTTAGATCGAGAGAGTTTGTGATGAAGAAGTGCAAAACATCTGACTGAAAACAAGGTGGTCCACACAACAAGCCTGTACTTACAGAGAGGAGGGGCATCATTCCGTCACTAGTATCTAAATCCTACCGTTGCTAAGTATTCTGCCCTTAAATGCCTTTGCAGGGAGGATGTGAGCTGGACTGACACCCCTTTGCAAGGATACCAGGCATGAATGCAAGGTGAGCTCTTGGTAAGAATAGAACTCTAACTCCAAGTGTATCTTACCTTTTGTCTTCTCCTTTTTAATTAAAGAGCCAAGACAGTGGCTGCTTTTGGTAAATGAGAACACTGAAGATAAATTTTCTCTTATTAAAATGCAAATGTAGGGGCGCCTGGGTGGCTTAGTCAGTTAAGTGTCCGACTTTCGCTTAGGTCATGATCTTGCGGTTTGTGGGTTCGAGCCTCGCATCGGGCTCTGTGCTGACAGCCAGCTCAGAGACTGGAGCCTGTTTCAGTCTGTGACTCCCTCTCTCTCTGACCCTCCCCTGCTCACACTGTCTCTCTCTCTCTCTCCTAGAAATAAATTTAAAAAAAAACATTAAAAAAATAAAATGCAAATGTAGTTTAATTTTGTAGATCTCCATTCAAAAGGTGAAATTACGATATCTGAAATCTCCGTTTTTTTTAATATCACAAGCCTCTCTCCCAGAAGAATTGAGACTTTTATCCATAAATTCTTCATTGCCCATTAAAATCTTTTTAAATTTTTAATTGAAGTATAGTTGACGTATAATGTTAGCTTCAGGTGTACAACATAGTAATTCAACAATTCTGCATACTATGAAATGATTGCCGTGGTAAGGTAAGTACATTACAATGTTATTAACAATATTCTCTGTATTTTCTCAGAGTCATATTCTCTGTACTTTTCATCACCACGACTTAAAGTGTGTCTTATTTTTGACTGCAATCAGGTTTACCACTGTATGAAACAAAGGATGTCCTGTAGACCGTAGGCAGTTCCAGAAGTGTTACTGGAAAAGGAAACAGGAAAAAAATCTACTCTATCCTGGGACAGAAAGACACATTTCACTTTTTAATGAATTTTATCTATTTTATTATTTCTATTGAGTTTGTGTTTTCCTTTTAAAAAGTCTTGCATTTGGGACCCTTGGGTGGCTCAGTCGGTTAAGCGTCTGACTCTTGATTTCAGCTCAGGTCATGATCTCACAGTTTGTGAGTCAAGCCTTCTGTCAGGTTCTGCGCTGACAGTCTGAAGCCGGCTTGGGATTCTTTCTCTCCCTCTCTCTCTGCCCCTCCCCTGCCCGTGTTCTCTGTCTCTCTCTCTCTCTCTCTTTCTCAAAATAAATAAACTTTTTTTAAAAAAGTCTTGCATTTGTATATCTGAAGCATGTACAATAATATAACTTGAAAACTTTTAAATGCAATATTTTATTTAAAAAATTTTTTGAGTCCAATAGTTTTAAAAAGGAATTCAAATAAACTGCTGTATCAAAAGATAGAAACATCATAACATACTCTTACATTCTCTCGCACATACTATTTATTTAGTTAGTCCTACTATTAATCACTTCTAATTTCACTAATCAGGCTTATTGCTGTTTTGTTTTTAAATGACAGCATTTCCTTAGCATAAAAGTAAATAGTACTGAACATATCATTTCTAATACATACCTATTTTTCATATTCTTATGTTGAAGTAGTGAGTCATGGGGATGAAAAGTACAACCTAGGGAATTTAAGTGTACTTATTTATTTATTTTTAAATGTTTATTTAGGTTTTTTTTTAATGTTTTATTTATTTCTAGGAGAAAGAGATAGAGAGTGACAGCGCGAGCAGGGGAGGGTCAGAGAGAGAGGGAGTCACAGACTGAAACAGGCTCCAGTCTCTGAGCTGGCTGTCAGCACAGAGCCCGACGCAGGGCTCGAACCCACAAACCGCGAGATCATGACCTAAGCGAAAGTCGGACACTTAACCGACTAAGCCACCCAGGCGCCCCTAAGTGTACTTATTTATTATATAATATGCTACCATGTAAAGATTTTTTTAAAAATCTGTGTATCTGTGCCCTGGGTTAGCTCTCTAAAAAGCTACTCACCCTCCTAGCCAGAGTTCTTATATGTCAGTTCAGGTCTCCCAAAGTGCGTGTCCCAAGATAGAGATCTGGGTAGAAGCTGCTTTTGCTTTTAGGACCTAGTCTTAGACATCACATATTGTCACTTCTGTCATCTGTTCTTCAGAAGCAGGTCACTTCATCTGGAACAATTAGACTATCTTATAATAGGAGGAGTGTCAAATTGTAAATATGTTTTCAAACTACCACCAGGGGTTCCTGGATGGCTCAGCTGGTTAAGCATCTGACTCTTGGTTTCAGCTCAGGTCATGATCTCATGGTTTGTGAGTTTGAGCCCCACGTCAGGCTCTGACAGCGCAGAGCCTGCTTGGGATTCTCTCTGCACCTCCTCTGGTTGCCCTCTCTCTCAAATAAATAAATAACATATTTAAAATATTTAAAATAAATAAATAAATACATAAATACATAAAACTACCACTGAATATGGAGAATTCAGTCATCCACAGATGTTTGATATGCAAATAAGTGATATATTCTTTTTGGAGAGCAACTTGGAAATATCCATCAACAAGGAAAGTAATTCTAATTCTAGGAGCTTAGGGTATGAACATACTTGCAAAAACTGCCATATAGACTCATTTTGGGTTTCCCTACCCTACCCTGAGTTTTGATTTTGGAAGTATTCCAAGCTATGGTAACTATGGTAGAAGACTAGGCATGGGCACAAATTATTTGACACTCTTTTCATTGAGACCAAAGGTTTCTATCCCCTTCCTTTGAATCTGGGCTATTGTGACTTCTCTAAGCAAAAGAAAATGGCATGTGTTACCCGGTAGCAGTTCTGGGCTTAGCTTTTAAGAGGGACTGGTTATTTCTGATATGGTTTCTTGAAGCCCTGAGCCATCACCTAAGTTCAACTACCATGATGTAAATACAATGCAGAGAGACCTTGGGACTACATGGAGAGGTAGATGGTTCCAGCCAAATCCAGCCATTCATCCATCCCCATCAAGGTACCAGGCAGAGTATGGAATCTCCAGAATAGTCCATCCATCAGTTGAAAGCCACAGAGGGACTCCAGGTAATGCCACATAGAGTAGAATGATAATCTATCCAAGCCCTTTCCAAATTGTAAAATATAATAGAATGGCTATTTTGTTTAGCCACTAAGGTTTGGATTTGTGCAGTATGCAGCAATAAATAATCACGACAGCTCTATACCCTTTACCTGTATTCATCAACTATCAACATTTTGCCACCTTTGTGGGCTTTCTCTCTCTCTTTCTCTCTGTATCTCTCTCTCTCACACACACATACTGTCTCTTTCTCTTTCTTTTTTCCTGAATCATTTGAAAGTAACTTGCAAATATCATGACACTTCACCTCTAAATACTTCAGCATGAATTTTCCTTCATAATCACAATACCATTATCGTTCTCAGGATATTTAAGACAAATACAATAATATTATCTAATACATAGTTCACATTCAGATTTCATCAATTACTCCAAAACTGTCTTTGTATAGCTTTAAAAAAAAATCTAGAATCCAGGGTGCCTGGGTGGTTCAGTTGGTTAAGCGTCTGACACTTGTTTTCAGCTCAGGTCATGATCTCATGGTTAGTGAGTCTGAGCCCCATGTGGGGCTGTGCATCGACGGTGCGGAGCCTGCTTGGGATTCTCTCTCTTTCTTTCTCTGCCATTACTCCACTCGCACACACATTCTCTCTCCCTCTCTCTCTCTCTCTTTATTTCTCTCAAAATAAATGTATGAACTTAAAATAAATAAATAAATATGTTTCTTAAAAAACTAGATTTTTTTAGGATTACACAGAGTGTTTAGTTGTTCTGTTTCTTTAGTCTTGTTTTAATCTAGTAAGTAAACTCCTGCCTTTTTTGTCTTTCACGTTACTGACACTTTTGAGGAGTCTGGAGCAGTTGTCTTCCAGAACATTCCACCATCTGGGTTTGTAAAATTATTTTTTCATGATTATCTTAGGGTTAAACTTTTTTGGTAAGACTACACTATAAGGTGATATGCGCTTTCCATGATATCACATGAGGAGACCCGCAGTCACAACTTGTCCCATCACTGATAACGCCTATATATTTCCCCTTATAATTAATATTCTGTAGGATCATGCTTTGAGACTGTGTGACTATCTTATTCCCTCATAACCTTTCATCAAATTGTTTTTAATATTCATTCATGATCCTAGACTAATTATTATGTCGGTGGCTGCATAATGGTGGTTTGCCACTTCTGTATTTCCTTCTACATTTGCTAGATGTCATTCTTCTCTAAAGATGTTCTTTACCTCCTACAACTCCTTTTTGCTCATCACAATAGACTGAAATATTCTTCTTTGCTTTTTGTTTTATTGAGATATAATGGGCAAAATTGTAAGATATTTAAAGTGTATAGTTGATTTGAAACATGTATACATTGTGAAAAGGCCCTCCCCTATTTTTAAAAGTTTATTTATTTATTTTGAGAGAGAGAGCATGTGAGCAAGTGGGGGAGGGGCAGAAAGAGAGGGAGAGAGAGAGTCCCAGGCAGGCTCCACACTGTGGTTACAGAGCCTGATGCAGGGCTCGAACTCACAAACCATGAGATCATGACCTGAGCTGAAATCAGATACTTAGCCGACTGAGCCACCCAGGTGCCCAAAACTCTTCCCTGTTAAGTTGATTAACATTAATCATCACCTCACATATTTACTTTTTATTTATTTTTTGGTGAGAAGATTTAAATTCTCTTATAGCAAATTTCAATTATACAAATACACTGTTATCCACTATAGTCACTATGTTATACATCAGATCCTCAAAACTTATTAATCTTATAGCTGAATGTTTCTACCTTTTTACCAAACAGTCCCTATTTCCCCCATCCCCCAGCCCATGGTAGCCACTTTTCTACTCTCTATTTCTATAAGTTTTTCTTTCCTTGTATTCAGTTTTTAGGTTCCACAATTAAGTGATACAATGCATTAGTTGTTTTTCTCTTCAGGCTCATTTCACCTGAAAAATACTATATCACTTTCTTCTGGCCTCCATGCTCTCTAATGAGAAATATGCTGTAATCCTAATTGTGTTTCCCTTGTAGATATGATGCCATTTTTCTCTGGCTGCTTTGAAAATTGCTTTTTGATCTTCAGTTTTCAGAAATTTAATTACGATATATCTTGGTATGGACTTCTCTGGGTTCATCTCTTTGACATTCACTTAAATTCCTGAATCTGTAGGTTCATGTCTCTTGCAAAATTTGCCATGTTTTCAGCTATTATTTCTGCAAGTACTTTTGCAGCGCTTCCCACTTTCCCTTCTTCTTTGAGTATCTGATGACGTGATGCTAGATCTCTTGTTTTAGTACTATAGGTCTTTGAGGCTTTCTTCTTCTGCTGCTTCTGTTTTCTGCTTCTTCTTCCTCCTCCTCCTCCTCCTCTTCTTTTTCTTTTTCTAGTTTGTCTCTTTCTGTTTTTCACAGCAGTTCCTATTGTTCTATATTTCTGTCCACTGATTTGTTTTTCTTCTCTCCCCCATCCACTGAGCTTTTTATTCCACTTACTGTATTTTCATTTCTAAAGTACTCGTTTGGTTCTTCCT
The DNA here is from genome assembly GCF_003009895.1 of Hyaena hyaena. Taxonomy (NCBI): domain Eukaryota; kingdom Metazoa; phylum Chordata; class Mammalia; order Carnivora; family Hyaenidae; genus Hyaena; species Hyaena hyaena. The sequence continues at coordinate 970,491 of NW_024080840.1, read as the reverse complement.
ATTTTCTAGTTCTTTGCAAAAGCTTTCTATCTTTCATTAGTTTCAAGCATGTATATAATTACTTGTTAGAACATTTTCATCATGGCTGCTTTAAAAGATTTGCCAGATAATTCTATCTCTATTGGCATCTATTGATTGTCTTTCATACAGTTTGGGATTTTCCTGGTTCTTGGTATCATGAGTGATTTTTATGCAAAACCTGGGCATTTTCATACTATAAGACTTGGGATCTTATTTACACCTGCTGTTCCAGCTGGCTTTCTCTGACATTACTCCATCACAGTGGAAGGGTGAGCTGCCTCATTACTGCCAGGTGGAAGGAGAAGTCCAGTTCCGCTCAGCCTCCGCTGAGACCTGATTTGGAAGGATTCCTCATTACTGTCCATAGGAGATGGGAGTTCCGGCCCTTCCTGTGGTCCTTGCTGCCGCCACTGTAGAGTGCCCCGATTACTGCTGGGCAGTGGGAAAATTCTTGACTCTTCACTAGCATCCTCTGACGTTACCCCATCTGGGAGAGAAGGAGCTCTATGTTACTGTCACCTTGGGGTGGAAGTCCAGGCTTCTCACTTGGTCTCCAGTGACACAGTGGAAGTATGGGGAAGACTAGTTACCAGCAGTCGGAATAAGAGTCTCAGCTTCCTATTTGGCCTTTTCTGATTCCATCATGGCAAGTTGCTGAGACGCCTGTTGTAGCCCCACCAAGATGGAAGTCTATGCCTCCCACTCAGTCTTTGCTGGTGGAGGTAGGGATGGGTTAGTCTTCTCTGTGGTGTCTGGTTGAAGTAGGTGGTTATTGGCCAAGAGTTTGCTTGTTTTAAGACCACCCTTTTCATGGTCCTTTGATAGAGAGAAAAGGCTTTGTTGGCACTTTTTTTCATCTGTATCCACTGGTGTTTCTCATTTCTTCTGCGCTAAGTCTGGGATGTATTAGGCAAAAAGAAAGCCTGGGGAATTCACCACAGTGCCATCCCTTGGGTCCCAAGCTCCCTAGGCATTCTGCCTTCTTCTCTTTACCTTTCAGAGTTTTTGTATATTTGTTTAATACATGATGTCCAGGATTTTTAGTTGTATTTAGCGAGGCAAATAGGGAAAAGTATAATTTGCTATGTATTCCTAGAAGCAGAAACTCCCTAGTGTTGAGTTTTATCAGAAGCTTTTTCTACATCTACAGATCAGATGTTTCTTTTTGACTTTTGATATATTGATTTGACCTATTGATGTATTAACAGATCTTCTAAAATAAATACATAGTATCAGTTTTTCTTAATATGTGTAATAGATTATAGAATATATGTATGCAAATTAGGTAAACTTAAAAAAGAAGACTGTATATTGAAAATAATAATTACCATTTATGTGAAAAGTAGTTTAAATGAAACCTTATTCTCTAGTTCTTAAAAAAATCATTGGCATATATCTTAAAGAGGATTGCTTATTATCGGATTTGCAAACAATGCCCATTTTCTTCTCTTTTCCTTATCAGTTTAAGACTGAATTTAAAATTGAATTTAGAAGAACGGTGCCCAGAATATTTTAATACTTGGTTTATTTTTGCGTACATAAGGTCTTCGTTAAGATGGCAGCCTGATTCTTTCAGTTGCTTGAGGCAGAAATCTTAGAGTTCTTGATTCCTTCCTTTCTCTCTGCCTAATTATCTCTTTAGCTTTATCTCCATGTATCTTGTTTTCCCTTCCTTTAGGCTCTCTCTGCCCCTACTACCCCTGCTCTCAGCCTCCCATATAAAATAGAACTCCCACATCTTTCCCTTTCTTCCTTACTTTGCTTTATCTTTTCAATTATCCCTACATGGCATGTTCTGTATTTATTTGGGTACACAAACTGTAAGCTATATCAGGTCAGGGAGTTTGTTTTGTTCACTGCTCTAGACTAGGTCCCAGAACAACATCTAGTATGTTGTAGGGACTCAATACGTATTTGTTGGATAAGTGAATTGATAAAATGATGGTGATGGTGGTATATTAATGACTTCAGTGAAGATCAGCTTGTGTTTGTACTTTTCATTCTAATTTGGCATCCATATTTCTTAACATTGCTTCATCTTGATGTTACAAAGCCAAAACTTATGCTTTAACATAGCAAATTAAGTCCCCTAATAAGAAAGGCAGACTCTCAGGTTTGTAACAAGCCACAGAAATAAAGGTTTGTCTCCACCTTGATACAGTATGTATTACGGACCATAATTATGGTACATCTTATGGACAGTATGCTAATGAAGGGCATGGCAAAAGATGCACGCAGAGTTTAATTGCAAGTCACCACCGCACTTGAGTCCAACCTTTCTGCATAGAGCCATTCATCATGAGTGACAGCTAGGAGAAGGAGAAGAAGCCACAGATTCTTCCACAGACCACTCTTGCGCTTGCTTGCCTCACCCTGTCATTCCGTTTACAGTCCTCTTTGTTGGCTGCAATCATTCCCAGAGGACGTATTTATCACCATGGAAAAAAATCCAAATGACATCAGCAGCAGCACTTATAACTCTGTGCTCTGATCCAATAAATAATGTGTGCTCCGTGCATGGGAGTGCCAAAGCAGCCCCTAATGTTATCAAGAAGCAAACCTGGCCGACAAGCACCGGTCCTCCTGTGAGCTGTTGAGACTCATCCAGACCCAAATTTTGACAAGATCTCTGGCAAGTTGTATAAATACTGAGATTGGAAAAAACATTGGTCTATAGAAGTTCTGACTAATGTCGAAAGTCACCCACTCTTTAGGACATGTTTCAAAACCCTCAGATCAAGTAAAGTGAGAAAACAAGACTTTGCACTTCTCACCCAGGGGATGTAAGAGAAACAGCAGTTGAATTAACACACTGAATTGACCTATGTGGGTACACAGTTTCCAAAGCTCTTACACGTAACTCTTTTCATTTGCTGGAGGGTGTGTATTATGCTTACTGTTTTCAGTAAAGCTTATTGATATTCAAAAAACTGAACTGACTTTCCTAAGGTGACATAGCTAGTCTGGGGGAAGGGAAGGGAGAAAAATAGATACAAACAGAGAAGGAGTGAGGCAAACCCTAAGAGACTATTAAATACAGAGAACAAACTAAGGGTAGATGGGGAGAGGGGAAAATGGGTGATGGGCATGGAGGAGGGCACTTGTTGGGATGAGCACTGGGTGTTGTACGTAAGCCAATTTGATAATAAATTACATTCATAACAAAAAAAGAAGACAAAACTCAAATCTCGGAAACATTGTATGGCTCTATCTACATATCATTTTTTTTAATATTTTTTTATTTATTTCTAGGAGAGAGAGAGAGACAGCGTGAGCAGAGGAGGGTCAAAGAGAGAGGGAGTCACAGACTGAAACAGGCTCCAGGCTCTGAGCTGGTTGTCAGCACAGAGCCCGACGCGGGGCTTGAACCCACGAACCGCGAGATCATGACCTAAGTGAAAGTCAGACGCTTAACCGACTAAGCCACCCAGGCGCCCCTCTACATATTATTTTAAAATTCTAGACAGAAAAAAGACTGGAAGGAAATACAACCAGATAACATTGGTTTTCCTGGGGGGTTTTCTTTGTGTTTTAGGACTCTAGTGACCTTTATGTCTTCTTTTCATTGTTCTGTTTATCCTAAATTCCCTATGATGAGCAAGTCTTACTCAAAGCATTTAATATATTTAATCAAATGTAACAAACACTTGTTTAGAAACTAAAAAAGAAAATAAACTAAAATTAATTGCCAGAACCAAGTTTTAGATACCCTCCAAACTCCAATCCAGTTTTCTTTTCCCTCATCATAAAATTGTCTCCCTTCCTTCCTTCCTCTTTCCTTCCTTCCTTGGTAAAAGATGATATATAAGCACTCAAAGCTTGTCCTCCCTCCTTCTCATAATTGAATCCCACATTCATTTAATGCCGCACAGCTCTGAAGAGATCTATTTTTGATGATTCTTTGCAAATCACTTATTTGCCTCTATCTGAAAGGCCCCTCCCTCTTGTGAATGGTCATCATTTGGTTGATATGGTAAAGATAAAGACTGAGTGTGTCTGGGATCAGCTAAAGGGGTGCTCAGCATTGTAGCATCTGTAAAGAGATCCCTAGTTAAGTGGTACCCTTCAGCTTTAAATTAGGCTCATGAATATTTTCACTGCTACAAAGAAAAAAATTTAACATAATTTTGGGAGGAGGAATCAATCCTAAGGATTTGAGAAGAGGGCCAGTATCCAGCAGTTTCCTAAAAAGACCTTTTAAAGATAGATGAGAAAGAAAGTATCCCTATTTGACTTAATGTGTGTTTGTGGAGGGAGTGGAGACAGAGGTGGGGGCGGGGGCTTAGGGGGAGGCGCAGAAGGTATGCATATGCACACACACAATTCGATCCTAATACCCACTTAACCATCTTTCTTTGCAACATTTTAAGACCCATCTTATACATTTTAGCTGATGTCGTGACAGAATCTGTGGAAGACTGACAATAACAGCATTGAGTGGATTATAAACAGTTTATAATCCATCTAATTATAAACAGATAGTTTGTAAGCAAAATCAGTTATTAAATTAGAGTATACTTAGATGAGCTTCGGAGTATCATGAATAATTGTCTTCTTAAATTCTTCTAGCAGATTCTTTTCTAAAAATAATCGAAGAGCTGAATGTTTTAAAAGCATTTACTTGTCCACAAACCTCACATTAAATGGCTGTTGGAGGCAGCGGGCACACAAAACATTAAATGTAACCGATTCATAGCGTTTGTTTAGGTGCCTAAACCAGTTGCGTTTGGGAATCTTCAATCCGATTTGGAGAAAACACCACTCGGGTAGCGTCTGTGCTCCCAACATGGCTCCCAACATGCCAGACGGCTGTAAGTTACAAAAGCAGGCTCAAGAAATAGCAGTTGACATTCTGTACTTGCATTAGTAGGGTCTCAAGGGTCCAAGCAATATGTATTGTCTATACATTGGGTACATCATGTGAATTCTCTACACGATCTGTTTTTCCATCAGCCATCCTTCATCAGCAATCATTTAATTGAAAGTTGGAGCACTATAGAAGGTTCATAGCTTATTGCCATTATTTAATATTTGTTTTATGACCAGCTAGGAAAGAGTTGTGGAAACCAGCAATTTTTCTCTTGGGGAATAGATAGAATCAGAACCATCAACCCCGAGCATACATAAAACAGGATCTAAATCACATTTATCTCCCACCAGAGAACCAGAAACACAGTGACTATGTCTCCAGAATTAAAAATTAATAGTCATAAAAGGGACTATAAAAGAGGTGAAAAGGATGTAGGTTTTGTAACAAAACACAAGGAGCACTGAGAGAACAATTTATTTGTGTTTGGGAGCTGGAAAGTTACCAAGACAGTCAATTCTGTTTAACAAGTTTTAAAATGAAAAATGCTTGTTTGCAAAAACCAACTTGCATTCAGCTAAGCTTTGTTTTGAAATGAAAGACGTTCCGTCTGAATTTCTTGTTCAGCTGACAGTGACAGGCAATGAGATAATTGCAAAATCTATTCTGTGATGCTCGAATGCAATCTTATTGAACTCATATTACGTTTGGTTCCGATTTTGTGTTATTTGTAAAATTGCATATGGACTCTTTCTAAGGGAAAACACCCCTTTGATCTTAAAGTGAAAATAATGCAATCACAATATTTTCTAATTCATTTCATAATATGTTAGGACAAAGTCACTTATGTATCTGTCTGAAGTTACTTTTCACTACACTACATTTTTATTTTTTTTTAAATGTTTTATTTATTTCTAGGAGAGAGAGAGACAGCGTGAGCAGGGGAGGGTCAGAGAGAGAGGGAGTCACAGACTGAAACAGGCTCCAGGCTCTGAGCTGTCAGTCAGCACAGAGCCCGACGCGGGGCTCGAACCCACGAACCGCGAGATCATGACCCAAGCGAAAGTCGGACGCTTAACCGACTAAGCCACCCAGGCGCCCCATACACTACATTTTTAAAGAAGAAAGGGGAGAAATTTCATCCATTATATTTAATAGGACAGTTGGTATTCTGTGCTGGTAAAATTAATGGTATTTCACTGAATAGAATTCCTCATCTAGCTGTATATGAGAAAGATTATGCTTTATATTTGTATATACTGTATTTACATTATACATTTTCTAAGACTTTCTACACTTTGGAATCTTAACGACTGTTTGTTGAATGACTAACCATCATACATTACTCTCTCAGACAAATGAGCACAATAGGATGAACGGCATAGTATTTATCCACAAAGGTTGATGATGAACAGGAAGAAAGAGAGATCAGATGTTTGCCCACATCCTAAATTGAAACCGTGCAATATCTTTTCACTATTAGACGAACACAAAGTAGAGAGATTTAGGGGGCAAACTAGAGCCAGGTTGTCGCTCGCCCCTGCTTAGAGGAACAAGAAGCCTCCTCTTACTTACCTCTGTCAGCACAGAGCTGATGACTTCAGGATAGTTGCTGTCAAGGCTCTTACAAATTGCCTTTAGCTTTGTATTTTTTTTTTTAATTTTTTTTTAATGTTTTATTTATTTCTCGGAGAGAGAGAGATAGAGAGAGGGTGAGCAGGGGAGGGTCAGAGAGAGGGGGAGTCACAGACTGAAACAGGCTCCAGGCTCTGAGCTGGCAGTCAGCACAGAGCCCGACGCGGGGCTCAAACCCACGAACCGTGAGATCATGACCTGAGCCGAAGTCAGAAGCACAACTGACTGAGCCACCCAGGCGCCCCTAGCTTTGTATTTTTTTAATGTTTTAATTTATTTCTGAGAGACAGAGAGACAGAGAGACAATGCAAGCAGGGGAGGGTCAGAGAAAGAGGGAGACACAGAACTGAAGCAGGCTCCAGGCTCTGAGCTAGCTGTCAGCACAGAGCCCAAAGCAGGGCTCGAACCCACGAACTGGGAGATCATGACCTGAGCTAAAGTCGGACGCTTAACTGACTGAGCCACCCAGGCACCCCTAGCTTTGTATTTTTGGGGGCGCCTGGGTCGCTCAGTCGGTTGAGCATCCTTCAGCTCAGGTCACGATCTCAAGGTTTGTGGGCTGGAGCCCCTTGTCAGGCTCTGCACTGTGGGCCCGGAGCCTGCTTGGGATTCTCTACCTGCCTCTCTCTCTCCCTTTCTCTCTCTCAAAAATAAATAAACTTAAAAATAAATTCACTTCTAAAAAAAAAGCTGTATTGTTCATTTATAGCTCAAAGTGGACATCTTTAAAACAAACAAATGAACCATTATAGTTGAATTTTTCTTGCCCCAGACAAGATTACTGGTCCTTTGAGAATTTTGTAAAACCTATTTTCAAATGTCAAGAATTTATCAGCATCAAGAAGACTTCGATTTGAAACCCAACTATATGGTTTATCAGCTGCCTATCTATGGGAAAATTACAAAATCTCCACATGCCTCAGTTTCCTCACCAGCAATATGGCGGTCACAAGAGTTCCTACACCACAGGTCATTGTGCGGATTAAATGAACTCATTCTTATAAAGAATGTGCCCTTCACATATAACACTTAATAAATGTTAACTATTATTACTATTTCTCCTGACTTTGTTGGGCTGCTCTTACTTTTAGTTGTACTTTTTTTTAAGATGGAAAAACACATACTGAAACTTACTGTAATGCTTTGTTATGTTTTATTTGCAAAGACAACAATATTCAGAAAAATTTTCAAAATTCTCTAAAACTAGCGCTATACTATAACTTTTTGTTTGTATATATTTCCTTCCTCTTGTCATGTGCATGCATTCTTCTACATGGTTGAAATTAACCCATAGTCAAATAACAAATTTCATGTTTATATTCTGCTTTTTTCTGCTTACCATAATCTATATACATTTGATATATTTCTACTGGCTTAGTAATATTTTTCCAATGGCTACATAATATGTCAGGCTTTCCACTTTTATGGATAAGAGTATAATAGCTTTGCTTTGTTGAAATATTTTCATAGTAAAAATTCCGAAGAACACACAAACTAATAGTAACAACAAAAGCCACCACCTAGCCCTGTATTTCCATGGTGATTTCTGGTTAGAGAGTTTTGTGTTCTTATGTTCTGTAGTCCCTCCCCAACCCACACCCCACTTAGGACCAAAGGATCTTCACAGCAATCTAGGTATGTGCCTGACAGGGCAGGGTAGTATTGAGGGTTGAAAGCAGTCAAGTGCTGATATACTGGCTCTCCAAAAAATAAAAACCCTGTTGTATAGCATTTGTCAATTTCTATCATGTACCTATTTCCTCCATGACTAATTGGTAACTACCAATTGTGTTAACAACTGGCTTGTGAAATCCCTGAAAAATTTAACTGGCTCTTGGGAGCTGGTATGAACTGGCTCCAGCATAGCAGTGGACGTGAAGTTGAAGCCTTTGGAGATGTTTTACAACAAAGGTATTCAATGAGCCAGTCACCTAGCAGATCATCACTCAGTTCATTCTAATACCTGTGCGTTTGCTACTCCAAATGTAGTGTCAGGACCAGTAGCTTCAGCATCACTAGGATGCTGGAAGGGAATCGAGGACCCTACCTGGGATATACTGAATCAGACTCTGCATTCTGACAAGATGCTAGGGTGATAACGTGCACACATTAAAGTTTGAGAAGCGCTGCTCCACCTAGAACAGCGTCTTATTACCTGCCCCTGAAAGGACACCATGCTCCCCAGAGAGCTTATCCGTCCAGGGATCTGCAGTCAGGTTAATGGTGTAGTAGGTTTTATTGCAACAAAGCTGAAGTCTCTCAATTAAAGAAAATATTAAGAATTAATCTATTTCCTGACTCCTTTTGAAGTGTGAAGGCTGATATCCTACTCACTTGACATCAAGTAAGATGTTCACATATGTGAACCCTGCTTGAATTTATATTCATTCTAAATAATAAACACTTCATTGTGTTCCTTTTCTCCCCCAATTCCCCACCCCAACCCCACTCCTACCCCATATCTGCCCACCCCCACTCCTTTACCACTGTTTCCTGAAACCATCTCTCTTTGTACATGAATCCTTGACTCAGAGTCTGTTTCTGGGAAGTGTCAGCTAAGACCCTGTTGTATAATCTGGGAGACACAAGGTGCTACTTTGGTCTGAGAAGGAGAAAAGACTAACCAGCTGAGCTATCACTTGAGTAGACCCTCAGAAACCTACCAGGACTTCCAAAAGTGAAGATAAAAAAAGATGAAGGAGCCTCCTAGTTAAAGGAGAAGGGGGAACAGCCTAGGAGAAATGTATGTTTAGCAACTCAGTGTATCTTTGAAAAAATAGTTTAAAAATTCAACCAAATATGTATTTTGGGGGCAGTACTCCTCAAAGCCGGTTTGTGGACTGGCAGAGGTCCTTGAACTGTTACCAGTCCCAAAAGGGAAGTACGAAAAGTGACAGGGACAGCCTAGAAATGGTTTTAGTAGACATTTTTATTGTATTGAACAAAAAGTATCAGTCCACAGTGGATGGGGGGCAGGGAGGGCTGGCTTTTCACTGCAGATAGTTTGAGAAGCACAGCCCTATAGACTTTAATCCCCCCCCCCCCCCCGCAAAATCTATCATCTGAGGACTAAGGTATAAAGTGGTTTATATAATGAATACACAAAGGATGAGTTTCCCCCAAAGAGATCGTGCTTGCTCAGACCTTACAGAAGGCACAGTATTAACATAATGAAGGAAAGAAATCTTGGTCTGGAAAGGGTTGATAGTTATATCAGCTAAAGAAAAGGAGCCCATCTAACTTCAATCCTAGGGGAATCTCAGCCTGTGGCTTTTCCTCAGTCATTTCGGCAAGAATGGATCTTTGGAAGAGATCTGTAAAAATGCACATTTTTATGCAGTTTCCCCAGCTCTGAGTCCACAACCACCAAACACCATCTAATTTGATTTCCCGTGTACATCATTCACATGAAGCCCACTCTGGTCATACAACATGAGTTACCATGTCTGTATCACAGGCATATTTCCCATAGTTTGGCTTTATATATCAGGCTTTGAGTGCAAATAGAGTGAACTCCTCCCAATAAAACACTGACTAAGTTTCTGAGTCTGAGTTGTGAATTCACTTAAGGAAAATGCTAGCTGTGAGGTCTCATGCTCTATGGCTGACCCATCCTCCCCTGAGATGGTCCCCTGTGCTGAGTCCATCCGTCTGAAATTTCTACAAGAGGATAGGATCTCAGTCATGGAGGGTATTGGATACTAAGTCAGCTTGTTTAATAAGTCCATTCTGATCTGTGGAAAACCAAAGAATAAAATATGTGCTAGAATTATCCATGGCTAGTCCCATGGATGGTCACTCAGTTTTCTGAACCTCTTATCTCTTGCTCGGAGGATTCAATCAGATTCTCTATGTGCTCTTAGCACATATTAAGATAAAAATCTTGGGGTACCTGGTTGGCTCAGTCAGTTAAGCGTCTGACTCTTGATTTCCACTCAGGTCATGATCTCATGGTCATGAGATGAGCCCTGTCTTGGGCTCCGTGCTGAGCAGGGTGGTGCTTAAAATTCTCTCTCTCCCTCTCTCTTTGCCCCTCCCCAACTTATGCGCACATGAGGCATGCACTTGCACTCTCTAAATAAATAAATAAATAATAAATAAGATTTTAAAAATCTGTAATCAGAACCAGTAATTATTAAGTGTTTATTATCTGCAGAGCAATGGTCCAATCATAGTACACAGTCTTATTTAATGCTCCCAATAATGCTTTGAAATGAGGACTGTTATTTCCATTATACAGAGAATGGCACTGAGGAACAGAGAGATTAAGTAACTTGCCCAAGGTCACAAAGTTAATAAGTATTGAGGGCAAAATTCAAACACAGGCTTTCTGACACAGCCTGGCTATTGACCACTGCTGTGTCCCGCTCTACTTTTTGGTTTTCCAGTACTAGTTTTCTCTACTGAACCAGAAAAACTGATGATCATAAACATCTTTGACTCAAGGAACCACACCCAAATGGTAGTGAAAATGGAAACTCTGTGTTTCGTTTCAGAGTAAATCCATTCTGCTTGCTGGAATTGGACGAATTCACTTTGTGATTTTGGTTCACATTCAGGTGGTTGAGCATCAGCCATTAGAAAGCCTCAAGTCTAGGGACTTCATCTAGGCAACTATAGCCACACCAACGGGATTTTTAAACTTTTATACTCCCAGTTTCCTAACCTTCCTAACTTTTCTTCAAAACATTAAAAAAATACATTCTTATGATAAAATACATCTTAAAACAGTATGAAAGGGTATGAAGTGAAAAATAAGAATATCCATTTCTCTCATGTTCCCCACAATCCTATCCATTTCTTACTGTGAGCCACCATTACTAGTTGCTTAAAGGTACCTCTGTAAATGTTTCTAAGGCATTCACAACTAATATTTTTTGATAAATATTACCACACTCTATATGATATCCTATCTCTTTTTTTTTAAACTTAACAATAATACCTCCAACATAATTTCTACAAATATATGTAGACCTATCAAATGCTGCATTTCTTGACAGGCACTTATATGGGGCACTGGCAAAGCAGAGGCAGATAAAAGGAAGGAAGGAAAGGAAAAAAAGGAAGGAAAGGAAAGAAGGAAGGAGGGAGGGAGGAAGGAAAGAACCAACTTTGATAAATTTATACAAAGTGTGTTGCAAGATACTTTCAAAATCTAAAAAATCTAGAAAGAAGCTATTTTGATTTAGCATGAAAGGAGTTTTGAATTTCATGGTTTAAATTTAATTTAAATTGGAATTACGTATTAGGGGAACACCATTGTATTTCCAATGTTTAGGATTCTAAATTCCATAAACCATCTCTGAATCTAAACTCATTCTTTTTTTAAAATTCTTTTTAATATTTATTTTTGAGGAGAGAGAGAGAGAAGAGAGAGAGAGCAGGGGACGGGCAGAGAGGGAGGAAGACACAGAATCTGAAGCAGGTTCCAGGCTCTGAGCTGTCAGAAAAGAGCCTGATGTGGTGCTCAAACTCATGGACCATGAGATCGTGACCGGAGCCAAAGTCGGGTGCTTAACCAACTAAGCCATCCATGCACCCTTAAACTCATTCTTTTTAATGGCCCCATCCATTTCACAGAAGTACCATATTTATTTAAGTCCCTATTAAGAGGCATGAACAAAATTTACAATTTATGATTACAAATGACATTGCAATGAACTTCTGTATCTGTATGTTTATTTTTTTCTGTATGTTTATTTTTGCTACCTGTGTTGCATACATCTGTATAGATGACTATAAAATTCTACAGTCCAACCGTTTCATTTCATTCTGAGATTTCCTTGACAATTCAAACACTTTCTGGAACAAAGAAGAGAAAACAGAATTTCATATGAGAAGATCACAATATTAATTCAGATTTTAGGTAGGGGAAACAGTCCCTTTCATTGCTCTAAATTTTAACTTCAGGAAATCTTGTTGGGAGAACACAACAAATTTCTTGTATGGTAGAAAAAGTTAGAGTCTTTCACACAGGTATAGTTGGTAGAGTTTAGAAACTTTGAGAAAAGTCACCAAATGAATCACCAAATGATTTACCATTTTCATCAGTAAATTCTGTCATTACACACTCTTTAATTTGCATGTTTTTGGTTTTCACTCCACACAGTAGCCCATAGGTACTAAGAAACAAGGAAGGAAAGCAAGACTCCTCATTAGTGTTTTTTGTTTGTTTTTATTACAACAGTCCTGTTGAGATTCATTGGCTTTTTCACTAGGATGTGGTAGGAGCCATTAATTCAGAGCTCTAGGTAGTAAGACATACTCAGAAATGAGAATCCCTTTTCTTTACTAAGACATTCTTTTAAAAGTTCAGTGACCAGCGCTAGAATGGTAGAACTCAGAATTTCCAGGGGTCACCATTTTTCTTACCCCTAAGACTTCTTTTCCAGAAATTGAATCCATTTTATATTTAGTCCCATTTTTGAAACAGGACCGCCATGTTGGAACCCCACGTTTCCTGGAGAATTTGCTGTTTTCACAGGGCAAAGAAGCCCTAGGTCCCTGATTGCCTTGTAAGGAGTGACTCCCCAGGATTATTTAATCCTTAGTACACATTGCTTACCTGATTAGTCACTATTAAAGCTAATGTAAGACAAATACTCATCCCGTGAGGAGAATGCCTGTAACTTGAATAATGCCCACGGGAATATGTATGACCTCACACCTCCAACCCAGACATTATTTAACCCTACCCCACAACTTGTGAATTTCAATTATTTGTTCAGAAGGGCCATTCATAATTGCCTGGTGTAAGCCTGCCTTTAGGATGCAAAGCAGAAGACAATGAAAATGCTACCCCGCGAATTAGGGCAGCAGCACTTAAACATATAAATTAACTAGGCCTCTTTTCACATCGCCCCCTTTCTATTCTGAGAGGTTTCAGTCTGGTAACATCAAAGACAGGATTATGGGAGAAGATAAAAACTTGATCTAATGTCCATGTTTGAAGTCATGAAAGTCCTCCTTCTCCGTGGCAAAATAAACCTCTTCATAACACACACACAAAAACCAGGGTCCAGGTGCAAAGGGGTTGGGGTGCAGGATGAGGCTGGGGAAGGCCCTGGCTTCCCGAGGTTGTAGCAATAACTGGGTGTTAAAAGCCCTGCGCTGCCAAATGTGCTAATAGATTGTTTGTAGGCTTGGGCGGACTTTGTTCTGCAAATTAATATGTTAAGTCTTTCTTTTAAGCCCTTGTGATGGTGGGATGGCTCTTTAATGAGATTTTAACTGGGTTTCCCCTCACTACCAGCAAAAACTAGAACAGAAAATTTTCTTAGGTGAAAGGAGAGTGATCTTTAACTTCATACTCATGAACAGGTATTTCCTTTAATGTCCTTTGTCGATCAAATTTTTTGCCCCCTACAAACGATGTTATTTGTGTCCATTGCTCCAATGGGACCCGCAGCATATGCATTCATGTTAACTAATAGGCTTAAAAATGTCCTTATACACAGTTTCTCTGGGGGTGAACGTTTGCAGGAGGAACGTATGCTATAATTCGAAGCCATTTTCTGGCTTGGGAATTCACAGAAATTGCTTGAGATGAATAGAAACCCTGGTCCTTTAAAAATATATGCAGCTGTGTTGCAGCCTGAAAGATTTATTTTCAAAACTCTGCAAGCTCTGGCCCCATGACTTTTAAAGTCTTTAGTTCCTTAAGCACTAAATCAGCATTCAAGTGGCCGGTTAATCTCCCAAGGGCCAAAATGAAGTGCTCCGGCCTAGTTTATGACACAGACTGACTGTCGGAAAACTCTTTCTTAGCACCAAACCTAGTTAGCACAGAGTATAAACACGGCAATTTTGGACAGAATCGCTGAACGAGCTTCCTTCTCCACTGTCTCCTTTTTTCATACTCTGCAGGCTCGTGTGCACTTGAATCAAAAAATAGAAAGAAGGATTTGATTGTGGGGAGGGAGGTAGCATGTGTTATGACTTTGTCCGACACACTTAGTTGTTGAGGTTCAATAACTATGGAAAGCTCTTGGTTCCTCTGTATTCCCAGCCTCCTTGGGTACAGGCCTCAGAGTCTTTTATTGCTTTTCATATACTGTGATTGTACACACCTCCAAAGGAAACAGGCAGCGTATCATGGCAAGTATGTTCTGTCCTGGGTAAGGGCTCTGCCTAACAAAGAAACTTTTCATCTCCTTATATTTATCCAAGTTTAACAGAAAAATTAAACCTCCTAGGTCTACCCAAAGGTCTTTACTATGTGATAGTTGGTGTGGGTCTTACCGTTTTCTAGAAAAGATAGATTTAAAGAAGGAAACCGAGGAGCGTGGGAGTCTGGGCAGCCAATGACTTTCATCAGCCTCAGCATTGTCTCCTTACACGTGCCTCAGTTTTATGTTTTTATATTTACCTTATATGTTATTTGGTTAAATGTGATAAAGGTCAATTGTTTATTCTCTTGAAGAACATGTGTCAGCCTCCTAATTTCTATTTCCAAAGGCATTTAAGAAAGTTATCCCATACAAAACTTGAAAACTCATGTAGACAAGCGATAAAAATGGTCTACAATTCATTTTTAGAGTATAAGCCACATACCAGATACGGGTAAAACAGCCTCTTTTCTCAGGAATCTTTGTAAAGAAATGGTTGCTCGGTGCCAATATTCACAGAGTTCTCTCTTGTAGCTTCAAAATCCTTTCTGTTCTGGACTGATCAACCACGGTACTATGTGATCTATTGATTTTCCTCTAGTCCCTCCATGGCTGGTATAACATATGGATCACCATGCCTTGAGTGTTGATTATCCCATGGCTTCAGGTAAATGCTTAATCTTTGAGAACAATTCTGTTGGGAGCCCGTGGCTGTGCTGTGTCTCTATGTCCCATTGTTAAGTCACAACCATTGTTCAGACGTTCTTTCCCAGATGACACATTTGCTATCATACACACTCCAATGGGTATTTCTTCTAGGCTTGGTGCTTGACCTTTGTTATTCAGTGAGAACGAGAGAAGATGCAGTATGAGTTTTCTGTATTTCCTGAATGAGTGGAATAGCTCTGCGATATAAGAACTTGAACCAGAGTGACTTGGAGGAGAGTTTTTGGACTTCCTAATTAGCATAGAGTTAGACCTTCCGTTAGGACTCACTCTGGTTTTGGGCATTGTTGCTACGTGTAAATTCCTGCAAGATTAAAGTGAAAGGCTTTATTTCCTGATGGGGTTTTGGAGACCTTGGTGGGTGATTTCTAAGATACCAAAGGAAGGAGCAACTCTAATTCTTTAAGAGGTCCTTGTAAACATAGTAGTTCAGGTTGACCCTCCTGATTATTTTACAGTGGTGATGGGGGTTGCTTGAAATGTTCTTCCATCAGCTCAGTTCTTGGAACAAGTCTCAGTGAAAGTGGGTGATCATTTAACATGTTCTCCATACCCTGCATTGCTGATTATGCAGCTTTCATGCTCTCATTTCTCCAAGTTCTCAACCTCTCAGAAGCTGAAAGACCACATTATGCACATTCCATGCCAGGCATCTGGAAGGAGTAAGATTGGTAGTCAAAGCAACTGGAACTTAAGCAGAGAAACAGCAGGTATCACTAATAAGATCTGCCTAGTTAGCTGATTCTGTATGTTTTCTGTCTACTTCATCAATCATTGAGGGAGAGGCAGTGAAATAGCCAACTATAATAGCAGAATTATCTAATTCTCCTTTCAGTTATATCATTTTTCCCTTTATGTATTTTGGGGGTTCTATGCATTAGTTTCGAAAAGTAAACATTGGTTGTTTTCTTAAGATTTTATTATCAATGTTATTAGAAAAAGCAAAGCCAAGTGTACAAATCTTGAGAAAGAAACTAATGTCAATTAGAAACTGATGATAAATTGGGCACCTGGGTGGCTCAGTGAGTTGAGGCTCTGACTCTTGGTTTCAGCTCAGGTCATGATCTTGAGGTTCATGGGACTGAGCCCCACATCGAGCTCTGCACTGGTAGCATACAGCCTGCTTGGGATTCTCTACTCTCTTTCTCTTTCACTCCCCTGCTCACTCTCTCTCTCAAAATAAATACGTATTAAAAAAAGAACCTGATGATAATTGTTATCAAAATCTCAAGTCTTGTTTCTTTATAAGACTAAATATAGTGTGTGTGCATCTGTCTGTCCACCCATGTGCACCAGGAACAGTCTTCTCCATTTGAGCAACAGTGCAAATAGAAGTTGCCAGAGAATCAACTGCAGAAATTTGTGTGACTTCTACTGTTTCCATCAATAAGAGTGGATACCTTTTCTACAACATCCAAAACATATGAAGCTATGAATCCATTTACTTCATTATAATCTTTTTGAAGAGGGATAAAACTGGATCTACACCTCATACTCTGCGTTATCTTTATATGTAAGAAAGGAGGGAAAATAAGAATGCAAATATGTAGCTCCTTAAGTTTGTAGAGTAAAACTCCAGAAAGACAACTCAGGAATGAATAAAAATAGTTATCTATAGGAATAGAAGGGAGAGGGATTAGAAGTGAGATTTCTCTTAAGTATATCTTTTAATATGCTTTATTTTGCTGTGTTATTGAAGTAGTGATTGGCACATGAAAAGCTGTACATATTTAGTATATGCAACTTGGTGAGTTTGGGCATCAGTACACCTATGAAACCACCACCATCAAGGCCATAGACACAACCAAAACTTCCCAAAGTTTCTTTCTACACCCTTCATGATGATGATGATGATGGTAATGATGATGTACGTGTCATAAGAGTGCTTAACACAAGATCTACCTTCTTAGCCAATTTTGAATACACAATACAGTATTGTAACTATGAGTACCAGGCTATCTAGTAGATATACCATTTCTTAATCTTTCATAATTGAAACTTTGTACCTTTTGATCATCATTTCCCCATTTTCTATTCCCTCTAACCCCTAAAAACCATACTACTCTCTGCTTCTATGTACTGGACTATTTTTGGTTCTACATATAAATGAGATTATTCAGTATTTGTCTTACCAAGCCTGGTTTATGTTATTCAGAGTAATGCCCTCCAGATCCATTGTGTTGTTGCAAATGGCAGGATTTCTTTCTTTTTTAAAAGTAGAATAATTTTCCATTGTCTGTATATACTACATGTTTGTTTGTTTGTTTGTGAGAGAGACCAATGGAGGGGCAGAGGAAGAGGGAGAATATCCTAAACAAGCTCTATGCCTAGCACGGAGCTTGACTTCAGGCTTGATCTCGCGATTGGTGATACCATGGCCTGATACCAATCAAAAATCGGAAGCTTAATCCATTGAACCATCCAGGAACCTCTACTTTACATTTTCTTTATCCATTTATCTGTTGATGAACATTAAGGTTATTTCCATATCTTGGTAATTGTGAATAATGTTGCAGTGAACATGGGAAAGTGGATTTCTTTTCAAGATCCTGCTTTCAATCCTTTTGCATGTATACACAGAAGTGTGATTGCTGGATCATATGATAGCCTTGTTTGAAAATTTTAGGATCCTCCACGCTATTGTCCATAATGGCTGTATTGCTTTACATCCCCACCACCAGACTAAGGTTCCCTTTTTTCCACATCCTTACAAACATTTTGTTCTCTTTTGTTTTTATAACAATGGTCACTGTTACACGCATGAGATGTTATCTGATGATGTTGAACACCTTTTCACATGCTTGTTGGTCATTTGTATGTTTTCTTTGGAGAAATATCTATTCGAGTCCTTTGCCCATTTTAAAATGTGTTTTTATTAAGTTTTTTGTTGTCATTCAGTTGTAGGAGTACTTTATATATTTTGAAAACCTCTTATCAGATACATGGTTAGCAAATATTTTCTCTCATTCTATAGGTTGCTTTTGCATTTTGCTGATTATTTCCTTCGCTGTGCATTTTAGTTTCATGTTTATTTTTGTGTATTTTAAAATTTTGCTTATTTTTGGTTTTGTCGTTTGTGCCACTCATTGCCAATGACAATGTCAAGGAGTTTTCCCTCTATGTTTTCTTTGAGGAGTTTTATTAAATGCTTACATTTAAGCATTCAATCCATTTTGGGGCACCTGGGTGGCTCAGTTGGTTAAGCATCCGACTTCGGCTCAGGTCATTATCTCACGGTTCATGGGTTCGAGCCCCGCGTCGGGCTCTGTGCTGACTGCCAGCTCAGAGCCTGGAGCCTGTCTTCAGATTCTGCGCCCTCTCTCTCTCTCACCCTCCCCTGCTCACGCTGTCTCTCTCTCTCTCAAAAATAAATAAAACATTTAAAAAAATTTTTTTAAAAAGCATTCAATCCATTTTGAGTTGATTTTTCTTTAAGGTGTAATATAGGCCTCTATTTCATTCTTTTGTGTGTGGTTTTCCAGTTTTCCCAAAACCATTCACTGAAAACACTATCCTTTCCCCATTTTGTATTCTTAGTGCCCTTCTCAAAAATTAAGTGACCTTATATGTGTAGATTTATTTCTGAGCTCTTTATTTTATTCCATTTATCTAGTGTTTGTTTTTATGCCAACATCTTACTACTTTCATTACTATAGCTTTGTAATACAGTTTTCAATCAGGAGGTGTGATGTCTCTAGTTTTGTTCTTCTTGCTCAAGATTGTTTTGTCTATTTAAGGCTATTCAGGATTCCAGATAATCTCATACAAAAGTAGGACTGTTTAACAGAGAAGAAGACAAAACCTAAGAGACTCTTAAATACAGAGAACAAATTAAGGGTTGATGGGGGTGGGGAGTTGAGGGGTGCAGAAAATGGGTGGTGGGTACTGACAAGGGCATGTGCTGGGATGAGCACTGGGTGTTGTATGTAAGTGATGAGTCACAAAAATCTATTCCTAAAGCCAAGATTACATTGTATGTCAGATGGATTGACAATAAAAAAATAAAATAAAATATAGGATTTTTTTCTATTTCGGTGAAAAATACCATTGGAATTTTTATAGAGCTTACACTGAATCTGTAGATAGCTTTGGGTAGTATGCACTCTAACAATATTAAATCTTCCAATCCATGTGCATGGGATATCTTTCCATTTATTTCTTTCTTCTTCAATTCATCAGTGTTTTATAGTTTTCAGTCTATGCATCTTGTACCTCCTTGGTTAAATTTATTCCTAAGTATTTCACTCTCTTTGGTGCTATTTTATTTTATTTTTTAATAGTTTACTGTCAAGTTGGTTTCCATATAACACCCAGTGCTCATCCCCACAAGTGCCCTCCTCCATGCCCATCACCCCCATCCCCTTCCCCCACCCCCATGAGCCTTCAGTTTGTTCTCAGCATTCAAGAGTCTCTCATGGTTTGCCTCCCTCCCTCTCCCCCACTATTTCCCTTCTTCTCCCCCATGGTCCTCCGTTAAGGTCCTCCTAATCCTTGTATACATGCAAACATATGGTATCTGTCCTTCTCTTCCTGACCTATTTCGCTCAGCATAACACCTTCAAGGTCCATCCATGTTGCTACACATGGCCAGATTTCATTTTTTCTCATTGCCATGTAGTATTCCATTGTATAGATAAACCACATCTTCTTGATCCATTCGTCCTTTGATGGACACTTAGGCTCGTTCCATGTTTTGGCTATTGTTGAGAGTGCTGCTATGAACATTGGGGTACATGTGCCCCTATGCATCAGCACTCCTGTATACCTTGGGTAAATTCCTAGCAGTGCTATTGCTGGGTTATAGGGGAGTTCTACTGTTAATTTTTTGAGGAATCTCCACACTGTTTTCCAGAGGGGCTGTACCAGTTTACATTCCCACCAACAGTGTAGAAGGGTGCCTGTGTCTCCACATCCTCACCAGCATCTAGAGTCCTCTGATTTGCTCATTTTAGCTACTCTGACTGGTGTGAGGTGGTATCTCATATAGTTTTGATTTGTATTTCCCTGATGAGGAGGGATGCCAAGCATCGTTTCATGTGTCTGTTGTCCATTTTTGATGCTATTTTAAATGGGATTGTTTTCTAATTGTCTTTTGCAAATAGTGCATTGTTAGTATGCAGAAATATAGCTAATTTTTATATATTTGCTTTTGCTGTCTTTATTATTTCTAATTGTTTTTGGTGGTATTTTTAAGCTATTCTATATTATTCCATGTCAGCTGTGAACAGAGACATTTCTACTTTTCCCTTTCTGCTTTGGATGTCATTTTCTTTTGTTTCTTGACTGATGTCTCTGGCTAGAACTTCCAGTACTCTATTGAATAGAATTGGCAAGGGTGGACATCCTTGTATTGTTCTTGATCTTAGAGAAAGAGCTTTCAGGTTTTCACCATTAAGTATGTTGTCAGTTGTGGACTTATCATATGTGGCCATTATATGTTGAGATACATTCCTTCTTTACCTAATTTTCTGAGAGTTTTTTTTTTCTTTAAGTTTATTTCTTTAGAGAGCTAGAGAACATGAGCAGCAGAGGAGCAGAGAGGGAGAGGGAGAGAAAATCCCAAGCAGGCTCCACACTCTCAGTGCATAGCCCGACATGTGGCTTAAACTCACAAAACTTGAGACCACGATCTGAGCCAAAACCAAGAGTTGGATACTTAACTGACTGAGCCACTCAGGTGCCCCTGTTGAGAGTTTTTATTATGAAAAAATATTAAATTTTGTCAAATGCTTTTTTTTTTCATCTATTGAGGTGATCATATAGTTTTCATCCTTCATTCTGTTAATGTGGTAACTCACATTTATTGAGTTCCTAAATGTTGGATAATCTTTGCATCCCAGGGAAATATCCCACCTGGTCATGGTGTATGATCCTTTAAATTATTGTTGAATTTGGTTTGCTAGTATCTGTTGAGGATATTTGCATCCATGTTCATTTATCAGGGATGTTGCCCTGTAATTTTCTTCTCTTGTGGAGAAGGTGGAAGGGTCCTTGTCTGGCTTTGGTATAAGGGTAATGCTGGCCTTATAAAATGGGTTTGGCAGTGTTTCCTTCCTCTTCAATGTTTTGGAAGCATTTGATAAGGATTGGCCTTAATTCTTTAAATTTTTGTAGAATTCACTAGTAAAGGCATTCTGAGTCTATGTAGGTTTTTTTTTTTAATTTTTAAAATGTTTATTTATTTTTGAGAGAGAGACAGACAGAGAATGAGTTGGGGAGGGTCAGAGAGAGCGGGAGACACAGAATCTGAAGCAGGCTCTAGGCTCTGAGCTGTCGGCACAGAGCCTGATGTGGGGCTCAAACACAAACCATGAGATCATGACCTGTGATGATCCGACACTTAACCGACTGAGCCACCTAGGTTCCCCTTGAATCTGTATACTTTTACTTTTAATTTAACAAATTTTAATTTTGGTAAAATACACATAGCATAAAATGCACCATCTGATCCATTTTTAAATATATAGTTCAGTAGTATTAACTAACATTCACATTGTTATGCATTCAATCTTCAAAATTCTTTTCCTCTTGAGAACTAAAACTGCATCTGTTAAACAACTTTTCATCCTGTGCTTCCTTAATCTCCTGGCAACCATTATTCTACTTTCTCATTATATGAATTTTTTACTTAGGTACCTCATAGAAGTGGAATCATATAGTATTTATCTTTTTGTGACTGGCTTATTTTATTTATCATAATGTCCTCAAGGTTCATCCATTCAGCACATGTCAGAATTTCCTTCATCTTTAAGGCTGAATAATATTCTATTATGTGAATGTACCACATTTTGTTTCTCCATTCATCCATCAATATGCACTTGGGTTCCTTCCACCTTTTGGCTACTGTGAATAATGTTACAATAAATATGAGTGTACAAGTAACTATTTGAGTTCCTGCTTTCAATTCTTTTGGGTATATAACTTTTCATATACTTTAAACTTTGAAATCCCTAAGTGTTATTTTTATAAAAAGGTAAAAGCAGTTAAAAAGAAAAACTCTAGGGGCACCTGGGTGGCTCAGTCAGTTGAGCATCTGACCCTTGATTTTGGCTCAGGTCGTGATCCCAGGGCCATGGGATCGAACCTTGTGTCAGGCTCTAAACTAAACATGGAGTCTACTTAAGATTCTCCCTCTCTCCCTCTGCCCCTCTCCCTTGCTCATGCTCTTCTTTTCTCTCTCTTCAAAAAATATAATAATAATAATAATAATAATAAAAGGTTTTTTAAAAAAGAAAAACTCTAAAATTGAACTAACTCCTCCCCCCCAACTAAAAGCACATGATAAATTGGTGTCATAACCACATGGAGAAAAATAATTATTTCAAACTCTTTACAGAAGAATGAAAGCCAGTCAATGAAGATGGAATGGTAAATAGAAGGATCACCAATGGATTATAAAGCCATCAGATGAAAAGACGTAGTGGAATAGTGTATTTTATGCCAAAGTGTAATCCCACAGATGTCATGCTAATTTCAAGAAGAAAGAAATGTCTTTACAAAAGCAAAATCTCATGTTAGATCATAAAGAATGACACACCTGACATCATGTACCCCAAGCAACAAAAGCATCACCTATGAAATATTTCTTCCCAAATCTATTCAAACCCTTAAACCTTCAGTTTACAGAAACTATAAGGGCTAGAGGAACAAGTTAATGACTCTAAGAGTAAGCAATCAAACATATACAGAATGTGGAACATTATACAAAAATTTCTCAGTATCTTCAAAATGGTGTCACACACACACAAAAGGAGGGATAGGGAAAGTTTCTTCTAGAATAAAAAATACGAAAGTGGGGCACCTGAGTGGCTCAGTGGGTTGAGCGTCCGACTTCGGCTCAGGTCATGATTTCATGGTTTGTGGGTTTGAGCCCCGCGTTAGGCTCTGTGCTGAATGCTTGCTCAGAGCCTGGAGCCTGTTTCGGATTCTGTGTCTCCTTCTCTGTCTGCCCCTCCCTGGTTCACACTCTGTCTCTCAAAAATAAATTAAAAAATGTAAAAAAATTAAAAAAAAACACAAAAGTGATGCAGCAAGCAAATGCAATGCATATATGTTGTCTTAATACTGGTTTTAAAAAGATCAGCCATAGGAAACAATGCGGGGATTTGAATTTGGATTGTATATTATAGAATATATCTCTTGGATATATTTTCTTGGATATTGCAAGGGTATGTGATTCTGTAAGAGAATGTTCTTAGTCTTAGAAGATACACACTACAGTGTTTAGTAGTGAAGGGACACTAAAAATTCAAATATGCCAAAATACGTTACCAAGTAGGTAGTGGGTATATGGGTGTTGAGTCTAGGTGAGGAGGGGCTGTCCATTGTATGATTTTTTAAAAACACTTTCATTTTCTCTGTACCTTAAAATTTTTTTACAATATATGGCTGAAAAAGTAAAAGATCAAGTTTTGAGAATCAGCACAAAAAATTATACGAAAGATGAAATGCAGAGGCTCCACACAAAAACTCCCCATCGGGGACTGTCTCAGTTGAGCTGGGAAGAGGGCACATGAGACCTAGTGATGGATCTTCTTTCTCAAAAAAGAGACAGGATTCGGTGACTAAGTTTTAATTCTAGGCCCCCAAGCAAAAGTTTCAGAAAGGGACCTTTTAGCCTTTGCTAATTGTAAATTAATCAGCTCTCCAGTGGTGAGAAGGCCCCTTTCTCTCTGCATCCCCCCCCCCCACACTCCCCAGTGTTTATGCCTAGAGCAAGAATGAGACATTTTACAAAACAAAGAGGAGCTCTTAGAGAAGATGATATGGTTACTTAGTTGGTAGTGATGAATACAGCACTGGCTTCATTGCAATCTGTGAAATGGCCAACAATGATGAACGCTTTTTCCTTTATTGAGTGGAGTGGTTGGTAGAATAGTGGTTAAGAGAGTAGACTGAAGTCAGACTGCCCAAGTTCAACACTGGACGGTGCCTCATAGCCCCTGTGTGAAACAGGAACTATGTAAACCATTTTCCATAATCGTAAGTGAAGATAATGCTAACACCCAACTCAGAGTCATCTGAAAATAATAAAAAAAAAAAAAACAATAAATACCACATATCAGCACTATTAGCACAGTACCTAGAAAAGAGTAAGACCAAAAGTGTTTCTGGTGATGCTGATAATGATGATTACTCACTAAAGGAAGTGAACATTTAGGAACAAGCTGAAAGGCAGACCCCTACTGGGGCTTTGAAACATCTATAGGCAAAAAGTAAATTTAGGGGGCCACTCGGGAACTTAAGTCAGATTTACTGTGAATTTACCTATGTCCATGAATTTCCTGAGAATTCATTCAGCACACACCTGGCAACAGCTGTCCATCTCCAGAGCCCAAGGAAAGCTGGGATCAGGAGCTAGAGAGAGCTAAGAACCGCAAGGGTCCTTTGTCACTATGGGACAGTGGTGCTGTGTTTCACTAACTTGGTGTCTAGAGAGCAAGCAGTTAACCTTTCTCAGTGGTAGCTGTTATTTTAGGGCCCCTTTCCAGCAGCTGCTGAAATGTAAAACCATTATTCAATTAGCTGATGGCTGTTGGAAAACAAAAAATTACCTTAACTATGTTTTTTCATTTCCTGCCCGAGACACTATTTTAAATGTTTTGGGGTTCCGACCAGTTGAGATCTCATGCCACGGATTATATACCAAACACTCAAAGACACCACCTTAGCTTCTAAATTTACTTAACATATTTTTAAAAATTATAAGTGGCACAGACACTCATATATTTCAGTGTCTGGTGAAGTTTCTTTTGAGGTGGAAATCGGCAAAAAATTTCAACATAAGGATTATCTTAAAATTTGAGAACTCTCTACTTGGCCATTAGCCTTTGAACTTCTGAAGATAGCTTTGGTAGATGGCAACATCTATGGAGTCCATAGCTGATGAAATAAGACTTCTCCTTGGGGATAATACAAGAATGTAACACTTACATAAAAACCAACTTTTTAAACAAAGTTTAGTATCACTGAGAATGGTAATTCTGTGATTCTTAGACTAGGAAGGTCTGATTGTCAATCCAAATTGAGTAGGTTAGCCTCTTTATAACAGTCTCACTGGAGAAAGAAGGGTCATGTATAATAGAAACAATAAGAAAGCTACTTTTTAAAAAATTACAAACAGTGCTAACATCCATACAATATCATTCCTGTAAAATAGGTTACTAATTTGTACAAAATGTCCTTTCTTTTCAACAGTTTTGGATTGAGAGTCACACTTCTCTCAAGTGTCCTACATTAAACAAATCCTTTTTGTACAATCAGTCGTATCAAACGGTATCATTTAAAGTCTAATTTTATGTTATACGTACAATTATCTTTTGTCTGCTTTCATAACACCATCAGAAGGCTGCTGGTAATTCTACTTCAGGAAGAGAAAGAAAACTTATAAATGAATTTATTATATCATAGCTCTGGCCACAAATCCAGTAACACCTGTTTCAATGTATACACAGCTAATTCCCAAGATTATATAACTTAATTTTAAAGATCTTCATACGAAACTTTGACTATATTAGATATGAAAGCCTTATATTCCAAAATAGGATGGATTATCCTAGTTTCTCTTCATCTAAGCAATTGAAGAATGAAAACTTTAAGATTGACATAAGCTTTTTTGTTTGCTTTTTTACTATAAAAGACAAATATTACCATAAAGTACTTATACATCAGATCTTACCTTCTATATCTTTACTATATTACAAATGCAGTACTTAAAAAAATTCTGTCAACTTAAGCCTAAAACTGTTTCCCAATGGGTGATTAGAGTTCAATCACTTAACTCAGTGTTACGCTCTCGAACTGCTAGTGCTGATTTCTTCAAATTGTAGCTAGAAGTCTAAGCCTCTGCAACAATAAAGTCTCTGGTGATTTAAAAGCAGTGGTGAGGAATTTCAGCTGAATCTACTTCTTTTTGGTATCAACAAAAAGTTTGTACTCAATGTCTGCCATTTTAGTCAATAAATGTATTTGAACTGATGGTATAAAATCCATCGTTAAGTCAAATAAGGATATTATGTAACGCCAACCTCTTCAGCGTTTTCAACTCCATAGTATTTCTATAGCTGTGGAGAAATCTTAATTCAACATCCAGTCCTGAACGTTGGCAAAATCACATTTGAGGGAGTGTGCCCCATACACGTACACTGTCTGCCCTATTCCCTACAGAACCATACTGGTGTTCTGTAAGGCATGAAGAGCCCTTCACATAGCTCCGCTGGAAAGAATCACAAGTGCTTTCAGTCCATCTTTACTTACATCCGCTTTCCCTTCTTCCATGACATGTCCTACATAGGCGACAATGAGTTCCGGGATCGGAGGACTAACATTGAACATTATACACCAGGACCACAGTGCAAGGGTCCTCTTCAACAGATAGTTACAGATGAGGTAGAATATGGTTCTTCATAAATTTCTCAGTCACTCTACTTCAAGCATTCTGAGCATCTTGAGTTATGGCATTAGTGAGCTTCTACGTTTAAGCCTGTCTTAAACGTTGTTTTGTGGTGACAAAGTTCAGGGATGGTCCTGGAATCCTATCTATCACTCCAAGAGCAAGGTGCTGATTTGTTTTTATCGTTGTATAATTACTTAGCATGGGCTAGGATTGTGGCTGGATCTCTGGAGGGTTATTGAGAAGCAGATGGAGCAAACACACTTCATTGATAAATGTTTGAATGGTTTTCAGGATGTCCTGATGAGAAATGTGGCTGGTATTTCTCAACCAAGGTCAGTTTCCTACTTTTGTTTGCCACGGAGATAACTAGCTCTGAGGCTCCGAGGGGAATTGTTATATCCCCAGCATGTCTGCCCAGCTATTAATGGAAATCTGATTCCAGAAAGTTCACATTAGTGTTGTTATACATTTAGAAATATGTGTTATTATATGGTACAGGTAGTTCAGTCATGGTAAAAAAAAAAAAAAGTTATATTGATAAGCAAACAGAAAATACCTCTCCTGAAAGCCTACTTCCCAGAGACTGACATTGTAAATATTTTGTTATATATCCTCCTCAAATTTTCCAAACAAAAGTTGGCAAATATTCTCATACTGTTCTATTTCCTTCTTTTGCTACCAACGTTTCATGAACGTCTGTGAAGAAAATGAATATACATAATCTTCATGGCTATGTAATATTTCCTTGGATCATAATTAATAACTAAAACTTAATGGGAGCTAATAGTCAAGTGTCTGATCAACTAATACGTGGCTGTCTCCCTTGAAGAAAGTGACTACTTTGCCTTCCGAGAAGTCTTGCCTCTCACTTTCCTGTGGTCACCTTCCCAATATTTATCATGACTTTTGCCCATCTCTCAGGTCACGATGGAAAAGGTGCTTCCAAGATTGGTTCCGGGAACTCTTGTCAAAATAAGACATAAAGTAACTATAAAGTTAAACTATTTTATTTAATTTATTCTATTTTCCCATCTTGAGTTATATCCTGTTCAGCTGTCCAGTCAACCTCTCCAGGAATATTATGTGAGTGCAACACCAGAGTAGAGCACAGATAATGCATATCAGTGCCCCCAGGTTTGAACATTATTAGGAGAGAATCTGTTTTTTCACCTTTACCATCTTCTAGAAGCTACCCATATTCCTTGGCTCATAGCCCCTTTTCTCCTTCTTCAAAGCCAGTAATATTGCATCCCTCTGGCTATTCCATAGTCACGTCTTCTTCTGACCACAGCTGGGAACAGTTCTCTACTTTTAAGGACCCAACTGATTAGGTAATCCAAACTAATCTCCGCATCTCAAAGTCCTTAACTCGATCACATCTGCAAGGTTACTTTTGCCACATAAGTTAACATAGTCACAGGTAGGACATAAACTTCTGGGGCAACCATTATTCTGCCTACTACAAAGGCCACAAAGACCATGTAGCAGCAGCAACAAAATACTTATTGTGTACTATCTGGGGGAAAACATTATATATACTTTGTTTTTATTATTATTGTTATTATTTTGCTTTATAATATCTGCTTTTATGAGATAAAACACAGTAAAGGTAAGACCAGAGGTAATTATACCAAATGGAACTCAAAGACACATGGCTGGAGGTAAAAGTGAGTGATCTCACTGCTTTGGAGAACTGATAGGCACCTTGAAAAATTCCTTCCACATGAAATATTAATGTGTTTTTTTCTTCTGAAAGCTCCTCTGCCTCAAGGCTTCAGGTGTTTCTCCTGCTCAGGTCAACAGCAGGAATTTTCAAAACTTTAGTGGGTTTAAAACAGAGATAAGTTTTTAGAAAGCATGCTACACTTTTATTTATTTATTTATTTATTTAATTTATTTATTTAGTGCAACCGGGAATTTAGATTATTTACATTGCTTTAAAACTTGATGCTTTCTTCTCTGCCTTGTGAAGGACAATCCATGGAGGAAAACAACACTTGTATCACTGGAAAATTTCACAATGAACAAGGACACTTTGGATTCCAAATGATCCTCATTGCCTTTTAACATGTAGATTAGCTAATTTCCTTGAGGTATAAAACTTGAATTTGAAAAAAAAAAGAAGAAGAGAAAGTAAATATAAACTAATGAGGACTTGCAGGGAACCAGCTGAAGGTATCAGATGCCTAGGTGCTTTTATTTGTCTAGTTTAATTTGTTCTGTATGTCACACAAAAATGTGGCTCTCATTTCCAAATGACAAGTGTAATGGAGTGCTTTGTGAAAAACAACTGCGTTACAAATGGCACTTTATGATAGAATCTCACTGACAATTCAGTTATCAAACAAAATACTTTATATTAGTAGAAAAATTAACATCTTAAAAACTTTTTTTAATGTTTTATTTATTTCTGAGAGAGAGTGTGAGCAGGGGAGCGTCAGAGACAGAGGGAGACACAGAATCCGAAACAGGCTCCAGGCTCTGAGCTGTCAGCACAGAGCCCTATGTGGGGCTCAAACCCACAAACCATGAGATAATGAACTGAGCCGAAGTCGACGCTCAACCGACTGAGCCACCCAGGCGCCCCGAAAAATTAACATATTTTAAAAAACATACATTGGGGCAGGAAGTAGCTTTGAACTCGATGGAGCGTCTGGCACTATCCCCGTTTTCATGCAACTCTAGGAGTTGAGTAGATTAGATCTTGGGAGGATGCATGTAGAGGGACTTCAAATATGGCCTTATTCTGGGAGATCCTGCGAAGACTCATGTAGTCTAGCACCCCTCTCTGGAGGGGGAGTGGAACTTGAAACATTGAAATATTTTAGATTTTCTCATCGCGAGGCTCAACAAATCTTAGCTGGAATTGAAATTTGTAGTAATCATCTTCCTGGTAGA
Organism: Hyaena hyaena; assembly: GCF_003009895.1. Lineage (NCBI taxonomy): Eukaryota > Metazoa > Chordata > Mammalia > Carnivora > Hyaenidae > Hyaena > Hyaena hyaena. The sequence continues at coordinate 940,901 of NW_024080840.1, read as the reverse complement.
AATGCAGCACCTTAAGTTTTTATAACGGCCTCATCAGTAGTGGTTGCAGGTATGGCCTTCACTGCGAAGTATGAGCAAACTCCTAATGACTTTCTACTGCCTCTCGCTGAACAGAGTTCTGTGTTGTTTCCTCTGCCTCTCTCAGTTTTTTGTACTCCTTCCTTCCTATTACACTGGCCAGTGGCACATGTGGGAATTCTGTTCTTTATGGATAAGTCTCATCATCAGAAAGATTGCTGAACCTTTCATTGGTCATCAGATAATGGAGTTGGGGGGTGAAGCCCATCGAGAGTGATTGCAGACATTAAGGAAGCCTCAGGCTGCTATCTCGTTCGGCGAGTATGTGAGACATCCCATATGCGTGTGAGTTACGTTTGATAACTTAGGTTCCACTAGACAAAGAACTTTACAATTTATCAACCAATAATCAATATCATTGAATGTTTGCTATAAAAAAGATCACATACTAAGCCCTCTGAAATCTACAAAAATAAATACAATGAAGGGAGGGGTGTCTGGCTGGCTTAGTTGATAGAGCATGCTACTCATCTGGGGTAGTGAGTTTGACCTCCATGTTGGGCATGGAGATTACGTCAAACAAACAAACAAACAAACAAACAGATAAGACAAGGGGAAAGTGCTGATCAGATTTGCAATGTAATAAGATTATTTTAGTTGTATTTCAGAAGAAAGATTCTGGCTGGGAGAGAGAAGGGATTAACAAGGCTTTGGTTTGGTTGTTTTAAAAGAGGCCAAATAACCATGGCTTCCATAAGACAGATTCATTTATTTCCCCCATAAAAGTTTGAAGTGGCAAACAGTGAGAGAGGATGGGGTTCCTTTTATCTTGTGGCTCCTTCACCCCCTAAGGTTTTCACTTGTAAGGTTGAGCCTGACTCATCTCCACTATCTCATCACAGTTCAGACTGCAGAAAGGCAAAAGAAGAGAAGGACAGGGGCACCTGGGTGGCTCAGTCAGTTAAGCATCCGACTTCGGCTCAGGTCATGATCTCACAGTTCGTGGGTTCGAGCCCCGCGTCGGGCTCTGTGCTGACAGCTAGCTCAGAATTGGAGCCTGTTTCAGATTCTGTGACTCCCTCTCTCTCTGCCCCTCTGCTAACGCTGTCTCTCTCTCTCTCAAAAATAAATTAAAAAAAAAAAAAAAAGACAAGGACACACATCTCTGTTTTAAGAATGTGGTTCAGAAGGTGCACATGTCACTTCCATTCTTAGGCTATTAACCAGAACTTTCTTGGCCAGGTGACATTGTAGCTCGGTCATATGAGGCTGGAAGGGAGGTCAGGAAATGTAGTCTCTAGCCGGAAGGCATGGTGCTCAATTCTATCATGAAAAGAAAGAAGGGAGTATGGATATTGGATATAATTAGCCATCCCTGGTACATAAAATAAGGCTGGAGGCAAAGAGATTAATTAAGAGACTACTAATGTAATAATTGTAGCCTGGACTGGGCTAGTGCCCATGATAACAAGAAGGATTTAAAGAGTATTTGGAAGGAAGAATTGACAGGACTTGGTAATTTATTGAATATGAGGATAAAAGAGAGTAAGGAGTAATTTATTCATTTCTTCAGTATATAATGAGTCCTACTGTGTGCCCGGCATCATACAAGGTGCTAGATACTATTTGTGCCTTAAGGAACTTAGACACTAATATGCGATGTTCAGATTTGTACTAGAAATGACACTGCCATCCATTAAGATACAGAATACAGAAGAAAGAGCAGTTTGAGCGAAAGTGACGAGTATGTGATAATCCTAATAAACTTGAGGTGCCCGTGGGACAATCAATTAGTAATATTCAGGAGATGGTTGAAGATTTGATTCTGAATCTCTAGAGGGAAATTGGAATTGAGATACTTATGCTCCAGGGACCATCAGCACAGGTGGTAATTTGCAGCCTACATGAGCAGTAAGTTTGCCTAAAGTGAGTGTCGAGAAAGAAGAGAGCCTCACACAGAACACACCAGCATTCAAGGAGGAGACCATAAAGGGGAAGGACTGATCAGAAGGGTTAAAGAAAAATGAGGTGACCCCAGAATGATGAACGCAAAGGGAAGAGTGAGATTTAAGAAGGATCAAATATCTCCAGGAGAGTAAATAAAGTGGAGGCTGAGCCTGGAGGATGCGAGAGGGAGAAGAGCAGTGAAGACACAGGGCTGCAAGGGGGTGTCTTTTGTGACTGCAAGGGAGACTTTCTGCTTTGACTTAAAGGCAGGAGAGAATTGAACATGTTTAAATGACAATGGGAGGGAGTCTTACAGAGGAAAACGCTGGTGATGGAGGAGAGAAAGTAAACTCCTGAAGGGGGTGCTTGGGGTAGAAAATGGAGTTTATGTAACAAGTATCTTTATATGGATGGGACCTTTTCCATCTTATGATCTGAAAAACTTGAGAGAGTGTAGGTATAGATTCTGTTCATGCATTTGCACCAGAAACTGAAGGCTCCATCTGGAGCCTTCTTTTTGGCCTATAGAAGCAAGATCATCTACTGACAGCTCTGGGGTGGGGAGACTGTGGGTTGGAAATTTAGGGACACTTACAAGAATTGCTTGATTGTAGGGAAGGCACAATTGTGTGCAGGGACCATGGCACAAATTTATAGTTTCTCCAATGTACTGACTGCTCTTGGTGAGGAGACATCTTCTCCAGTGGTACTCACAGCCTAGATAAAGTCCTCAAGGGGGTGGATGGGACGATTGGTCCAGGGTTAGATTTTGCTAGGCAATTGTAATAAAAGACCTGAAAAACAAAACTTCCACCACATTGACAAGAATGTGGTTGAAATGATGGGTAGGGGAGGAAGGAAAGATAAGAGGAGTGCTCCTGGGGAAAATGGAGGGAACATCAAAAATTGGTCTTGGAGAAGATATCTAAGAGATGATAACTGAACATGAGTGTGAAAAATAAGGGATTCCAGTCAGAGGTTAGCACAGTTTGGAATAATGCCAACATCCAGATCTTGAGAATCACATATTTTTACAGGGTCCCAAAGAATGGAGATTTTATCAGGAATAAGAAAAAGTTTAGAGCATGGATGAAGTGACATCTGAACTGGACCATAAGGAATGGACAGGTTGGCAATAGATTAGATGACAACTTTTATCTGAAAGCAAAGAGTATTGTTTCAGTCTGGATGGGTAAATTGGGTACAGATTACAGAAGGAATAATAATAATAGCATAACAACAGTCACTGATTTTTTTTTCAGTGTGCCAGAAACACATGCCTAGGCATTTTACACATCGCAGAGATTTCTTCCTGTCATCTCCACTTGAATTACTCAAAAGAACTAAAATTCAACACATCTAAAAGTGAACTCTTGATCTTCCTCTCTTATCTCACACCTGATCTCCTTCCGGGGTTAATTTCAAGGATGGATATACCATTAATCCAGTTAGGTAAGCCCAAAACCTAGGAACTATTCTCAAAACCTCCCTCTCTGTAATGCACTAGATTCCATCAAGTCCTGTTGAGTTTACCATTTAAATACCTTCCTCCATCTTATCTTTTTGTCTACACTTTCTTCATCCAAACTATCATCTCTCTGTTGATGTACTCCTATGGCCTCCTGATGAGTCCCCTTGACATTACTCTTTACTTCCAATGGATTCTCCTCACAGGAACCTGAGTGATCAGTTCATCACAACTAGACCATGCCATTCCTTTCATTTCAAGCCAAAGAGGTCTCCATCAAGGTCTTGAGGTATTGCTTTTTATCAGTGATTAGATTCCTATATTTCTTCCACCACCATGTTGTTCTACAGCATGATCTTAGGCAATCACCTAATACGTTTTCCCTTAGGGTTTATTAATTGGAAAAAAAAAAAAAACAGAACAGAACAAACCTTGCCCTACTTTGAATAGATAATGGGAGGAATCACCAATAAAAGAATATAAAGGTGCTTTGAACAGAAAGGATATGAAGCTGCTAGGTGCTTTATTGATGGGTGCCACCAGAATGCAGAATATCATTTCTTTCTCTTTGGAAGTTCTCAATACTTTAATGATAAAACTAGTAACTACTGTATCCTGCCATTTGCTGAAGGGTCTCCTGGAGGGATGGGTTTGAGATGAAAGTTGAATTGGTTACTTCACCAAAAATTTTGAACAATGTTCTTAGAAAAATGATAACATTTTGACCTTGAAGTCTTAGACTAGAACATAAAGAAAAGAATTTCTTCAAAATTACTTACAAAAGAGATGTTTTGTAGATAAAGGGTGGTAAAAATCAAACTATTTGGGTAGGTAGTTTTGAGCTATCTGTTGTTCTTCAGAATTTATTTCTGGGGAATCTGATCTCTCTGAACCCACAGCAGCTATCTCTAGTGAATATCAGCTTGATGTAGGTCTGCCAGGTATCTTCATCTGCTCCTTACCATATACTCTTCATTCTTCTCTACCTTGCTCCCTCCCCAGGAGGCTAATCTGTGTGGATTTACACACACTGACTCCCTTACCTTGTGGTTTCCCGTTGGATTTGGCCAGTGGGAAGCCTTCCTAGGAGATTAGAGAGATAAGGTGAGGTCAGGTATTTAATCCCTCTTCTCTCTCTGCCCTCTGGCCTCAAGCTGGCCACGTCCCTCCATGGTCATTACCCCCCCAAAGGTGGCTGCTCAGCAAAACTCTCTCCTTCAGGGTTCTGGTAACTACTTCCTTCCCTTTAGGTCAAGGAGGGTGGTTAACAGTTCTGTTGCTACTAACCCCAGGTTGGTGTATTATTCCTTGTGGTTCCCTTAAACTCCATGTAAACAAACAAACCCTCCTTGGGGCACTTAGGTGGCTCAGTCAGTTAAGTGTCCAACTTCGGCTCAGGTCATGATCTCACAGTTTGTGGGCTCGAGCCCCGTGTCCAGCTCTGTGCTGACAGCTCAGAGCCTGGAGCTTGCTTCGGATTCTGTGTCTCCTTCTTTCTCTGTCCCTTCCCCACTCATGCTCTTTCTCTCTCTCAAAAAAGAACATGAAAAAAAAATTAACATAAATAAATAAACCCTCCTAATTACTTCAATTCAAATGTGTGATCTGTTTGTTTTTGGATGTTCATTTGACATTTCTACACATTCTCCAAAGCACAAAAACTCAACTTTTTGTTTGTTTGTTTTCCAATGATTGACAATGCCTTCTGTACAATCATCTACTAAGCCATATGCAGAGATCCAAGATAAGAGCCAAAGATGATGTAAACTAAGAGATGACATTAAGGGTGGGATACGTAGAGGAAGGATGGGTTTTTGGAAGAGGGTGAGCATTCAGGTTACGGTGGAATTCAAAAATTAAGGTCAATATATTCTTTGCTAATAAAAATAAAATGTTTACATTTCGGAGAGATCTAATTTGACATAGTATATAAAAATTCACATCCTTACTTTTTTTTCCCATGGTATTTTAGAGAGATGGTATAGAATTGTCATTAAAGTATGAAGTTTGGTGTCCATCTTTCTAGTTAAATTTTGATTTTGCCACTTACAAGTTATTTGACATGGGACACATTATTTAAATTCACTGCCTCAGAATCCTTATCCATGAAGTAAGAGTCATACCACTCTTTACTTTTTTAAAAGATTTTGTGAAGATTAAGGGAGTTGGTATATGGAAGTGTTTAGAATATTGCCCCACCCACAGTAAGTGCTTGGCAAATATTAACTATTACTATTTGGAGCCAGAATAAATGCTAGCATTTATTGGGATTAAGTCATGAGACAAAGAAATGAAGACATAGAGCTCAAATCGGTTGGCCAAAGTCACAAAGCAAGGATCGACTTCAGGTTTATTCGTTGATTTATTTGTGCAACAAATATTTATCTCACCAGTATGGAGCACAAGTTACATTAATTTGGCCAAGTCTATAAAAATGATTACAGCTACAGTGAGAACTAATCAAACAAACAGCAATAACAACAAACATGACCACAAAACAAAGCCTTGGCTCCCACCTGTACAGCTATCTCTCCCCGCCCCCCATCATGCCATCCCAGGGGCTGCCTTCCTGCCTACTTTCGATTTTAATCAGTTCCTTGTCTGACATCCTTTGGAGAATCTCCCTCTATCATATGTGGGGCTTATGATACCACATTTGGTGCTTAGATCTTGGTTTTTGGCGGATATGCAAAAATGAAAAAGAGCAAGATATCTCCCCAGAGACTCCACAGCTGTGCATGTGAAAAGCACAAATCTCTCCAACTAAGATCTAGCGAAAAAAATGACCAAGAAAAACCCTAACAAAAAATGAAAAATCCTCAAAGTAATTTATGCTCTAAGATTTCCCCTCGGATCTGCATTGTCTGAAAGTCTCAGATGGTATGTTGTGTGTGTGTGTATGTGTGTGCACGCACTAATTTCATCCTCCCCAGTCAAACCATCTACTGTGGGGAGTGCAGGAGTCGTGCTGGTTGGAGACTTGTCTCTGCCACTGGGGAGGGCAACATCTTGGTAAATCCTCATTTAACTGTGAAGACAGCTGTAAGCCCTTTACATTTGTAAGTGAAACTTAATTGCAGAATTCTGTAGGGTTTGAGGCTACCCAAAGATTCCTCTAGTGCAAAGCTAATCCTTGAGTTTAAAAGTAACAAATCTAAAGGCTCCATTCAGGATACATGATTCCCCTGCCTGCCAGGGGGAAGGGTTGCAAGAGACCTAATCAAATAATAAAACAAAACGAAATCCATAGATAAGTAGGATTGGGTCAACATAGGACCGGACGAAGTACACAAGTAAAGTAATCTTACAGGGAATTTGTGTTCGGAACAATACTTTAGAAGATTAAAAAGGATTAAACATTTTGTAACATTTTAAATTTTCAGTTAATAATCTTAATAAAAAATGTTCAACTTTAGGGAGGGAAGTTAGTATATTTTTCATGATCTGACTGGAGGTCAAAATCAGTTCACTGGGCTAGAATTGTCTGCTGGTGTTTTTGGTCCGCTCATTCTTCTTGTGCCTCAGTTTTTCCATTGCTGGAATAATGTATAATCTTTAAAAAAAAAATTTTAATGTTTATTTTTGAGAGGGAGAAGGACAGAGTGCGAACAGGGAAGGGGCAGAGAGAGAGAAGGAGACACAGAATCCAAAGCAGGCTCCAGGCTCTGAGGTGTCAGCACAGAGCCCGATGCGGGGCTTGAACTCATGAACTTGAAGATCATGACCGAACTGAAGTTGGACGCTTAACTGACTGGGCCACCCAGGTGTCCCAGAAATAATGTAAAATCTATGTGTGATCTGCTTTTAACACAAGCACACCAATTTCTTTACATAGCGGGAATTTGGGATTATTAACATTCGATTTGAGTTATGAAAATGAAGTTTGTATTTTAGAAACACAACTATTGAGACGAAAGGAGTATACCAACCATCCCATTCTATTATTGGAAAAGACATTAAAATTGTTTGCAGGTGTGGCAGCTGGCTGGCTCAGTCAGTAGACTGTAGAACTCTTAATCTCAGGGTTGTGACTTCAACCCATGTTGGGCAAAAGGATTACTTTTTTTAAGACTAGATAAATAAAAATGAAATTGTTTTGGGGGGAAATGATATTTGGAATTCAAAACAATTTCTCCACTTGCTCAGTAATGACAACAGTAAAAATTGAGTTTTAAGTCAGGGCACCTGGGTAGGTGGCTCAGTGGTTTCGGCTCAGGTCATGATTTCACAGTTCATGAAGTTGAGCCCCAGCCCCCCACCCATCACCCTGCCCCGTGTTGGGCTCTGTGCTAACCGTATGGAGCCTGCTTTGGATTCTCTGTCTCTCTCTCTCTGCCCCTCCCCTGCTCACTCTCTCTCTCTTTGACAACAAATAAATAAACATTTAAAAACTTGAGTTTTAAGTTGACTTTTAGATGAGCATATTTGTATTACTCGAGCACATGTCATGAATCTTCTTGAAAATCAAATAATCTCCTGCACAATCTGCTCTGTCATACGGTCTGTAAAGGAGTCACCAGGTATTGGCACCTGCATCCCTGAAATTTACGTGTAACATTAACTCATACACACACACACACACACACATTTTCTTTAAATGTGGAAGTGTGGAGATTCTCTGCATTTTCACTGAAGTGAGGACCAGTTATCCTCATTGGTTTTTCCCCCCTTCCCTTGATGATTCTCTGCATATTATTACTTATGGGTAGATACATGGTTCTTAACCCAACAGGGATTAAGATCAGATTTACCCCTCCACCAGGCCCTCCCTTTCTCCCCTACCCCTTCAGGGATGAGATCAGAAATGCTGAGAGGATCAAACTCTCCCTGCCTTGCAATCCTCAAAGGTCAAATGTAGATTTCTCTTCTGATAGATTTGCATTTTTTTAGTAAGGTTAAATGTCTATTGTTCAGCCTATATTAGGTTGTTCAGGGCTCTTGCAAATACATTTTATGGTTATACTGACAGGCTAGTCAGACTGTACACATTTGGTCTAGGTGTTTGAGGATGTGTCTCAAGTTTTAGGAATAAGCTATTTCTGGAAAATAAAAAAAAATTTAGGAGATTGTACTGAATCAGATTTTTTATTTGATTTTTTTAATATTATGTTAGTATAAAAAACTACAAGAAAATTGTTTCAGGAGGAATCACTTATCTAAAGAACTAATACATCTCTGTTGAGTATCTTTTGTTGTGTTTACTCCTGAAGATTTTCAACATAGGCTGGCTTTCACTGGCTTTGAGTTAGCTTTTAAACACATGGAGATTGAGGGCAAGCAAAGGATCTCTTCGGATAAAATCATAGTGTCCTCAATTAATATGAGGGTCTTTTTACAATGGGACTTTTTAATTTATTTTTTCTTTTATAAGGTTTCATATTTAATTTTTTAAGGTTTATTTATTTTAAGAGGGAGAGACAGAGTGTAAGCTGGGTAGGGGCAGAGAGAGGGAGATACAATATCTGAAGCAGGCTCCGGGCTCTGAGCTGTCAGCATAGAGCCTGACATGCGGCTCAAACCCATGGACCACAAGATCTTGACCTGAGCCAAAGTCGGATGCTCAACCCACTGAGCCACCCAGGTGCTCCAAGGTTTTATTTACTTATTTTTTAAATTTTTCCCAAGGTTTTATTTTTAAGTAATCTCTACACATGGGGCTTGAATTGATGATCCTGAGATGAAGAATCACATACTCTACCAACCGAGCCAGTCAGGTGCCCCAATTTTCTCTTTTATTCTATTTATTTTGGCCTTGTGATCTTCAATGCCAGCTGCTCTAATTGGAGTTCTCCATAGAACTCACTGTTATATAGGGGTACCTGGGTGGCTAAGTGTCCAACTTCAGCTCAGGTCATGATCTTGTGGTTCATGAATTCCAGCCCTGTGTCAGGTCTCTGCTGTCAGCACAGTGCCTGCTTTGGATCCTCTGTCTCTCTCTCTCTCTCTCTGCACCTCCCTTGCTCGCTCTCGCTCTCTCTCTCTCAAAAATAAATAAACATAAAAAAAGAACTCACTGTTATAAACAAATCAAGACACGAAATTAAAAGCTGTTTTATCATTAGGAAATCTGGGTGAGGTCTACACAAACCCCCAGTTATGAGCAATTCACATGTGTGGTAGATAGAATAATGCTCCCCAGATGACCACAACCTAATCCACAGAATGTGTTAATGCTAACTTACATGGCAAAGGGGATTTTGCAAGTGTGATTAAGTAAAATATTGAGATAGGGAGATTATCCTGGATAACATTATCATCATAAGTGTCCTTGTAAGAAGGAGGCAGAGGGAAATTTGACTATAGAACCAGAGAAGGTGAAGTTATAAAGGAAGCAGTCTCTCTCTGAAGGTGAAGGAAGGGACCACAAACCAAACACAGGTGGCTACTAGAAGTAGAAAAAAGGTAAAGAAACAGATTCCCCACTCAGAGCCTCCAGAAGGAGCCACCTATGTCAAATACCTTGAGGTTAGCCCTGTGAAGCTGATTTTGGACTTGGCGGCCTCTAGATTGGCATTGTATTAAACCACTAGGTGTATGGTAATCTGTTGCAGGAGCAGTGCGAAGTATATATCTTTGGCATTAAGCATTTGAATTTGTATTTATGCAAATAATTTTGAACTCTTATTTTAGGTTCTTATCCACACTGATTATATCCACAATGACACCATTACAAAAAATGAAATGGATATTTGGCTCTAGAGTTCTGAACCTTGGCTTTAGTACAAATTGTGATGTTATATACACATAGCTATCTAATTTAGAAATTCAGGAATCTCAATTATGTATATTTCAAGAGTGATGGTAATAGAGTATAACAACTTTGGGATTCCTTTTAAAAACTGCGTTGGTACCATATGCAAAAAAGGAGATATAATTTTCTCATTCCTAGATTTTAATCTTTTTAAAAAATTTTTTATTTTTTAATTTTTTTTATTTTAATCTTATTTAACTTCAAGGAGCAAACTAGCCTGGATGTCAAATGTTTTGCTTTGATATTTTATGGCAGAGTATGCAACGTACTAAAATGACAGTATATGGAGGGGCAAGTTATCAGTTCTGGGGCTGTTTTTCTCAGGGAGATCCTCTGAAAAAATTTCAACCTGTAAACTTCATTGAGAAGTTTAGAAATTTACCAACAATACAGCAGGTGCTTATGTGTCTGAGTTTCTGCCTAACTCTGCCTGGGGTCTTGTCTGTGGTGTACGTTAAGCTGCTTATTGACACATATAATCACGATCTCAGCAATCTGGTCTCTAAGAACTTGAACCCAATGTTTATATGTGTGCTGTAGGCTCCACAGAGCAAACTTCCAATAGACCAAGGCAGACATTTCTCCCATTTCCTGTCCCATTCCCATACCGGTGAAGGTGTTTTTTTTGCCTCTCCAGAACCCTTTCCAGAACCTTCTCCAGAACGCTCAATGAGTCCAGAAGAGCAGCATCCACCCTTCCCTACACACAGTATCCTCCTCTTCATGGCCATCACCATTTCCACCCTCGTCACTAACGTCTGCATTGCTACTATTTGTAGCACAATTAAAAGCTCACAAAGATCATTTGCATGATCTCCTCAGGATGAAAATGAGCACTCTTTGGAGCTAGACTAAGCTTTTGGGCACTTCATCTTGCAAGGGCTTTGCAGAGGACCCCGGGCAATGTTATTCTCCCTGCACACTTCCGCAGCACGCCGTGTCTTACATAAGGAGTGTTTGGTCAATATAGAACTACCATTTGTGAATGAGGATACTACATTTCAGAGAAATTCTGTCCTTTTCCTGGTGTCATATCGGCAGAAAGGGAATTGCAGATGCTAGAAGTCAGGTTCCCTCATCTATTACTCGGGGGACAAAAAATATATATGTAGTGCCAGATGTAAACCCCTCCCCCCCCGCCCCCCAAAATGGCTCCCTATTTGTCTTAGTTGAATAAGAGTTAGGGAGAGGATCAAAAGGAGGAAATGATTCATCAGAAAGTACATATTCAGTGGCCTTATCTCACCATATGTAAAGAAGCAAGAAGAAAGAAATTAAAATTGATGATGTGCCAGCTTAAAAAAAAATCAACATCATAATATTGTCACTGGATGTTGACCCTTTGTTGCAGAAGAAGAGGAGGGGACTATAGGTCATTTGTACTTTCTTTGTCCATTATTTTTCTCAGTGGGAAGCAGGAGTAAGATTTCCTCTCCTTTGTGAAACTAAAGACAGTGTCCCTTCTAGATCTTAGTTTTCCTCACCAGTATTTTACACAGCTAACCCATCTCAGGTTGATACATATGTAAATTCACACAATTGTTCCTATTTGTAAAGGGAAAAGCCCTTGTCAATAAAATGTGGCAGAGTGCTCTTTTTAAGTCCTCACTCATTCACAGCAAATGTGTCTAAATTGCTAAGGACCAAGGAAGGCTATCTTGCTCTCTGTTGGAGACCCAATTCTACCTGGGTCATTGGGAAGCCAATAATCAGTTGGAAAACAGGGGATGGAATTTAGGACATTATATAGGAGGTTCCCTTGTTTCTACCAAAGATCTTAGTTCAGACCGATTTAGGTTGATAAAGTTCCACAGTTCCAGGCAAAAGAAACTTGGTGTTCATTTGGATTGCTACTTCAACAACCCAATGAGGCAGAAATTATTTGTTTATTTATTTTTATTTGTTTATTTTGAGAGACAGAGAGAGGCAGAGGGAGAAAGAGAGAGAATCCCAAGCAGGCTCCATGCTCAGTGTGGAGCCCGATAGGGGGCTCAATCCCACAACCCTGGAATCATGACCTGAACTGAAATCAAGAGTCTCACACTCAACCAACTGAGCCCCCCACCCCAACTCCAGGTCCCGGAAGCTAACAAACTTAATAAAGCAGTATCACATGAAGTTAAGAGTTGGGGCTTGAGTTTCATTGCCTTGAGTTCCAGTTCTGCTACAACCACTAACTAGCTGTGTGACCTTGGGAAGAAAGTTGACTCTCTGATCTTCAGTTTCTTTATGAGTAAAATAGGGATAGGCTTTGGACTAGACTTACTGCATTGAGTTATTTTGTGGATTAATGTTAGACCATAAATATTCAATCAATTATCATTAAAGCAATTGAGGTAGTAAATTTCAGATACAGAGTTCAAAGTTCAAGCCCTTCTCATTGTACCATAGTGCTAGTTGAATGATGTTCACAAAGGCCCCAATTCCTTATAGTGAGATATCTAGGGTTAGAACTTTAAAATGATCTTTCAGGGGTACCTGGGTGGCCTCCGATTTCCACTCAGGTCATGATCTCACAGTTCGTGGGTCCAAGCCCTGTGTCGGGCTCTGTGCTGACTGCCAGCTCAGAGCCTGGAGCCTGTTTCAGATTCTGTATCTCCCTCTCTCTCTGACCCTCCTCTGCTCACGCTGTCTCTCTCTCTCTCTCAGAAATAAATAAAACATTAAAAAAAATAAAATAAAATTATCTTTCAAATGGTTGATTTAAATCTGCTTATGGAGCAAGTTGCCCAACTCCATTTGGGGTTCCTGTTATATCTGAAATTGAGAGCTCTCAATGGTTACAAGAATATGAGGTGGTGGAAACCATCAGCTTCACATAATTTCAGGTTGTAGGATATGGAATGGATATCAGGAGATACAAATCAATTTGGACAAGAGAGAATCTACTTGTCTTTTTAGAAATCAGCTTCAAAGGAGACTAGCTAAGTGTAATTCTGTTAGAAACACACACATTCACACACACACACATACAAAGTCACATTTAGTACATACTGTGTGGAAAACACAATGCAGGGAGGAATATAAAGATCTCCATTAAGATGAAGTCCATGCTATTCTACAGGTTATTTTAGCAGGAGAGCTAGTGACTCACCCAGCCCAAATCAGGCATCCTGGGCCAGAGATCTGATGACATGCTCTAAGAATGAGGAAAAGGGAGATTAATAACAGAGACCAGAGGGAGCGCCAGGGTGGCTCAGTCAGTTAGGCATCCGACTTAGGTCATGATACGAGGGTCGTGGAACCAAGCCTCACATGAGCTTTTCCACACTGAGCGTGGAGCCTTCTTTTTATTATTATTATTATTATAAAATGCTTTTAATTATTAACATTTGTTATATATATTTTTACTTTTTTTCTCAAGTTATTTTGGTTTATTAATTTTCTTTTTTTTTTTTACAAATAGTTTATTGTCAAATTGGTTTCCATATAACACCCAGTGCTCATCCCCACAAGGGCCCTCCTCCATGCCCATCTCCCCTCTTCCCCCCCACATCCATCAGTCCTCAGTTTGTTCTCAGCATTCAAGAGTCTCTCATGGTTTGCCTCTCTCCCTTTCCCCCACCATTTCCGCCCTTCTTCTCCCCCATGATCCTCAGTTAAGTTCCTCCTAATCCTCCTATACGTGCAAACATATGATATCTGTCCTTTTCTGCCTGACTTATTTCACTCAGCATAACACCCTCAAGGTCCATCCATGTTGCTACACATGGCCAGATTTCATTCTTTCTCATTGCCATGTAGTATTCCATGGTATAGATAAACCACATCTTCTTGATCGATTCGTCCGTTGATGGACACTTAGGCTCTTTCCGTGTTTTAGCTATTGTGGAGAGTGCTGCTATGAACATTGGGGTACATGTGCTGGGCATGGAGCCTTCTTAAGACTCTCAATCTTTCTCTCCCTCTCTCTCCCCCTGCCCCCCACTTGAGCTCTCTCTCTCTGTCTTAAAAGACATAAAAATGAAAAACAATTTAAAAAAAGAATAACAGAGATCAGAGGAGGGTAGAGGAAATCGTTCAGACTTCTTGGAAAAAAAGAAAGGAAATACTGCGTTCCTACAATCTACTAGGCACTAGTTGGTTTTTAAGTTGGGTTTTGAAGGAAAGACAAAATTTAATAGTTGGATATAGAAAGAATTGAGAGCTAGCTTGAGAGAAATAGACAAAAATATATGCCTGGGGTGCTGAGAGCAGTTATGATTTATTTGGCACACTGCTGCCCATCATGTTGGGTGAATCCGCATTCTCACCAGAACTTTCAATTACCATCAGTTTCAAGATTTGCCTTCTTGCCATGATATATTTCAAAATTTCATCATAAGTAATGTTCAACTTATTTTACAATTTTCCTTTTAATATGCTTTTAATATTTTAGAAACCAGGGAAATTTACTTTTTAAGTAAATACTATATAATACCAAAATTAATTTTAAAGCCAGGAAATTGTTTCTATAAATATGGTCTTAAAATCATCACATAGCTTTGAAAAGTTGTAAGAAATATTGCCTGGATCTAGTTTTTTTAAAAAAATATTGTCCAAAACAATTTCCCCCTTTCAGTTGGTCACCTTTATTAAATCATACTAATTTTTAGGAGAGGTTGTTTTTTTTTCCCCCAATCTGTCTCCAGATGTTACTAAGAAACATTTCTCAATTGGTTTTTTGGAAATAGGAATTTCAATTTTGATTGTCAACAAACTGGATTTTATTTATTGGTTAAATTAAACCTAATTCGGTAGGTATTCTTTGTCCAGTTTTACGGATGTGAAAACCAAAACACACAGAGTTTCAGAGGCTTTCCAAAGCGGTTAAACACTGTGGATAAGAGCCAGGTGTGAGTTTGGCTGCTGTGAGACCCAGTTGTGGCCCCATCACAGAGTAGTTCAATGACCGTGGCAAAGTAGCTCAATCTCTCTTTCCTAGCCATTTAAGCTTACTAGGATTTAGTTATTCAAGTTGTGGTCGTTGTTGTTGTTTAGAGCAGTCAGGCAGAGGGTCTCCACATTTGATTTCATTAAATCAGAATAGTGGAATGTATTAACTCAGTTCTTCTTCCTCTTCAACAAACCTTTAAGAACTTTCCGTAAGTCAGGTATCATATTAGTAGAGAAAAGATGATGAAGAAGATATCTTTAGAAACTTCCCAAGTTTCCACAAATATTAATATCAAAGCAGCAAAATAGTTCTGGGCCAACTTGTTTTCCAATTAATCTTGCGTGGACCCAATAATGCTCAAATTTCTCTTGAGCTCCTCAATAGCTATTTGGTTTGTAAAGCATTTGAATACTCTGTCAAAACTACTATTTTGAAATTTATCTTTGCTTCTGTAATGAGAAAACTACACAAAAGTCCCTGAAGTGTGTTTATTCCAACTTGCTGTCATTGCAAGTTGCTTTGGGACATTCTTAGGGACTTAAGATGAGCCAGTATCTTTCCACGGAAGGGTTCCAGCTGTGGCCACTCCCTACTTACTGTTATTATTGCCACTAGTTTAAAAGTCAATATCCTTATGTTACATCTATAAGCAGAATTGTCAAATTGAGAAATTTCAAAAAACACTCTACCTTTGACCTATTCAATTAGTTTTGACTTTATTTGATTGATTGTTTTACTGCTTGGCTCTCTAGCCTCCTACCTTCCAGGGAGAATTGGGTCATTTTGTTCCTTGACTCTTGGAGAGTGAAGGTCAGACAAAGGAGTCTAGAGGAGTCTCATCCTGGGGCTTTAGCTCCTGGACAGCATCTGGCAGGCTGAGATCACAGACCTTATCAGAGCCACACTGCTATGAAGTCCTGCAGGGAGAACACACGGTTATGCTACTATAAATACAGGGCATGCTTTAACAGTTTTATTTGTAATGTTTATTTGGTTTTAAGAGAGAGAGAGAGTGAGCAGGGAGAGGCAGAGAGAGGAGAGAGAGAATCTCAAGCAGATTCTGCACAGTCAGCACAGAGCCCAATGCAAGGCTCGAAATCACGACAGTGAGATCATGGCCTGAGCCAAAATCAAGAGTCGGATGCTTAACCGACAGAGCCACCTAGGCACCCCCAACAGTTTTAAAAGAGTTTAGTTTATAACTTCTAAAAGCAAATAAATGTTTACTGTTTTTCTTGGTTGATAACATACTAGCATATCTATGCCTATGCATGTTGTTTCATATTATAAATTTGAACCTGAACATTCTCCTCCATGCTTCCCTGCACTTAGTTTGTATACATCTTTGTCAGGGGAGACAAGCTTCTGCTTCAGACTATCAGGCCCTTGTGGGCAGATGCACCAAAATCCAGGCAGGAGACAGAAAGCATTCCAGTTATTCTTACAAACAGAATTTAGTATAATGAATAGTTAACTAGATGTAGACATGTCAATAGCCGAATGCATAGAAAGAGAATTCTAATCTATCACAGATATAGCAATTATAGAAAGCTCTATCCCCCTTAGACTGGAGAGTACAAGGGGAGGAAGTTGGAATTACTTTTTTTTTATATTTATTTTTTGAGAAAGACAGAGCATGAGTGGGGGAGAAGCAGAGAAGGAGAGGGCACCACAAAATCTAAAGCAGGCTCTTGGCTCTGAACTGCCAGCACAGAACCTGACTTGGGGCTCGAACTCACTGACTGGGAGATCATGACCTAAGCCGAAGTCGGATGCGTAACCAACTTGAGCCACGGAAGTTGGAATTATTAACACTCAGAAACTCAGAGGTGATCCCCTGTGAAGCTCAATGTCAGAACTCAGGGGGCACTGGCTAACTGATGCGGGGGTCTCTGAGATGGGGTGGGTAATGAGGTTGGGTTTTCAAGTGCTGGGAAAACTTCTAGCCAGATTCAGTTGCCGCCACAGGAAGGCATTGCCAGGTGGAGAAGTTTTGCCTACATGATGCTTCCAGGAATCACAAACAGAAAGGAAAACCCAGAAGGAATAAACAGAAAGGAGAAAATCCCTTCTTTTTCCACCCTTGCTAACTGCCACCAGAGCCCCTTATTACCAGGACCCAGTATATAACTGGCAGGCAAAGCAGAAACATGATTTTCCAAGTCCCAGCTCTGGCATCACAGAGCAGAGTAGGAAAGGGCACACTTGGAGGTGGGAGACAATAGATTAGTAATTGGTGCGGTAGGGAACATGTTTTACTGTCAGCAGTGGGCATAGTTCCTACACGACCATATTGAATAAATGCTCGTAGGATGAAGATGTGTGGATAGTTAGATTTTTTTTAAATGCGATTTTATTTATTTAAAAAAAATTTTTTTTAAATCTTTTATTTATTTCTAGGAGAGAGAGAGAGACAGCATGAGCAGGGGAGGGTCAGAGAGAGAGGGAGATACAGAATCTGAAACAGGCTCCAGGCTCTGAGCTGGCAGTCAGCACAGAGCCCGACGCGGGGCTCGAACCCACGAACCGCGAGATCATGACCTAAGTGAAAGTCGGACGCTTAACCGACTAAGCCACCCAGGCGCCCCTTAATGCGATTTTAATAGCTTAACATCTTAACTTCTCTGTCTTCCATGTAGGAAAAGAAACTGATAGACCACTTTCATGGTGGAAGCGAAATCCCAATGGCTACAGTCTACAAAGAGAGAAAGAGAATCAAACTGTCCCTCATAAGAAGTTAGTGGGAATTGGGGGTGGGGGGAGTAGAATGAAGGGCAAATTAAGCAGCTGGAGAGGAGGGGGAGGTCAAAAAGACCAAGAAGAGAGTCGAGACTGGATGGCAAAGACACCGAGTGAGAAATTCCTGGTAGAGATGATAGAAGCACTTATAGAAATAATATTGAAATTCAATGAAGGCAAACTCAAATCTTCAAGGCATTGGTATTTGCCTCTCATGCCGGTTACACCCGGAGGGTTTGTAAATAAAAGGGGCGGTATGCTTTTATGTTGAGATGATCCTCCGACCTAAACCAGGTCTGGGAGTTGGCGTTTTAAGTTAGAGAAAAACTAAGAGCCAACAATGCCTCTACCGATTCTACACATTCTAAAGCTACTGACTAAAAGTCCCCAGAGAACAGGGGTGTGAGTCTGTCACAGGACGTGGGATGAGGCTATAGACAATTTCATGAACTCTCTAGGATCAGAGGGCACCCGAGCTCAAGTCCTGGCACCAGTTGTTTTGTGAGAATACACACTATTTAGGGGCATCTGGGTGGCTCAGTTGGGCATTCCACTCTTGATTTAGGCCCACTCATGGTCTCCCAGGCTCTTGGGTTCAAGTCCCACGTTGGCGTCTGCACACATGTAGAGCCTGCTTAGGATTCTCCCTCCCCTCTCTCTCTGCCCCTTCCCTGCTGTTGCTCAGTCTCCCTCAAAATAAATAAACTTAGGGGTGTCTGGGTGGGTCAGTCAGTTAAGCGTCTGACTTTGGCTCAGGTCATGATCTCACAGTTCGTGGGTTGAGCCCCGCGTTGGGCTCTGTCCTGACAGCCAGCTCAGAGACTGGAGCCTGTTTCAGATTCTGTGTCTCCCTCACTCTCTGACCCTCCCCTGCTCATGCTGTCTCTCTCTCTTTCTCTCTCTCTCTCAGAAATAAATAAAAAACATTAAAAATAAATAAATAAACTTAAACAGGCAAAGAATGCACACTATTTAGTGCCTCAGTCCAGAGAACCAAAGCATTTTTGTAAATATTTTACTGAATGGCTCCATTTTTTGGCAAAGCGTGAGTTCACTAAATTGATGCATCATTTGAATTTCTGCATGAACTCCATCCTGCAGGGTGTAGATCTAAGCCTGCATGCATATAAAACCTATCAGAATAAAATTCAGAATAAAGTCTATCTCCCCTCTATGAAACAGTGGACGTAAAAATACCTCAGGGGGCACCAGGGTGGCTCAGTCAGTTAGGCCTCTGACTCAGTTTTGGCTCAAGTCATGATCTTATGGTTCGTGGGTTTGAGCCCGGCCGTGGGCTCCATGCTGACAGGGCGTAGCCTGCCTGGGATTCTCTCTCCCTCTCTCTTTCTGTCTCTCTCTCACTCACACTCACAAGCTCTCTCTCTCTCTTTCTCTCAAAGTAAATAAATTTTTTTTAAAACCTCACTTTGGCACACAAAGCATCATAGGAAAGCATGCTCTGTGAACATAATTGCACCATATTAAGGAAGTTAAACCCATTGGGTAAAATGCTTTGGTGAAGGGGCTGACTTATGATGTAAAGGTGAGAACAGAAAGAAGACCACTGACTTCTAGCTCTGGGTGTTTACTAACTTGCTTTTCAAGTAGCTGCTGCCTCAGCTGCCTCTGATGAAGTAAGAAAATTGCTGCTTTCCAATCTGACTATTATGTCTTTATGTAACTTACAGCGGGGAGGCTCCAATTCTGGCTTTTTTTCCTGTTTCCTTGTGCATTACTTTTTTTTTTTTAATTAGAGAGAGTGTGCATGCAAGCGGGGGAGAAGGGCAGAGAGAGAAAGAATCTCAAGCTGTCTCCGCGCTCTATCCGAGGACTCTGGGATCATGACTCCAGCTGAAATCAAGAGTGGTCACTCAACTGACTGAGTCACCGAGGTGCCCTTCCCTCACGCGTTAGTATAAAATACTCAGACAACTGGGGAAGTGATGGGTAAATTTGATAGACACTAGTGAATTTTTGAGAGAAAAAAGATAGAGATCCTAACTAACACCTTTTCTGTGATGTTTGAAGTTATTTGGGTATCTCTGATGGACTGAGATGGCTGCAACTGAGGTCAACTGATGGGAAAAAAAATCTCATTCAGCACAGAACTTCTCAAGGCTGTGATCTGGGGCCCAGCAACATCATTACCACCTGGTAGCTTATTAGAAATGTACAATCGCAGGCTCTGCTTCACACCTGTGGAATCAGAATCTTTGGAGGTGGGGCTGGGCGGAGGGTGGCCCAGGTGATTCACAGGAGCCTCAAGTTTGAGAACCAATGTTAGAAGGCTGATTTGACTTTACATAGTTTTCTTTGTAAGGCGGGAGTAACCAGGCCTGAGTCAGCTTGGGGTCTTCTGGCAGGGGAAAAAGATGTTTTCTGGTAATAACTGGGATGAAAGTTAAACATTTTTGTATATTGATTGAAGAAATAGGATGTTATTTTGTTCTCTAAGCGGGTGCAGCAAGATATATTTGATTAAATACTTTGGCTCTCTAACTCTCTTGGGTTAAAAATTCAGTCTCATAATTTCAACAAGTTTAGTCCTCTGGTGTAACTTATTAAAAAAAAACACCTAAATCTCAATGGTCTGTGGCTATTTTTGGAAGTAATCAGGTTTCTGGCATAATAGTTGAAGCCTGTTTAATCTTCTGAAAACATGTATATTCTGGGAAGTTACAGACTTTTGTATTTAAAAAAATGTTTTTTACATTGATTTATTTTTGAGAGAGAGCACGAGCAGGGGAGGGGCAGAGAGAGAGAGGAGGAGACAGAATCTCAAGCAAGCTCTAGGCTCTGAGCAAACAGTCAGCACAGAGCCTGACATAGGGCTTAAGCCCACGAATCATGAAATCATGACCTGAGCCCAAGTTGGATGCTCAACTGAGCCACCCCAAGCTCCCTGAGATTTTTGTATTTTTAATTTAAGAAAATTTTAAGTAATCTTTACACCCAACATGGGGCTCGAACTCACCACCTCCAAGATCAAGATGCTCTACTGATAGAGCCAGCCAGGGATCCCGGACATTTGCATTTTTTTTTTTTTGAAAAGAAATTATTTCAGTGTAAACAGGGAAGACACATGCAGGTTTACAAATAGTATCTAAACTGTTCCTCTGGAAAACATTAGTATGACACAGAAAAGATTTGCCAACTAGGAAAAAGGAAAATCATATTACTATTTTGGAAAACTGCATCTTTTTCATTTGGGAGGAAATACCTAAGCTAGAAGAATGTATTTACTTAGCATTCATTATCTACCTAGTTTCAAAAAGAGTTTGAGGCTACTGAAAAACTTCATGCAATGCGGAAGATGAACAGAGAGGACGCTGGTAGAAAAGGTAACACGGGAACGTGAGATTTAGGGCACCTGGCTGGCTCAGTCCCAAGAGCATTTGACTCTTGATCCTGGGGTTGTGAGTTTGAGCCCCACAATGGGTGTGTAGAGATTATTAAAACAAAAGAGAAAGTGAGATTTATTCTTTAGCAAGGTGTGTGTGGTTCTAGCTTCTCTGCCGCTCTTTGCCTTTAAAGTACATTTTAATCAGTCAGTTCTTCACCCCTGCCCCATATTTAAGATGCTACATCAAAAAATAATAATTTATGTTTTGTTGAAATGGTAGTTGTGCTGGCTGGATAGTTCTTTAAGTAATCTCTTCCCTGGTTGTAAAAGTAAAACATGATTGGGGCAGCTGGGTGTCTCAGTCGTTAAGCACCTGACTTTTTTTTTTTTTAAGCGTCTGACTTATTTCAGCTCAGGTCATGATCTCGTGGTTTGTGGGATCGAGCCCCATGTTGGGCTCTGTGTTGACAGTGCCCAGGCTGCTTTGGATTCTCTGTTTCTTCCCCACTTGCTCATGTCTGCATTCTCAATCTCTCCCTCTCTCAAAAATAAATACTTACACTTAAAAAATAGAAAAAAAAATATATAAAAGTAAAACATAATCAGTGCATGTAGACAATCCAGAACAATCTAGAACATATGGAAAACAAGAATATGAGTTACGATTTCACCAATCACTGTTAATATCTGGTGCAGAAACATTTTCTAGATGAGTAAAATTTCATAAGCATTATTTGTGATGGCTGCATGATATTGCATAATATATAAATAGCATCATTTGCTTAAACCTTTCCCTCTGGGGATATAGGTTACATCCCTAAAAAATCAATTGCAAAATTTATGACAAAATTCATGGCACAAAATTCTCGCCTGGGATAAATTCTTAGGCAGACTAAAGCCTCATCTTTTTAGGCAATAAATGACACTGCAACTTAGTTATATATTGCC
This sequence comes from Hyaena hyaena, assembly GCF_003009895.1. Lineage (NCBI taxonomy): Eukaryota > Metazoa > Chordata > Mammalia > Carnivora > Hyaenidae > Hyaena > Hyaena hyaena. The sequence continues at coordinate 918,811 of NW_024080840.1, read as the reverse complement.
CTGTCCTCTCTAGCTAGGAAACATTTTTAAGAGAAGACGAATATTGTTTTGAAGCCAAGATTACTTCAGGTGAGTAGTGTTATAGGCGCACACATTGAAAGAACTGATCTTTAGTTTACTAATGCAGTATTAGGTTAGAAAATTGTATAGGTATATACAAATTTATATTTATGTATATATTTGCTTTGTCAGTATTACATGGTTACTTCTGCCTCTCTCTCTGTTTCTTTCCTTACTTCCTCTCTCCATCCCCTTTTTCTTTTCCCCCCTTCTTTCATCTGTGTGTTTCAATGTTGTGGATCCTTTTTGGAATGAATCTAGTTCAGCTGACTCCAGGCTCTCCAGCTCTTTTCTTAGTAAGCGTTCATCTGCAGTAACAGTAAAAACACGCTGTCTGTGAAGGTGCTGACAGGGGCTGCATGTGGCTCAGATGGGAAAGCTTATTTCAGTGCATTTTTTAAACGACGCCACAATAATGAGATCTGTGACTTACAAGCAAAGCCTGGGTGTCTCAGGCACACAGAAGACCTGCTCCTCACAGCAGGGACAAACTATTTGCTTCAAACTAAACGTAATCAAAATGTCTTATTAGCAGTAGTCTTTTAAAAGTATTTTCACACGTCACTGATGCAGCTTTTCTGAAATTTTTTGAGAATTTCATAAAATCCTTTTTTAATATATGGCATTCTCGGCATGGTTCTTCAGTCTAAAGAAATGTTACTATAATAATACAACTCTAGTTCTCAGATGCTTTATTTTCTGCTTAATGATATATGTGCATATCATGTGACTGCACTGTAGATCATATGAATATATTATAGTTTAAGACTCGGAATTTGAATTTCATGGACCATGCTAAAATTCAATAAAACTACATTTGGATGCAAGGGGGAAAGAGCAACATGTGGCTTACATTTTCCTTAAAATACACGGGGGATGGTTAAGGAGGAAAAGTGCTTGGGACAGAGTACATCTGGAGTTTTGCCAAACTCATACTATTTAAACAATGGTTTAAGACTGAATTGAAATCTCAAGCAGATCTCTTCAATCTCCCCCAAAGGGTATAAGGTAGCATTTCAGCTTTGACAGATAAAGTTAATGAAAATATTTTCAATGAGCAAAATGAAAATGTTGGACTTGAAGAAACCATTGTGCCCCTTGCAATTCAAGGACTTCCCACCTCCACTTGAATCCTCACTTTGCCTTTATAACTACAGAGAGGTTAACACTGGCTTTTGAAACTGCTTCTTTACCCTCCCATTTCCAATGCCAGCCCCCCAACCCTGTACCCCCATGCAAAATCATATCCACATAGTCCCATTAGCACGATTACCACTTCAAACCCTTGCCACACCACCCAAGCCTAAACATGCCCCCCCCCCCACTATCTTTTCTGCCCATTTCACAGTCAGGTACAATGAAAATAAGGATTCTTATCCAGTGGAGGAACCAAATCCCACTACAGTTTACCAGGATCTCTGCATAATTTTATGTATACCAGAAATGGCGAAATCGGCGGTGTATGCCATTTAAAGATTGGTAGTTTTGAACATCATTGTTTCTTCTCTTGAGGCATTTTGTGTCCATACTCTTCTGGGGTCTTTCTGTACAAGTGCCAAGCAGGCAAATGTCACTTTTGGGTCCCGGGAGGAGATGTGCTGATCAGCCTTCCAACCACCCCCCCACCCCCAAGCAAACATGCTTGGAGCTCAGCAGTACCACTTCCAACTAGCTCACTCTGATCCCTCTGGATGCTACCAGCCCTCCTCCCTGGCTGGACCCATGCCAGTCTACTTAAGGAGATAATTGACCACAAGCCAGCCTGACTGACAGGCTTCCTAAGTGCCAGATGCCAAGTGTACTGATTCTGGCCTTTGCAAGGGAGCCTGTTCTCAAAACTACAGCTAATGTAGCTTTGTCCTCCCTGGGCCCTTACCTCTTGCCTCAGCTTCCCGAGGAAATATAATCAGATGGACGATTCCAAGTTGAGTTCCACCCACCTTCATCGTAAAGCTACATACACTGGAATCCTTCTCTTCTCTCCTTGCTTCTTCCCATCTTGCTTAGGGCACCACGCATTCAGGACGTGGGCTAAAACACCACATTCTTTTCTATCATCCTGGAAACAAGGAATGAAAGTTCACATTCTCTTCCCTGGCACTTAGCATACTGGGAGTGATTTTATTAAACGTGGGAACCGAAATGGTCATACATGTTTAAAGGTCTCTTCCTGCATCTCATTTCTACCTAGAATTTACTTTCCCTCTATCCTGACCTGTTGCTAGAGAGAGAAAACTGTGAGATCAGGTGAGATCACATACTCCCTTGAGAGGGTTACCAGAATATCACTATCAATTTATCTCTATTAGCTTCAATAGTTCTGTATACACTTTGATTATTACCAGGACAATATATATATTTTTTTAATGGTTTGACCCCTATTCGCATGTTTAGAATAAGTACTGAATCGGGTGCCAATGTCTGAATCGATGGTTTTGTTTTTTGTTTTTTGTTTTTTTTGTTTTTGTTTTTGTTCTTGGTTTTTTGGGGGGGGCACGTAGGTATGAAGATCTGATTCTGGTGATGAGCAGTGAGCTTCGGGCCTGGGGTTTTCTCAGTCTTGGTATCTCAGAGATCTGCCCAGATTAATCTTGCCAGGTTCCTGGCTTGGGAACGGGGTGGTGGTTGCTTAAAGGGATAAAACCCCATACAATCTAGGCAGAGTTAGACTGCAGATCCCATTTTAGTTAAGAGGGGGCTTCATGACAGTACTGGTATCCAGGGCTTTAGTTGGGACCTCCCTTGGGAGCAGAATTTTGGCAGAAACTGCCCTGCCTTGTTTATTTACAGGAATTCTCATGTTCTCCACTCCCAATGCCCTGCATTGCTTCCTTTGAAAATCTGGATCTCCTCCTGGGATAAAAACTTGAGTAAAATCATCTCTAAGTTCACTTTGTCTTCCCTTTTCCTTTTTCTCTTTGCTTCCAGTGAAAACAAAACAAAACAAAACAAAACATTGTCTTCCACCAAGAGGTAGGAGGGAATGTGTTAAGAGAGCCCAAGAAAACCATGAGGATCAATTGTTCATTCATTCCTTGCACTGTGGCCCATAGACTCCTTTCTTCTCAGGAGGGGCTGTCACTCAGCCAGCTCTCTGGGTGCTAAGGGACACTTTGGGCCACACTCCTTTCCTGGAAGCACCTCTTCCTGGGCATCGCTAAAACGCACACTTTTGGGGCAGGTGGACAAGAAAGAGGGGTATTCTTTTCAACAAACGCCTGGGATCCAGGGTTCCACTTTTTGGAGCCAACTGACTCGCCTACACTAAGGGTCCAGACCCCAGGACTTCTAGGCATCAACTGAGTCAGAGGAGAACAAAGAAGCCAGACTCCCGAGCCTTTCCAAATCTAGGACCCCCATGTCATTGTCCCCTCTTCTTTCAACAGCATCAGACTACCCTAGAGGAAAACTGCAGGGAATCCTTGCAGAGTCTCAAGCTGAAAGTATAGGGGATACACTGGAATCGTTTCAGCTCTCAAGGAGGCAGTGACCGAAAGGGAGACCTGTTTCCCAGAGACCAAAACTGGCCGCACGCTTCGATGCAAGTTATAAATAAGGGATGCGTGGAAATACCTATTTGAAGATGCAGCCAAAATACTCCTGCCCGCACCCCCACCCCCATCCCTCGCCGGGGTCATTCCTGTGCTCGGGTCATCTTGTTGGCCCTTTATTTTCTTCTGATGAAAGGTTACAGGATGCTGCCGTTGGGCCTGGCTGGGCACAGGGAAGTCGGTTCAAGATGGAGCCGTGTTCGAGGCTGGAGAGCAGAGACTTCCCGTCCCCAGAGGGGTCGCGCGCACCCGGCCAGGCCGCCTGGCCGGCTCCTCGCGCAGCTCGGCGGCCGCTGCAGCCCGCGAGTTGCCTCCGGGCAGCTCGGACTGGGGGCCGCCGGCTCTCGCGGGCCCGGCGCCGGGCAGCTCGGGGGCCCAGGCTGCGGAGGACGCGGCCCGGAGCAGGTGCGCAACAGGTTCCCCCGGCCGCGGTGGCTGCGCCCGCGCCCCTCGTTAACGCGCGCCGCCAACTCCCCAGCCCTGGGTCGGCCCCCCAGACTTACGGGCATCTACCCGGGGGAATGGAGTCCCCGGCCGTGGCCCGCCCGCGAGGCCCTCAGAAAAGGGGAAGGGTGTCGGGCAGTGGTGATGGTGTATTAATATGGACCTCAAGAGGAAAGAACAGCAGCAACAACAAAAAAATCACTGTTGCAAGTTTTTGCCAATTGGGTCTCCAGCACGGAGGTGGGCTAAGCTCCGGAAACCGGGATCAGGATGGGTCGAATAGGAGGTAATTGTGCCAACGGATAAAAGGAGCAGTGGAGGAAACTTGTGGTTGCTGGCGGCTCTCCTGTGAACTCACTCCTAAGAAGCTTTGAAGTTAAGAAAAAAAGGGAAGGGGGGAGGGTGTGTAAAGTCCCCCGACCGCCCAGCGGACACTCAAACTGCCGCCTCCTCTCTTGAGAAGCGAAACACCTCCACACCCGCAGCGGCAGATCCAGAGAGAAGCTTTAATGGAAAACACCGCGTACAACACTGGCAGACATGAACTTGTCACAAAGTCACAACCCGAACGCGGCGCGGACACAAGCCAAAGGTGACTGGGATGGCAACGGCAGCTGCCTCCTCCCTGCCCGCCCCCCTTCGTTCCCAAAACTTTGTTGCGAGTAAAGTGCTATTCCTGGGGCTCAGAAAGGGGGGGGGGGGAGGGACGACAGCGGCAAGTCTCTTTTCCATTCACGAACTGAAACCGAAGAAATCGCCTGAAAGACGGGCGCGTCCAAACTGCACTCGGAATACCAAATCGGAGAGCGCACGAGTGACGGGGGTCGTCCTCCGGCGTCTGTCCGGAGGCTGGAAGGAAACCGCCGCGCGTTGCTCCTGGGAGCGTTGAGAGCAATTGTGTCCGGTGATGTGGCAGTTTTTCTTGCATTCAGTTTTTCTTGCATTCAGTTTTTCTTGCATTCAGTTTTTCTTGCATTGTTTAGAGGAACAAAATCCCGCGGTGCAAGTGATTTTTTTTTCTTTAAAATCCCAAAGGGAACGGATCGTGGGAATGAACATCATTTGGGGGCTCCTAAACAGCCTCATCCGATTGATACACAAACGAATTGCAGGTAGAAAGCCGCCTTCATTGTCTCTCTTTGGTTGTGTTTCCCGAACTTTACTTTTGGAAGCTGGGGCTTTGCTCTTTAAGCCGCTGCCATTCTGTTTTGTGCAAAACTAATTGCTTTAGCCGTTCCTTCTATCCTTCTCGACCCCGGGTCAGAGCCAAGAAACTGAACTGTTTCCCAAGATCCTTAGTGAAGTTTCCGCTGCCTCCCCAAAGCGACTTCATTCATGATACTGGGTCTTCGCCCATTTAACTGCTCAGGAAAATCACGATACAAAAACGCTCTCTTTTCCTTCTTAAATAAAACGAGATTTCCTTGGTGAATAGCACTTTTGTCTTGGATGTTCAGGAGAGGCCGCTGCCCGAGGTGAGAAACTTGGTGGCTGAGGTTTGTAATAAGCGTCATTGTCTGTTGGATTTCTCCCGGGGAGGTTTAGCTCCACCAGCTTCTCCCAGGAATCGGGGTCTAAATCCATTTCCAATTTGCCAGCGAATGAGGCTTCCCCAAATTCCTTCGCTCCCTCCCCCATAACTTACTGACTTCCAATATTAATTACAATAGAAAACTCTTACCTGAAAATTGGCTTTCATTAATCTGATTGTACAACAGAGTATACACACAGACACCAGAAGTGTTACATTTATTCAATCGCTGGAGAATCCACTTTCGGGGGGTGGGGGGTTGTCTGTCCTAAGACCTTCCTTTGCCGCACAGGCTCAGGCTCGCCAGCTCTGCGCAGCCTCAGGGCGCCCTCTCCCTCCCGGGCGGCCCAGGACCCGGGGTCCCTGCACGCGTTCGCGCCCCCTCGGCCCCCCCCCCCCCCCCCCCCCCCCCCCCCCCAGCCCGGTCCCCTAGGAGTGCACCAGCACCGAGTGCAGGGAGCCGCCCTTGCTCTCTGCCGCGCTCGGGGCGGTGGGCTCCAGCAGGCTGGCGGCGGGCGAGGCCGCGGCCGCGGGGCACACGGTGGAAGGTGCCGGCGGCTGCTGCGCGGCCACGGGGACAGCGAGCGTCGGGGGCAGCGAGGCCACCGGCGGCAGCGAGGGCGTGGGCTTGATGGGCACGGGCACCGCAGGCAGGCTCTGGCTGGCCGAGTGGCACAGGGCCTTGACCGGCACCCCGAAGGCCCCGTACTCCGGGCCTACAGGGACCCCCGCGGCGGCGGCGGCGGCCGCGGCCGCTGCCACCGAATCCATGACGCCCACGTGCGGCCACACGGAGCTGACGACGTTGCCGAGCTGGCCTGGCACGGGGTAACCCAGGTGGTGCATGACGGACGCCAAGGGCAGCCCGCCGGCCTGCAGCACGCCCTTGTAGTCCCGGCTGATGATGTTCTCGATGGCGAACGGGTGCTTGAAGCCCGACGTGGACGCGGCGGCGGCGGCGGCGGCGGCGGCGGCCGAGCCCAGCCCGTAGGGCGGGAACTGCGACAGGCGCCCCACGCTCCCCACCGCCGCTGCCGCCGCCGCCGCCGCCGCCGCCGCCACCGCCGCCGCCTCCTGCATCTTGCCCGGGTGGGACGGCGGCTGCGGCTGCGGCTGCGGCGGCTGCGGCTGCTGCGGGGGCTGCGACGAGAGGTGCGGCGGCGGCTGCGGGGCGGCAGGCGGCTGCTGATGGAAATAATGCACCATGTGCGGCGGCGGCGGCGGCGGCGGCGGCGGCGGCGGGTGGTGGTGGTGGTGGTGGTGGTGCGCGGCCGCGTGGTGGTGGTGGTGGTGGTGGTGGTGGTGCGGGTGGTGCGGGTGCAGGGGCCCTCCGGGCCCGGCGCCCGGCGCGCCCTTGGTGCTGCCCGCGTGCAGGTGAGTGTGTTCCGCGCGCAGCACCTTGAAGCGCTTTCGGCGCCGCAGGAAGCTGCCGTTCTCGAACATGTCGCCGCAGTCGGGGTGCAGCGCCCAGAAGCTGCCCTTGCCAGGCTGGTCAGGCCGCCGCGGGATCTTGATGAAGCAGTCGTTGAAGGAGAGGTTGTGGCGCAGGCTGTTCTGCCAGCGCTGCGTGTGCTCGCGGTAGTAGGGGAAGCGCTCCATGATGAACTTGTAGATGTCGCTCAGCGGCAGCATCTTCTCGGCGGAGTGCTGGATGGCCATGGCGGTCAGCGAGATGTACGAGTAGGGCGGCTTTTGGTCGCTGTACGAGCTCTTCCCCGGCCGCGGCATCGCCCCCGGCGCCTCTACCGCGCTCCGGCCCCCGCTGGACGGCAGCGTCGCTCCGCACCCGGTAGCCGGGGCCTGGCGGTCCCCGCTAACTCCCGCTCGGCCCGCGCAGCCGCGCCACCCCGCCCCCTCGGCCCCCAGTCCCTCCGGCCGGCTCTCTCGGGGGGGTCCGCGCCTGCCCTCCGGGGCCGGCTCCGCTCTCCGCCGCTCGCAACTTCTGGCCCGACGGTGGCCGCCCCGCGCGCGGAGGGGCGGGCGGGGCGCGCCAGCTTCCCCGTCGCACCCTCCCGGCGGCTCCCCCAGGTGCTCAGGCGCCGAGAGCCCCAGCCGGCGGCGGAGGCGGGACAGGGCAGCGCTCCCTTCCGGCCTCCTCTCGCCTTTGATTCTCGGTCCGAGGGAAGCGCAGGCCCAGCGGGCTGGGGGGGAGGACGGGGCAGGCGGGACTCTGGCCCTTTAAATCCGAGTTGGCGCTCGCGCCGCCGGAGGCCGGGGCGGCGGGACGTCCTGCGCCCGGAGGCTGCCCCCCAGCGGGGCACCTCGCCAGCCCGCCCCGGAGCTGCGGCTTTCCTGGAGGGGCGAGGCGAGGTAAGGGCGGAGAAGGAAGGAAGCTCGGCTCCGGGCAGCGCGCGTCTCCCGGTTCTCCGGCGGCTCGCAGCGGAGCGGGGGACGGAGCTGGAGGCGGTCGCCCGGGGTGGGGGGAAAAGTTTAGTGTCTGCAGCCGCCGCGGGGCGCGGGGCGCGGGGCGCGCGCTGCGGGCCCGAGGGCGCGGCTGCGCAGGCCGGGAGGACGCGAGGCTGGCGGGGTCCGCTCGGCCGTCCGCGCCGCAGCTGCCGCCGCTCTCCCGGGCCGGTGTCGAGCTGGAGAGGCGGCGGCGGCGGCTGTGGCGGCGACGCGCTCTCCTGGCTGCGTTTTGTAATGGTCCCCGAGACGCCGGAGACCCCCGCAGCTCGCGCTTCGAGACTATCACATGACCGAGGCTGAGGGACGCCGCCGCCGCCGCGTCTCTCGCTGAAGAAGGGGCACCGAGGCGCCGCGCCTCGCCCCCGCCCCCTCCTGCACCTCTGTTCGGGCGCCCCCACCCCCAGCGTTCACCGCCCGCGGGGAGGGGCAGGGAGCGCGGGCTGTGCGCGGGGAGGGGCGCAGCGCCCGCTGCGGTCTCCGCCGCTGCACCCCACCGGGGTCGCGACGCCTGGCAACGGGGGGACGGGACACAGCTTTCTCTCTCCTCTCTGCGTCTCCCTTCTGTCCCCGCCCTTTCATTCTCCCCTTCCCGCCTACCTGCTCTGAACTTCATGCTCCTTACACTACCTTCCTCCCGGACCAGCCAAGGCCAGCTCTCTGGGCCAAGTTCAGGGCACCGTGGCCTCAAGGTCTCTTCTCTGCACGAAATCCCAGTGTCCAGAGGGTTGGAGGGAAAAGCTGATGAGGAGGAGAGCCAGAGGCATTTTTGTCAAATGGCCAGCTTCATCACAGTTTTCTTGCGCACGAACTGTTTGTCAGGCCCGGTGGTCGGCGTCAGGTACAGGGAGGCCGGAGACGGCTCTTCGCGTTCCAAGACCGCGGCCTGGAGGGAGAGACAGACAGAGTAACCAGGACATCAGGATAGATCGTGAGAGCTTGGTGGGTCGAGGCTCCAACGCGCTTCTTAGGCGCAGGTGGATGGGACAGAGGGAGGCATTTTTCGGGGGGCGGTGACGTCCGAGTTACGGCCAGAAGTTGAGAGCTAACAAGTCCCATCACCTGAGAGTCCTAACGCGATCTTTGCTATTCTTAGCACGTTGAAGGGAAGCGACATAATGACGGTTAAGTAGGAGGTCAAAATGATCAGTCCCCGGCGCCCTGGTGTGACCTGTGGGGGACAGCGGGATGCGCCGCAGCGGGGAGGCCCCGGTGCCCGCAGGGGCCCAGGCAGCTGCCTCTTCTGCTTAGCAGGTATCCGCGCACCCGTGGGCGAGCCCCAGTGGACTGCAGGGAACTTATAGTCTGGTTTGGGCTGCCCTTGCCGTTTGGGAGGAAAAGCAGAGTTTGGGGGGGGATGGGGGAAATGTACCTTCTTCCTGTCCCGCGGCCTCAGTTTTACTGTTTGTGAAATGAGATGCCTGAAGTTGGAAGTTTCACGGGACCTTCCAGTTCTGCCCTTTGAGGAGAAAAGAGCAATTAGGGGCCATGTCTCACTGGGGTTTTAATTTCTTCTTTTTCGTGCCGAAGCCCGCAGGCCGAAGGCTGTCCACCCCAACTCTTACCCTTCAGCCCTGGCAACAGCAGGTCGCGCGGGCTTTTAGCTTTGCGACTTTTGGAGAGCTGCCCGAGGCCAGGACCAGAGAGGTCTGCCTGTGGGGCACGTCCTCTGGTCGTAGGGGTGCGACGCGCGGGGCGGATTGGTCATTTTCATCTTGAGTCAGGAGCTAGGTTTCCAGCTAGCGCTCTCTGACAGGTTTGGACTAGGCCAGCTGACTGTTGAGCGTAGGCTGCCGCGGAGAGAACCCTCACCCCCCTACCCCACCCACCCCCCCACCCCGGGGAAAAGAGCAGCCTCTCCGCCTGCCCTGCGAAGAGGATGCTTTCGCTGTCACTCCAGGCCGGGAACTTTCCTTGCACCCTTGGACTGCGGCACTTTTCACTGCCACTGAGGCACTTTAAGGAGCCGAGCAGCGGCCGGCCTCCTGAGCGCACGAAGCCACGGAGGAACTCCGTGGATGCCCGCAGTTAAAGCGAGAACTAAAGCCCGGGAGTCCGCTCCTCCCTGGCCCAACATGGGGCGAGACCAGCCCAGTCTAGGCCCAGTAGCCGTGCAGAGGCCGCGGGTGGCAGCTCTTCAGGTCCCGGCCCTGGCCCTGTGGACGCCTTGTGAGAGTTAATTTTACGAGGGCTCCTGTTAAAGCAACGCCTCCTCTTTGGGAGCAAGCAGCTCGGGGGACGGACCCTTCGGGCCAGTGTGCTCCGCACCGTCTGAGGACGAAGCGACGGGAGGGACCCTTCAAGGGCGTGCGGGGCAAGCCTGAGGCGCGCGTAACCCGAACACTAAAGCCACGAGCTGGGCGCTCACCGGCTGGGCCCGCCCCAGACCCGGGTCACCACCTCGGGCTCGGTCCTGGGGGACGCGAGCCAAGCGGCCAGCGTCTTTGGCCTCGGCGAGCCAATTGCTCAGCGGGCGGAGCGGCTCCGCGCCACCTGGACCAAAGCAGAGCCGCGAAGGCGGAGCCTCGAGCCCCAAGCCTCCAGCCTCTGGCGGAGCGGGCGGCCTGGGCAAGGGTAGAAGGCGCTCTCCCACCCCGAGGCCCCCGCGGGCTGCCGCCGCCCGCGCTGCGGTTGCAGCACAGAGCGCCGACCGGGAGCGCGGGACGCGTGTCCATTTTGGAGGGGGGCCCGGCTGCGGCCACCGCAGAGTATTCTGGGGGATTCTCGGCATGGCGCTGGGCCTGGCTGGCAAGCTCCGGCCGCGGTGTAGGGTGGGGGGCGCCCTCCCTCTCTCCCCCTCCTTCCCGCGAGGTTGATTTCACTCCGGCAAGTTTTGCAGGCGCGCAGCAGCAGCAGCAGCGGAGGGGGCGGTACGCGCGCGCTCCAGCTGCCTGCAGACCCCCGTTCAAGGAAAACAGATCATGTAACCACCCTGGCACCAACCAGTCGGTTTCAAGTTTCCGCGAGTAATTTTTTTTTTTCCAAACAACCCCTGCACTATCCAAATATTGGCTGGCGCTGAGGACCCTGGCAGGCAGATCATTGCCCCGGGCTTAGTGTAATTATCTCAGGCGTATTTGGTTTACCCCTTAGGCAATTGTTGGCGACGTTTTGCTAGGAAGAGGGACTCCATGCGAGGTTTTATTGCGTTTAATTGGCTCTATGGAGGGGAGTAAAAATTTGCCAGAAAAAGATGTGGAACTTTAGGAGCCACTATTTATTCATTCTCTCTTCTCTATCCTTCCCTCCCCCTTGCCTGCCCCTAGCCCCGGAAGGTCACTCGCACTCCTCAGCCTGGATCTAGGCCAAGCGGTCCCGAAGCTTCAGCGGACAGCTGTGCCCAGCGTGAGGAGGAGCACAGGTCGTCGATGGGGCTGGGACGACGTGCAAGACTAGGATGAAGGTCAAGGTTGGTGTGTTCATCTCGCTTTTCACCGGTTCTCTCTTTACCCGCTGACCTTTGACTTGGGAAAAGTTGCCTGGGTTAGTTACTTTTGGGATTCTTCACCGTCCAGGCCT
>NW_024080840.1:0-262196 GCF_003009895.1 Hyaena hyaena | reverse complement strand
CCCGCCCTTCTCCTCCTCCTCCTCCTCCTCTTCCTCCTTCTTCTTCTTCATCTTCTTCATCTCCTTCTCCTTCTCCTTCTCCTTCTCCTTCTTCATCTTCATCTTCTTTTGTAGTATCTTGTCTGGTTTTGTTATCAGGGTAATGCTGTCTTCATAGAATGAATTTGGAAGGATTCCTTCCTGTTCTATTTTTAGAACACTTTGATTCTTATGGCCTATTTCTTTTATTAGAAGTACTTAAAAATTTTAAATTTGTGTATATTTTTCCCCAAGAGTAGGGACTAAAGCATTTAAATGAACAGAAATTAATGAGTTTTTTGTTACCTACTTCTAAGCCAAGATAAAGATACACTGACATCTATTATATTGACAAGGTAAGAAAGTAAACAGATATTAGTAATTTGATTAAAATCGATTAATAAGTCTGTGGTGTTGTAAGTATAGGCCCAAAATCTTATTTTATAATCAGGTGTCACCTATTACTATATCTCCAAATTAAAACAAAACCAAAAAAGGCACCTCAAAGCATCAAGTAAAAATGACTCCATTTACTTATTCTCTCAATTAATGAAGAAATGTAATTTAGAAAACTTTGATTTGTCTTAGTTACAATTTCCATTCAAGATACCAGCTAGAAAGAGAAAGAATTTTGCATCCAATCATTTTGGAACAAGAAGATATTATATAAAATGCTATCTGCTTGTTTTCAGCCTAATAAAGAAGAGAAATCTAAGAGAGAACAGATTACCTGCCAGAGGTAAAGGGTGAAGGATGCAAAAGGAACAAACTTGTACTTCTAAAATGAATAAATCCTGGGAATATAATGTGTAGCATGAGGACTATAGTTAATAATACTGCATTGTATATTTGAAAGGTGCTAAGACAGTAGATTATAAAAGTTCTCATCACAAGGAGAAAAAGTCTGTAACTCTAAGGTGACAGATGTTAACTAGACTTACTGTGATCACTGCACAATGCATATAAATATTGAATCATTATTTGTACACCTGAAACTAATGTAACTTTCTATATCAGTTATATCTCCATAAAAAAGAAGAGAAATCTAACCCCATAATAATAAAAACTCCCTTGTTTCATCCTGGAATAGCAAATTCAATATTTTCTTTAAAATACAACGGCTGCTTTTTGGTCATGTTTCCTTTTTCTCCTCTTTCTGGTAATCTTTCTTTGGAATAATAAATAACTCCATCCCGGAACTAGACAAGATTAGAGTCAATCTGGAATTTGAGTTCTTTTTTATTGGGCATAAAAAAAAATCTTAATCTATAGTTGTGCTAAATATCTGGGAAGGAATAAAACGCTCAGAGAAAAACCCACTGTTTCCAACAACCAATCATTACATGCTGTAAAGAAAATATCTCAAAGTGACTGACCTCATTTTTCTCTAACTCTCCTAGAGATTGTCTAACTTGGGTTCAAAGATGAATCTACATTATTAAAGTGGAGGAAAGTGGAGTTTTTTCTGAAGGATGATGTCCTGTCTCACAAGAAGGATCTCAAGAAAATCTATGATACGTTATTCATATCTTTTAAAATTTATATTTGTATTTTATTAAAATTATGAAATTTAATAAGCCATGTCCTCTTCAGATCTCCTTAATGGTTTTAATATTGTATGAAAAGCTATTTACTTCTGTACTATATATCACAGAATAATATTTCTGTATTATATGATATATTTTCCCTTCTTGGCCCATAAACAAAGTTTGAATCGAGAAAACATCATATCTAGATCCCTGGGTGTCCTGAGCCACGCATCTCCCCTCTAAGTTCCAGCAACTCTCAAATTCAATTCAATAAATATTATACATTTTATTGTACTTTTATTATATCCTATGCCCTGCCGCTAGTTTTTTTTTTTTTTCGTAGCACAGTGTATAAGCTATTGAGCTTATTCTAAATAGTTTAGTGTCTAGGCAGAAAAATGTGTATGCACCAAATATTACACAGATCAGCCGTAAAGAGTATTATCGTTGGTTTACAAATAAGAGGAAGCAAGAAAAGAGCATTAACTCAACTGCAGAGAACAATAGAGACCCCAGAAAGTGATAACTGACTTCACGCTGGACAGTCTAAAAATACACAAGGTCCAACATATAGACACTTTATAAATGAAGAGAAATTTTGTAATTTAAATTGAGAAATTAGCATTAGAAATGTTCTAGTCACTCTCCTGTGATCCCACTGAACACTGGATCTCTCTCTATTCCAGATGTTGCCTTGTAAAAGACTTGGCTCAAGATTTATCACTTGTAACAGCTACAGAGGGCCTTCTAGTGGGGTCACAACCATTATCAACTTTGAATTCTCAGTATTCTGGTGAGCTCAACATCTGTACATAAAGTTTCTTTTTTTTTTTTTTTTTTTTTTTTTTTACAAATAGTTTATTGTCAAATTAGTGTCTACATAACACTCAGTGCTCATCCCCAAAGTGCCCTCCTTCATGCCCATCCCCCCTCCCCCCCACATCCATCAGTCCTCAGTTTTTGTCAGCATTCAAGAGTCTCTCATGGTTTGCCTCTCTCCCTTTCCCCCACCATTTCCCCCCTTCTTCTCCCCCTTGGTCCTCCGTCAAGTTCCTCCTATCCTCCTATACGTGCAAATATATGGTATTTGTCCTTCTCTGCCTGACTTATTTCGCTCAGCATAACACCCTCAAGGTCCATCCATGTTGCTACACATGGCCAGATTTCATTGTTTCTCATTGCCATGTAGTATTCCATGGTATAGATAAACCACATCTTCTTGATCCATTCATCTCTTGATGGACACTTAGGCTCTTTCCATGTTTTAGCTATTGTGGAGAGTGCTGCTATGAACATTGGGGTACATGTGCTCCTATGCCTCAGCATTTCTGTATCCCTTGGGTAAATTCCTAGCAGTGCTATTGCTGGGTCATAAGGGAGTTCTATTGTTAGTTTCCTGAGGAACCTCCACACTGTTTTCCAGAGGGGCTTGTACATAAAGTTTCTTAAAGTAGTGAACAGACTAAATATTTCAGTAGTACTTTGCAGAAGGAAGCAAACTTTCTAATTTATGCCTTCTTACAAGTTGATTCTTTTGGATTTCAAGTCCCCAGATAGCCTAGGTCTGATATGGATGTTATTTTTTCCCAGGGGCTCCACTTGGTCTCATCTGTAGCCAGATCAGCTAAGGGAAGAGTGAGCACAATGTATATCCTTAGTGGTCATGGTTGTCATTTTTTCCAAGTTTTGAGATTTTACAGACAGATAACATGTGCGTGTACACACACACACACACACACACACACATATACACACACACACACACCCCTCTCTGTGATACACAAAGATGCTAGCATGGTCACACAACATACAATAATAGCAAAGGTTCAAATGGGGACCACAAAAATTAGCTGGATGCGAAATCTACTGAGCAAATATGGTCTGAAATAGGCAAAATGTGAACTCAAAATAGTCAAGACATTTATCCTGGACCCATGAGAAAGACCACCTCCTATCACTTCACAAGATACACCGGAATTTGCTTACCTTTCCAACCTTAGTACTTGGATTACTTATGTTTAGGTCTATTTATGCTTCCCAGAAAATTAGCCTCTTACCCTTACATGTCTTACTCTAAATGTTAACCCCTTCCTAAGTGTGATTTTCATTTTTACATTTTATTTTCCAATAATAGAAATGCCCCATTTCACAGTGGAAGGTAATGGAAGAATGGCATTCAAGTTCCTAAAAACTTTTTTGTAGTTACAGATGTTATAGCAAATATGTGATTTCCATTTAAGGGAGAAAGAATCCATAGCAGTCATCAGATAAATTATAAGTCATGATTAATATTTAAGAATTTAAGGAAATCCACTAGGTGAAACCAATAAAAATTCTACTTAATCCTGGCACAGTCTGACCCCCCGCAACCTCGTGAGTGTTTGATGAAATCTTGGCCTTACCAGGAAGCTTATTAGAAACGTAATTCTCAGGCCCTACCTAGACCTGTGAATCAGAATTTACATTTTAACATCCCCTCCCCCGTCCCCCCCATGGGATCTGTGTGCACCTTAAAGTTTTCGAAGCAGGGGTTAGCCAATCATAGAACTTTGTGGAAATTCCATGAATAGAAATTACTCCATCAATCTTTAATTTAGGTTGGGTTTCCTTTCAAAGATCTACAGACCCAAACGTTAATTATTTTCAATAGCTTGATTAAATTTACATTAAGATACATTCCTGGAATTTGGTGCCCTTCCTATATTTAATTGTGCATCCAATCCATTGATTCTGTGTGGTACAGACTGTCGGTCTCCTCCTTTCCACAGGAGAACCAGGCATGCGTGAGGGGAAAGTGATTTGAATTAGAGAAGTATCTGGAAGACTGACAAGGACTGTTTCTTGTACGGTGGGGATTTTAACTCACTATCACCATATTGCTTTCTTCTCAAAGTATTGCCTTAGGCTTCAACTAAGAGAGCCATTTCTGCAGAGGAAAATCCCTCTACTCCTGACAAGTTTCTGTGAATCATGTGCCAAATGAGTTAGATTAATTAGGCATTTCTTTGCTTGAGTTTCTTTCTCCCACCCTTGTTCATCTCCGTGTTTGTGACTTTAAGAAACTAAGGAGAGGTCACGTCCTATGCAACTGGAAATATGGCTGCAGAAGGTGTCCCCCACCAGATAACTAATGACCAGAGGAAAAGATGCCTGTCCTTTCCTAAACTTGGGTTTCATTAAGGTAAGTGACCTCTCCTTTGCCTCAGAAGAGATCGTCTCTTGCAGTGACCTTGTTTGCATGGGAGTGAGCCTACTTAATGGGTATCAATGGTAACATTGATGATAACAGTTAGGATGTGTGGGAAAAAAGAGAAAAAATGCTGTTTCAACAATTTAAGCAAAAAACCCCCAAAAAACCAGGTGGCCTACCCAAGCTGCATCCCAGACATCCTTCTTCGCATGGCATACACTCTCCGTAGTCTGGGTCTTGGACTTCACCTGTACAAGAAGAGGCAGAAACATAGTTCATTTTCAGTGAGTGGAGACACGTTAATTGCTGTGAAAACATATTGGCATGTAGTTTATTTTCTGCCCCTTTTCTTTTCTCAGAGACAACAAATTTTAATTCTTTTAGCTGTTTTATTTAGTTTTTACCTCCAAATGTCTAAGTAGCATGATCATGATGCTGCCTTGTGATTTTGTTCGTAGGCACTACCCATAGTGGTAAAAACTAGCTTTCTTTCGCCAATACTCCAACAAACATGGGCATACTTTCCATCCTCCCAAATTACAGATTTTGTGAGATTAATACTCAGCATTTATATTGTTATGATTATACTATTATTATTCATGTTTTCTGAACCGCTGAGTGAGGTTCTTTAAAAATATTTTTTTTAACAATTATTTATGTTTGAGAGACAGAGCTTGAGCAGGAGAGGGGCAGAAGGAGAAGGAGACACAGAATCTGAAGCAGGCTCCAGGCTCTGAGCTGTCAGCACAGAGCCTGACGCGGGGCTCAAACACACTAACCCTGAGATCATGACCTGAGCTGAAGTCAGATGCTCAACTGACTGAGCCACCCAGGTGCCCCGACATTAGGTTCTTAAATACCTTATCGTTTTCTCTTTTGCTAATATCTCTGTCTGGCTTCTTTGTTTTCTCAATATCTGTCCCTAATGCATCCTCAACTGTACCCTAAGCAGAAATCTTCTGGCTATTATGTTAGTATCTTTTTTACTGTCACCCTGAGGATTCCTTTCATCCCTCTCCTCTTTTGGATGAACTTTCTGGACCTTATATTTTCTCATTTCTTGTTCTATTTTTTTGGTGGAAGACACCTTCTACAAGTCATTTTCCCAAGAAAAGATGCATTGGAGGTAAAGTTTTTGAAAACTTGCATGATTGAAAATACTCATTTTTTTCTACCCTCACACATGACTCATGGCTTGACTGAATTTAAGCTTTAAAAGAGAAATAATGCATCTGGGTGGCTCAGTCAGTTAAGCATCCAACTTCGGCTCAGGTCATGATCTCACAATTCGTGAGTTCGAGCTCAGCGTCAGGCTCTGTGCAGACAGCTTGGAGCCTAGAGCCTGCTTTGGATTCTGTGTCTCCTCCTTTCTCTGCCCCTATCCTGCCCATGCTCTGTCTCTGTCTCTCAATAATAAATAAATGTTAAAAAAATAAAAGAGAAATAATTTTTTTCTCAAATGTTTCAAGTTTTTGTTCCATTTTTATATTTCAGTTTCTAGTATTGTTGAGAAGTTCAATGTCATTCTGATAGCCAGTCCTTTTTGTATGCTCTCCTTTGTTGTCTTCTAGAAGTTTTAAAGATTTTTTTTTTTTGCAGGAAAAAAAGCTCAGTTCTCCATATTCTTATAATCATGTATCTTGGTGTGTGTCTTTTTAAAATCCATTATGCTGAACATGCATAGGGCTTGTTCATTCTGGAAATTCATGCCCTTCAGTTCTGGGCTTTTTCAGAATTATTTCTTTGTTAATGTTCTCTATCCTGTTTTTGCTGTTTACTCTGAAAAACCTATACCATTTGGGTTTTTTTTTCCCTTTCAAGTTTTTATTTAAATTCTAGTTAGTTAACATGTAGTGTAATATTCGTTTAAGGAGTAGAGTTTAGTGATTTGTCACTTATATGTAACAGTGCTCATCACAATAAATGCTGCCCTTAATGTCCATCACTCCTCTAGCCCATCCCCCACCCTCCTCCCTCCATCAACCCTCAGTTTGTTGTCTATCATTAAGGGTCTCTTATGGGAAAACCTATTTGAATTCCTGGTTTGATACTTTATTTTTCTCCCCTCTTCTCCCCTTTTCTACTTTTACTTTTTCTTTTGGTTCTATTGTTTCAGTGACTTTTAAACTTTTATCTTTCTACCCCTCTTCTTCATTCTCATTCTTAAATTAAAAAAAAATCCAAGATCATGTTTTTGCTTTCTGAATATTCTTTTTTTAAATATATTTTTAAAATATGTGTTTCAAGTATATATTATAATTTGCTATCTGTATATACTGCAGTGATCACTCCCCCAAAATCCAGTTACCACCCATCATCCTACAATTGTCTGCTTTCAGCCCTATCTCCCACTCCCCAACCCCCTTCCCTCTGTTAAGTATTGATCTGTTCTCTGCATCTCTGAGATCATTTGTTTTGTTTCTTAGATTCTACATAAGAGGGAAATCATAGGGTATTTGTCTTTCTTCTGATGTCTTTCACTTAGCATAATACTCTCACGGTCCATCCATATTGTAAATGGCAAGATTTCATTCTTTTTAAAAATAGATCAACTTTATCCATTTGTCCGTTGATGAACATTTAGCTTGTTTCAGTTTCTCGGCTATTGTAAATAATGCCGCAATGAAGATAGAGATGCGTATATCTTTTCAAATTAGTGTTTTAGTATTTTTTTGGGTAAAAACCCAGTAGTGGAGTAGCTGGATCAAATTGTAGTTTATTTTTTATTTTTGAGGAATATGCATATGTTTTCCATAGTGACTACATCAGTTTACATTCCTACCACCAGTGTATGAGAGTTACCATTTCTCTGTATTTTCTCCAGCACCTGTCATTTCTTGTCTTTTTGATATAGCCATTCTAACAGGTGTGAGTGATATCTCAGAGTAGTTTTGATTTGTGTTTCCCTAAAAATTAGTGATGCTGAGCATCTTTTAATGTGCTCATTGGCCATGAATAAGAAAATTATTTATTTAAAATGACTCATTTATTTTTGAGAGAGCACAAGTGGGGAAGGGGCAGAGATAGGGGACAGAGGATCTGAAGTGGGTTGTGCACTGACAGCAGTGGGCTTGATGTGGGGTTTGAACTCACCAACTGTGAGATCATGCCCTGAGCTGAAGTTGAACATTCAGCCACTGAGCCACCCAGGCACGCCCACACTTTGTCTTTTTAAATCAGCCTTTCTAAATCCTTTTTTTAAAGTTTTAAAGCCTATACTGCATTAGTAAATATAAGCAGAAAAAGGAATGAGTGTCTTAATTATTCTAGAAACATCTTAGACCTCTTTTCGGCATTAGACCAGGCATAATTCTTATATAGAGCAGAGAAAGTCCGTAGCATTTTTACATGGAAAGAAAACAACAACACTATAAGTCCTGTTTTTAAATCTCTCTCTTCCCATGTATGATAAGGAATTGGGGAATTTCAGTAACACATGATTCATAGAACATTTAATATTTTCGCGTCTCTTTCTGGAGGCTTATTCTCATTGGCTTCTCACAGCAGCCATCTTGGTGCTACGCTCACGCTTTCACACATGGAGAAAACAAGGCATAGAGCATTTGATTCTGCACAGGGTCCCATGACAAGTAACTGGGAAGGAGAACATTGGTTGTCAGGACTTTTAGATTCTAACCTGATTTTCTCTCCATTGTACCCTGCCCACCAACTCTCAATTCAAGGTCAATTTCTCTGTGAATAGCTGCATTCCTGTGTCTCTGGAGTGTGTCTCGGGAGACCCAGAGAAAGGTGAGTGTGGGACGGGGGTGGGGGGGGCGGGGGAGAGGAGCAGTCATCACCGTCCCCACAGCACACGGAGTCCCATAAAGTCGTCCCAGGTGCCAACATGAAAGTCTAGAAGACTATTTGAACGTCTGGGACTCCCAGGGGTGTATAGCTCCACATGCTACCTCCTGGTATAAGACATTGGCTCAGAGCGGACTTACCTTGTCCACACACCAACTTCTGACACGTGTGGTTGGTGGGCACCAGGAAGTAGCCTCCCACGCATCGGGTACAGATGTGTGCGTCATGGCAAAGCTCACAGTGATCGGGGCAAGGCCGGCAGGCATGCCCCTCGGCAGGGTAGTGGCCTGCCGGGCAGCTCTCCCAACACTCCCCCAGATACAGGAAGCGATCCCGGCCGTGCTTATCTGAACAGATGGAGGGGCAACAAAAAGAAGGAAAATGTATAAAATTAACCTGAAGCTAATGTAACCTAAGGTATTTTATTTAAAAAAAAAAAAAATGATGTAACTAAGTGTTTAGGCTCCTAGGGGATCAGGAGTCTAGAATTCATTTAATGAAAAGTACACTATCTATATATTTTCAGTTGAAAAGTTCTCATTGTGGGGAATAATTTTTCAATATTTTGTATATTTGAGTGATCAGGGTCTACTTTCTGGGATGTCGCTGCAAAAGCCGAAATCACAGTCTGTGCATAACTATGAGTTAGAATGTGTTGAATTTTCCCAAGGGCCCCTTCTGGTATCTCTGGAAGCCCTCAGACTTACGGGCTATAGAGATCCTCTGACCATAAATACATGCTTACTGGTAGAACCATTTTTGGAAGACTGTAGTCTTTTAGAATGGTTCTGAATTCCATTATCAAAATCACATGCTTGTGTTAACTGTCTGAAGTCTGAATTTTTGCAGAGTTGACAACTCTGATGACGGTGTATTGAGTGCTAGATCCAGCACACCTTTTTGATTCCTTAAATGGATTTTTGAAAGTGCTGAGCTTCTGTCAACATTGGAGTCTACATGGAGAGAATTACCGGTATGTCTAGTATAAGACTATGGGAATTTGGTTTTGGAGGGAATAGAGAATTCTAACCAAGTATAAGTTCATAATTAATGAAAAAGCATTATAATAAGTTTGTATATATGTATAAAACAAAATTAATATAGATGCACCTAGAGGTCTCCTACCCTCACCCTACCGGAATCTTGTTTGTGTTGAGTGTGTTTAAGGCATCCATCTTCCCTAAATCACGTCTTCCATATGCTCCTGCCTCCTGCCTGTGTTTCCCAAAATAACCAGAGTCTAGGGTTCACTTGTGATATACCACATGAAGGTCTAAAACCATTGACCTTCAAGGTGCGAGGCTGTGGAATCTGTGGGTTAAGATAGCACTTGACCCCATGTTGCACATGCAGGATCTTAACATCAGCATAAGAGGCTGAACCATGTGACATTGCAAACGTTCAACTATTTTTGTGTCCGTAAACTTGTCACTCTCAAATGATCTAACCTACTGTTCTGTACTTAATTAAATCCCTAGTTCAAATCCAATTTAAAAATCACACCCTTGGTTTATAGGCTCAGAAGCTACCTCTTTGCTGTTTGTGATTTCCTGCCAGGAGTCTTCTGGCTCCTATGGGACAAAGAAGATAGAGAGAATTTCCATAGGGGTGGGGCAAAAAAGTTTCTGCCCCCTACAACGTTGAGTTGGAGGAACAGTATCCTTTAAGGGAAGGAGAGTGTTTGGGAGAATGTCACGTGTATTTGGTGATTCTACAGCTATCTGGTAAAACATGGAATCATGAGACCATAAAAGAGTCAAACTTCCAAGCCATGTTCTTCACAGACACTTTATGAAACCCTAGCAAACCCCATTTCCACTAAGATTCATTCAGAAAAGATCCTATTTTTTAGGGGGCCAAACTTCTCAGATATAGGCAGGAAGATTTGAAGAGAACAGTGAGATGCCACTCCCCCCTCCATTCAGCAATTGCTATACATCCCCTACATCCTCATGCCACGTCACCCCAGGATCCAGGGGCTTGGCGACAGCCTGGCATATAGTGAATTCTAAATACATATTTGTTGAATGAATGAATGAGTGGCTAAGTGCATTCATATTTAGCAATATTGCTACTTTACATATCCATCTGGATCAGCAATCATCAAACAATGGTGAGTTCAGGGATGCCTGGATGGTTCAGTTGGTTAAGCATCTGACTTCGACTCAGGTCATGATCTCATAGTTTGTGAGTTCGAGCCCCGCGTTGGGCTCTGTGCTGACAGCTCACAGCCTGGAGCCTGCTTTGGATTCTGTCTCCCTCTCTGCCCCTCCCCTCCTCACACTCTACCTCTCAAAAGTAAATAAACGTTAAAAAAATTTTTTTTAAATGATGGGTTCAGATATTGGAAGAAATGTTCTCCAATCCCATCTGTACTATTCAGACATGGCTTTATTATTCGAACCACTTTGGGTATTGCAATTTGAGTTTAAAAAACAGATTTGGATGGTCTTGGTATTTAAAATACCTGGACCCTGTAAAGGAGTTAACACAGATGCCTTGATCATGGGCAGCTTTCCCCACAGGTTTGGTCCAGGAAGACACCAAGGTTTGCTCACTTTCTAATAGCCTTCATAGTATGGGAGCTCATTTAGCTTTGGCTGATAATTTGGATATCCCATTGCTTTTAATACCATGCATAAATGATTGGCAACTTGCCCAGACTCTGAGAATTTAAATTAT
Source organism: Hyaena hyaena (assembly GCF_003009895.1). Classification (NCBI taxonomy): domain Eukaryota; kingdom Metazoa; phylum Chordata; class Mammalia; order Carnivora; family Hyaenidae; genus Hyaena; species Hyaena hyaena. The sequence goes on along the minus strand of NW_024080840.1, from coordinate 250,970 downwards.
TGTGATGATATATTAGAGAAGCTGGTGCTAATAGTAGAAGGGATGATATGTTTGCTGGGTGCTACACCTCTCATGTGATAATATAAGACAAGATTCAATGTGCAAGAGACTCTGAGAGAGGTTCTGATTGGCTTTCCTTCACGCTTAAGAGCAACTCGTCGTCTCCAGAACATCTCTTATGGCTAATTTTGTTACAAGAGCAGATAGACCAGTGGGAAGATATCCTGTGTCTTCAGGAAGAAAGAAAGGTTGAAGGTGGAAGGCATGAGGGGGAAAAAGGATTGCTGGAAAGGAAGAAAGAAAGGCTGAGGGACTCTGAAAATAAACTGTATGAAGTTCGTTTTAACATGTTTCTTACTGTAGCGGCTGGGAGGGGGGATGTTGAATTTAGCTTTGGGTTCAGTTTGGTAGAGAGCAAATCTGGAAAAGAACTTAGAGCGAATCTTCACCAACAGAGCTGAGCTGGAGATTGACATTTCCAAAAGGATTTAGACGTAAATCTTAACAAAATTCCAGCTGAACAAAGGTGGGATTTCTATAGCCTGATGGGAAATGCTGATGGTGTGTAGGTGGGGCTCCCTAGTCAGAGGGTTTCAGCCTTTTATTAAAGCCTTTTGATCTGGAACTGCATCCATTCAGTCATCCCTTGTTTCTAGCACTGTCTCACATGCCGGCTGTGCTAATACAAGTATGAGGAACATCGTGCTCTTTTTAACAGGCAAGAACCCTGCTACTCAGACCTTGCTCAACAATACCCTCTCTGGCAAAGCTTTTTTGCTTCACTATAGTGGAAAGTGATGTTTCTTCTCTGACTTGTGGTAGGATTCCTTCCTTCATCTGGTCTTTCATAGTTTCTGGTTTTATAATACATAAGCACAAACCCCTCCGTTAAACAGTAAACTCCTTGAAGGCAAGCGTCATAAATCATTTATTGTATTTTCCATGGCACCTATGCGTAGCAACATGTAACTGTGACAGGTACAGTGCAGTTTTGCGAGGATATGGAGTAAACAGACTTTTAAACAAAAAATGCAGAGGTAACATCAAAGCGTTTGATGTGCGGATTGGCCCACGTAATTATAGGATGCTTAAAACATTTGAGACATTTGTTTGGTATTCAAGTGAATCCTTAATTTTGAACAATGCATAAAGATTTAGTATGTTTAAAGTGTGAAAGGGATTTTAGATGCTGTCTTGTCTATGTGTCCCCTCTCCTTTTTTTTTTTTTTTTTTTTTTTACAAACAAGGAGAGACTTAAAGTGGTGAAGAGACTGGTGTAATATCTTCTAGTTCACTAATAACAAAGTGGGAAATAGGTACCCACATACTTCTTATGTGCCCAGCCCTGTTTTAAGTAATTTATTTCATCTCACTTAATCTTATTTCATTTTCATGATAACCTTAAAAGTAGAAAATCTTTATCACCATCTTACAGATGAGGAAGGAAACAGAAAGAGCAGCCTCATGAGGTAATTTGACATGGATCCACTTTGTTTACATAAGAAACACAAAGAAATAATTTTAAGTTACACTAAGAAATGTGTTATCTCCCATTTTTCTGCAAATGCGTGGGACTCTCAATTTGTTTTTCCTTTTCCTTGGTTTTATTACAAGCAAGAATCAAGATGAATAATTCTCTTTTGCCAGAACAAAACAAAAACAGAAGCAAAAACAAAAACCTGGGTTTTTCTTTGAAATTTCTCAATTAAAAAAAATTACTGATTAATTTTGAGAGAGAGAAAGAACAGGAGGGGCAGAGAGAGAGGGAGAGGGAGAAAGAATCTCAAGAGGGCTCCACACTGTGGCAGCACAGAGCCCTATGCAGGGCTCAAACTCATGACCCGTGAGATCATGACCTGAGCAGAAACCATAAGTCAGACGCTTAACTGACTGAACCACCCAGGTGCCCCTGAAATTTCCCAATTCTTAAATTTGGCTTAAATGTTAAATGTATCATGGGAGTCAAATAAAATATAAACCTGACTCATGGGAGGTCAACGTTGGGGGCAGGCATATGAGGGAAGTCAAGGGTCAAACTGCAGAGGACCTTTGGGATCGTGGAATATAATTCAATGACTGCAGAGACTTGGACTTTTGAAGGTGGGACACAAAAAGTTCTATTTTTGTGTTGAAACCATTCCTTTGTTTCTGCAGTCAGGCTCTGACAACTCTAAGTGGCGTAGCTCAGGGCTGAGGAGACCTTGACATACCCTCTATTTGAATATTTCTCTTAAAGACTCACTGTGTCCTCCTTAACATCCTAGCTTTTCACTTTTACCTCAACAAATCTTAGCCTCACTGGCTGTCTCATGTCTGACATCATGTCCACATGACCTTTCTTTTTTCTTCTCTGGAAAGACACCTCTTAGCTTCTCTCTCATCTCCTTAGGGGCAGTGAGTCTGTGTCTACAGTAATGTGAACTCATTTCCTGACAAGAAGCAGAAGCTCCAAGGTTATACACACTCTCCAATGAAGAGCTGCCTCATAGCCCCTTGTCCCTGGAGATGAAGCTTCTGAGTCACACCAAATTATGGCCAGTGGGAGAACAGGTTTGAAGAAAGGAAGAGGAGAACGGCCAGGTTTCCTCACCTGCTCCACAGGAAGTGCAGTTGGAAGGCTCATTCCCTTGGCATTCTTGGCAGGTGTAATGGCATAGATGGCATTGGTTCTGAAATTCAAATTTCCCTGAGGGACATTTGAAAACGCAGCGGCCATTGTCAAAAATCCTAGAGGAAGAGCAAATTTCAGAGTTTGTAAGGGCGTCTTTCTGGAATGGATGTATTAGAACATGTGGTGTTCATGTTTCACTGCACAGACTTCGTTTCATCATTCCAGAAACCAGGGAGATGCCTGGGTCTGATCATCTTAGAACATGTGGAATATTAGTCATGTACCCATCCTTGGCCCAAGGTTTGGACCCAACAGCAGGCATCCCAGAAACTGGCTCAGGACGTAATTGTGATTCTGGTTCCAAATAAGCTAACCAGTGCCTGCAGGGATTACACCCATCTTGTGGGCCCCAGCCAAACACAGTCAACAGTCAGATGGAGGTCTTTAAACTTTCAAGATGCTAAATAGGCCTCTGAGTCCAGAGACCTTGGAGAAAATCTTCTTCACTGAGTTATCACCATGCCCACACTTTACAGGGGAAATGCCAACATCAAGGACTCTCAAAGGGTAGAATGAAACCATGTCCTGTAGCTTCCATGCTACTTATAAACTTGGCCTCTGGCAAGTAATCAGTAAACTGATTTTGACGGTCATTTTTGCAAGCGCTTCTTGAGGTATAAAGCACCATTTTTAAAAATCTTGGTTTGCAAATACTTACAAGGACCCCACAGATAAGATGGCTTGGGGGTTTATAAAACTTTTGATTTTATACACATACAATCCATATCATAATATTTTCATCATTTTGCTTCTTTTCTTCCTTTGCAAAGTAATTCCAGGAGCAAATGGGATTAAGTAAGTTGTATCCAAGAACTTTGCTCATTCAAATATGAAATGCTCACCATGTGCAGGAGTCTGATAGGAGGCGTGAGCTGCAGGCACCACCCCTAGGTTTCTAATTCAGTTAAGTCTTTGGGGGAGGGAGCTGAGAATTTGGTTTTTTTCAGTTTCTGGGTGATGCTCTTGCTGGTGTAGGGACACTTTTTGAGAGCCACTGTTCTCCCCTCTGCTCACTGAGAGTATGGGTTGCTGTGAAATCTGTTAAGTGATTCCTAAGTAACACAGGCTTTGCCAAAGTGGGTCCATTACAGTTTCCTTCCAGTAGTTGTTATTGTTATCAGTTGTGAGGTTAACTGAGCATGTAGCCTGCATGTGCCCCTGAGGGTATGATGTTGGCATCCAGACCTGAGAGAGTGGAAGGCCAGTCAGCAAAGGTAGGGCTTCTTTCTGTCTGTACCGCCTCCTTCCACCCAAGCTGGACATCCCATCGAAGGTCAGGTATAGGCCTGGGGTGCCCTGGCTTGGCTGAATCCCACCATTTCCTGCTAGAGGCAGACCTGAACTGGGGATTGGCCATTTCAGTCACAGGTTGGGAGGAAGTTAGAATAGGAGCAAGTCAACCTGACCTAGCATGTTGCTTGCGATCTTCCATCTTGTCACCATACCCTAAAAGTTCCTGTCATTTGCATCCATTGAGAATAGTGGGATTAAAGCCTACATTGTGAGAGGGAAAGCCACCTTGGTCTTTCATTCTGTGCCTTCCAGGTTCTGCCACCATACCCAGCACTACTGGAGTGAACCATCCTTTTGGCCATTGCAAAGCCTTGGTCCCAGCCCTAAACAGACACATATGCACATCTGGTCATCAAACCAGATCCCCTGCGCCGTGGCGTATAATGAGAAGGCTGTGCTTCCAGCCCAGACTCTTAGTTGATGGCACTAATGCCAACTGAGAATATCCCAGCCCCACCCTGACTCTGGTTTCTGAGTTAGATTTTTCAAGGAATAATTTGTATGGGACTACAAATTAAAAAAACCCAGAAAACCCAAAAACCTCCTTTTAAGAAAAACTGTGTAAGATCTTTCTGAGGTTTGTAAATGAGGAAGCTGCTAGAAGCTCTTCTGTAAGGGAGAATAGGGACATTTATTTGTGAGGATTCTTTTTTTTTCTTTCCTAAATTCAGTTGAAAAAGGAATGAAAAGTATATCATCATCTTTGTCTTTTATGGAAAGAGATGACGGATTTGTTTAGAGGGAAATCATTTCTCTTGGGAGAGGTGATCTAATACTCTCAATGATGGGAACCATTTAGAAGCATCCAGAAAGTGGGGGTGGTGGACCGGGGAGTGAAGCCGATGGTGTAATACTTTTGTGTTTATGTATGGATGAGGCTGCGTTTCTTACTTGAGTACTTACTTGATTTTAGGAAAATGCCAAGCACATAATTGTGCTTTAAGATACCTGCCTTCACTATTTACTGTAAGGAAAGCATAGGTGATATACAATTATAAATATGGAACGTAACTGTATCTAGTGATCTGAAAAGAGAAGGAGAACAGTCATGCTTAGGTAAAGGCACTGAATTACATCATCCCCTGCATCCCTATCCCCATCAAGGAAAATGGCTAAGGAGCTTGAGAAAAGTACCATTTTAAGTGGCACCTTTTCCATGGACACCAGCAAATCTTCCCTAATGGCGGGGAATAGATACCTTGCTCCGGGCTCCATGGGGCTGATGATAATTTCCTTTAAAGCCAACTCGAGCCATCTCTAGGACAGCCAGTTATCCAATCTGTGGACTTCTGAGAGAGTCAGCAGGCTAATCTCTGCAGGGGAGACATTTCTTGCCCAAATCACGCATGGTCTTAGCCTTTTCACAAGCAGCGAACCATTACAGGTCCAATGGCACTTATGGAAAGGAAGAAGTTGGCAAAAGCGAGTGCTAAAGAGCCGGGCAGAGGTAATGGGCTCATTCTCGGCACTATATTTTCTAGACATCCAAAGTGTGTGCGTGCGTGTGTGTGTGTGTGTGTGTGTGTGTGTGTGTCTGATGTGAATTGGAACAGAAGAGGCAGCAAGTCACGGTTAACCAATCCTCTGCTGATTATTGGTTTGGCCTAAATAAGCTATCACAAGGGCACTTACTATACACTCTCGGTTCTTTAACATTAAAGCAATGAAATCTGGCAAAAAAACAAAAGTCTTTCTTTACCCCTGAATCCATTGAAACAGATCAAATGAAACATTTGAGGGTGGGTCAGAACAGAGGTAACGTTTAATGCTTTTCATGAGTTCATCGCGTCTGTAACTCCTTCAGTTCTGGTTTGGGCAGCCATGAAGACCATGGCCTTGCAAGGCTATGTGTGTTAGACAGCAGTGCCAGAGGGAGCACCTGCTTCCTCCAAATTTTCAATCGTCTCGAAGGAGCTAAGCCCAGGCATTTCCGGAAATGTAAAGAGAGAACTAGAATATGAAGAGAGGACTTCCTAAGGTTTGACTTCCTGTAAAATAACTTCAGGGTTACATTATTTTTTAAAATTGTATTAAGGAAAAAAGTAAACACATATAAAATAAACATATATCCAAGACATAACAGTACCCTTTCCTCTGTAGTCACCTCTTAGTCTCAGTACATGGCCAATCTTTATATTCCCATCAATTTACTTCCCTCCCACATTATTTTGAAGCAGACTCATATTGAAATATTAACACTCTTCTCCTAAATAAAAACTCCTTTAAGGATGACCTTTTTTTTTCTACCAGGACTAGAGATACCCAAAGCTTAAGATGAGGAAGAAACTCAGACAAACCAGCTGTCCTGGTTATTCTGTTTGTCTCCTTACCCCTAACCCTTGCCTCAGATCCATTTTTTTGGTCATTCTCTGTCCTCTGTGACCTGGAAGTGTTCCTGCTAGAAACTACCTCCCTCAGTTCAGTTCCCTCACTTATAAGTGATGTTTCCCATTGGCTTCCAGTTAGTTTCAGACAAGGGAAAACACCAGCAGGAGATTTGAGGGGGAAGAGGAGAGAGAGATTGGGGGTATTTATTCTCCCTGGAGCTGCAATTCTGCTTTCTCTCTCCATGGTTCTGGAGTGGCTTTGTCCTCTACAACTCCATTTTCTATCAGGCATCCCCCCTTCCAGGATCGCAGCTGTTGCTTCAGGCCTAGGAGGTTAAAGTTGTCCTGCTATTGCTTGTCCCTGAGTGCTTTCCCATCCTTGAATTTGACCTCCTGAGCTACCTGTAAGAATTCATCGGCCTTGCATCTAACTCAGAGCTGGACGTAAAGCAGGTGCTCAAGACCACCTTGAATAGATCTGATTCCACTCAGGAAAATGCTTTGGAAAGTACTCAAGAAAAATACTTTGCTGCCCTTTTGAGAATGATTAAGTCAACACCACGTCTTTCAAAATAGCTTTTTTTTTTCTCTCTCTCTCTTCATCTTCTCATCCTTGTTCTAGGAAAAGGCAGATGGAAACGAGTCAGGTAGTTCATTGCCATGACATGATGGCCTTTCTTGGACCTATTTGCAAGGTATTTTCATCAAGGAGGAGACATGAGCAAAATGGAGTGCTCAGGGAGATGAGAAAATTTTCTCCCTGGGAAACAAGATTTCCTGAAGACACCTTAGTTCAAGATCCATGCACCTGCTCTTCTTCCTCCAAAAGCTAAATCTTGGGCTGCTGAAGACAGCTAAACTACCCCAGTGGCCCTGGAGCTATATCTCTGATCTCTGTAGTTTCAATGTCTTAAATGGCTACTTAGGATAGTAGAGAGTTTTTCTCACTTTGGATGAGTCTCTGACAATCATGACTTCTGCAGTATACAATGGATGTTGGTAACTGCCTTAGTAAACAAATGCTAGTAAGTTCCCTTCGTTCAAAGATGACTAAACATGAGTGGGATTTGATTGTTGATGCGGTGATGGTTAGCAGAAACAGGCTCATTTTCAGAATGATGTCTCTACCTAAGAGTATGTCTTCAAACTGCTTTGAAGCAAATCCAGTATTTAGAGGCATAGCTCTCTTAAGGAGACATTTGGAAAATGTCACCACAGTTAGCATTGAAAATTCTTAAAACTGTTCTTTTGTGTCTATTTCCTTTCCTCCCTCCATCTCTCCCTTCCTTCTTTCTCTTCCTGAGAGGGCTATTTGGCAAGCCAAGCCCATGATATTGATGACTCACTTTATCAAATTCAATTCAAGACACATTTCTTGAATTGCTACTATGTGTTGATCACTATGGGGGGGAAGAGGGAGACAAATACACCACAGTTCCCTCTCAGGATATTGTAGTCCTGAGGCAAAATGAAATGGCTATTGTACAAAGAGGGAATGTCCATCCTAGGGATTGACCAGATGCTGGAACAGCCTCATCATACTCGTCTGGAGAGAGACTACTTCCTATGTGTTTAGCAGAGCAGTGAGTGGGCTGTCCATTCATTCAGTTGGCCAACATGTTAAGTGCTCCAATCAGAGGAGGGTGGACCAAAAATACAACAGGCTTCCAACTCTCTACACTAGAAATTCCCAGTGTGTTAGGAGAGATTCCTGTCCCATTCAAATACTTGTTATTTCCTCATCCATTCAGCTACCAAACATTTATTGAGTGCCTGCTATTTTCCTTGCAGTGTGATAGGTAACGGAGATACAAAGGTGAGTATTTCAAGGGGCTGAGGGAAATAGAGCCCATATGTAGAGATATAGAGATTTGTAAGTTAATGTTTTAAAATGTCACAGGTGCTCTTATGGACGATTATACAGAGCACAAGAAAATATAAAGAGGAGGAGGTTACTTCTGTGAAGAGGTCAAAATACCTTCTGTTCTGTGACTCTAGAAACATGAGTAGATATGTGATCAGCAGATGGAGATGATCAGTGTGCAGAGGGGATGCAGTTGCAGGCATCAAAGGCACCATCATCTTCATTGATGAAAGCCTGATTCTTGCCGGGGGTATAGGACATCATGGAGAGAAGATGCTACAGAGGAGGCCTGTTGGCCAGACCATGGAGAGTTTTGATGTCATGGAAAGGTGTTTGGTTCTTTTTCCTGCAGGCCCAAGGGGGTGTCTTTAAGGTCGTAAGCACATCCTCTCTCCAACCTGCCACCCATGAGCTCCCAACCGCAGGAGATATTGAAAGGCTACTCACCTTGTGACGGGGCAGCCAGTGCAGTCTTCCTGAGTGGGCCCCCGGCACTTGGCACATGAGGCTTCACAGTTCTGGCAGTGGCCATGCTCATCAATGTATTCTCCTAGGGAACAAAATCTAATTGTTTACCTCATTTCTGCATGGCGATGCTGCCTGGCCTGTCGGTCTGAGAGCAGCCAGATCTCTCTGCCTGAACGCAATGGAAACAACACAGAGAGGAGACCTTGAATGGCTTCAGTTGCCGGCCCTAAACCCTGACCTTATAATAACAACTCTCCTCTCCCAAGGGCCTCGGAATTTGGAACCTCAAAAAGTTATGAGGCAATGACATAATTTTGGATCTAGTCAACATGTGTTACAGATTTAATAAGTACAGAGAGGCCAAGGGGGGCTTCTTATAGGACCCCTTGACTGAGCTCCTTCTGGCTTTCCTGTTAATGGCTGAGAATTCCTGGACCCTAGAGACCCCACTGCAGCCTTGATTCAAATCAAGCAGCAAGCAAGACCCACCCACAACTCTGGGGTTATTGTGGTAACTAGTCAAGAAGGGGAGTCCAAGCTTGGCTACCACTTGACAGTTGTGAGTTGCATCTCACCCTGAAAGAGTAACAATGAAGAGATAGCCTCGGAATTCTTCACTTAATTGGAAAGTGTCTTTCCCAAGGAAAAACACATAGGAGGCCTTTCCACAGAAGCACATCCAGCTTCACAAACTTCTTGTGAACATTTAAGAAATTACTCTCCTAGCAAAGATGGTGGAGATAGGCCAGCCTCGTTGAACATGATAATCCAGTGATAAATCAATGATCGGTCTCATTGTACTCAACCCACTACCCCCGCTACACAATGTCTCTCCTCTCCCTGTCCTAAAAGAAATTGACAAGTTTCTTTGGTCTCATCCAAAGAACCACTGTGTACAGTTTGGAAACCAATCACGTGCAGAAAATATAGTTTCAGATTTCAGAAGAATCACCCTGTATGACTGAACATTGTCAATCCGAGAACCAGCCAGAATACTGAGGTAGCAGTTCCTCATGTGTGGTTTAACCAAGTGGTCTTACTGTAAGTCTAAGATTTGTTACCTGATTCATTGTAGTTGCTTTGAACCCTGGAAACATAGACTTGACTAGTGAGAAATTGAAGGAAGTCCACCCCTCTGTGTTGACCCATGGCTTTACTGAACCAGTACAGTTGGGTGAGGTAATCTTCTATATATATATCTTTCCCTTGTACTAAACCACAAAAATGAAAATGAAGTGGCAGGGAGAGTTTGTCTTTATATACAAAGTCTTTGATGTAGAGTTGTTCTGTTAGTTTTGTTAACTAAAGCGGGAAAGAACATATTCACAGCAATGCAATTATCTAATAGCAGCACATCCTGTACACCCAGACTCTGTTCTTTGTTGCTTGGTTGTTGCCAAGGAATCTGATATATAACTTTTAGAATGGAACCATAATTTTCAGCTCAGGAGTGACTCCCAGGAGCCCAATACCCAAAAGAGTGAGTGAGCAGGGGCAAAGAATACAAATGTGCAAGTTGTTCACTGCATAAGGTGTCTGTCCCAGTGGTCATGTGGAGGCAGAAATCTAGACCATGTTCATCTTGCCAAGCCATGCACTCCAGTGTTGGCTGTCTCTGCCTCTGCCCCTGTAGGTGACACCTTTTACTAATTCACACAAAGGTATTAGACTGGATGGATTGCATTCTTGGCAATCAGAAAACTTGGTTTCCAAGGCAGAAAAAGGCTGGGACTTCTGTCTAGTAGGAGTGGGTGATTTCAAGTTGAGACTGTCTCATTCAATATAGGTATCCTGTTTCTATGGCCTTTTATGTATTCAGGCTCCCCATTCTACCTAATTATTACCCTTGCTGTAATCTCTTCCACTTTTGTCACAGTGTGACTTTTGCTACAACCAATTGAGCAGTGATTATCTGTCCAGGAACTAGCAAGATGAAGAGCAGGAGATCTAAGGCAGACCTGGTAGGAAGAAGTAGATCTCGCCTACATTGCCAGTGCAAATGATTTATGTTTACGGAGTTGGGTGGTAGCTATGTATCTTTCAAAAGGTATGTGCTGAGTGAAAGAGGAATGAGGGATGGTTTCCAGAGGTCTGTAAACCCAAAGAAAGTGTATTCTAGAGAAATGTAGGATCATAGTTTATTCCCTTGTTCATTCATTCATTCCATGGCTATTTTTTGAACACCTATGTGCTGGGTAGTAGGTGAGATTTAGAGATACATGAATCAAAATGATCCCGCTCTTGGGTTCTCAAAGATTTTTGAGAAGAATGATTTCTGAAGAGATAGTTATAATCCAAATGCTAGCCAGTAGCCTTTCACTTCCTTGGAAAGTCTACATTGACCTCTAAAACAGAAAAGCAAAGGCGTACATCCTGGGCCCTCTGCTATACTTCGAGGCAAAGACTGTTGCTTTGCCTATAGGAATTGACACAGTGGTTCGGTTTTCCTAACTTTTGATATCCATCCACGTTAATTTTCCTGGTGTATTAGATGCAACACTAGGGTAGGATTTTCAGCTAAATGCATCGTGCTCTGCTAAATCAAATGCTGTTTAGATGGTTCTGAGAGTTATTCTGTATCTCTACCCAAAGTTTCCTTTGTAATTATAGAGGATGCATGGTTAGGTCAAGCAAATGTTATCCAGATACTAGTGTAAACATTTGAAATTCTCTGTATCTCTTGTTTGCCTCCTCATTGGCTTCCATAAGCCAGTAGGTGGCACTGATACCTTGGCTTTGTACTTGATCTGCTCAACCACCTTAGATCTAATTATCACTTGGAAGTGCCCCATGTCTGACATTTCAAGTAACCCTTCCAACACACCCTTCTAATGATACACTATGACTCTAACTCATTCCACTTGATCATTCTTTTCTTTATCTTTCCAGTTACCTCTTGCATTCCTTACTGGAGCTAGGCCAAAACTTCCCAAGACCCAATTTCCAGAGTCCCCAATTCTGTCTCAGAAGGTGACCTCACTTCCTAATTTGCTGATAAGATACTGAGTTTCTCCAGCATTCTTTCTCTCAATGGAAAATCCCTCCCCATCTTTTCCTTGATATTTCACTTGTCTCTTCTCTTCGTGGGAGGTATGTACATTCCTCCTACCCATTGTTGGCTGTCCACCTAATGCTCTGGAACTTTCCCCAGGATGGTTCTCCACCAGCCTCTTTGCCTTCAATCATTTCTTCACATCTCCCATCATCCTCTGATCTACAGAAGTTCTCCTTAATCTAAGACCTTCCCAAGCTCTTTCCTTCCCTGATGACTGACTCTTAAAACATGGTTTCCTTCCTACCATTTGGACCCCAAATGGAAAAAAACCCTCATAACCTTGAAGCTTACATAAGTGAGTCAGCATTGGACAGCCTAGCTGTGCACCTCTCTCAAGCCTGCATGCCTCCTAACTTTAGAGCGAGTGCTGGCATTAGAACAGATGAGAATAGAGGGACCTGCCCCGATTTTCATAATTATGTAGATGTCCAATTAGTTACAGAAACAACTGGCCCTAACCCCAGCCCTTGCAGACACAAGTTTCCCACTGCTCATTTCAAAGCAAAAAAAAAAAAAAAAAAAAAAAAAAATTTCCAACAAAGGACTTAATTTGCTTTTTTTTTTTTTTTTTTTTTTTGGGTTGTTGGAGCAGCAAATTCTTGTCATCTGTCTTCATTGCACAATGAAACTAAATGTTTATGACAGGCGTGATATACAAAATTCTTGGGAAAAAAATCACTTGTAAGCACAGACTTCAGGGGCCAATATTTTGTTCTCCACCTCATCCTACAAGCTCTTCCTTCTGGTGTCTTCATCTATTATTCAGTCCAAATTATCTTTCTACTGTGATCAAAAAAATTCCATTCCCCTTTTAGTTCCTTTCTCATCTCAGCCTATAATAGTTCAGGGGACATGGAGGAAGGAGTGTCTCTTGGGGACAGGCGATGCCTTGAAAGTTGAAGACACAGCTTAACAATACTTGTCCATTGAAAAATTTACAAGAGGGGCACCTGGGTGGCTCAGTGGGTTAAGCGTCCAACTTCGACTCAGGTCATGGTCTCATGGTCTGTGGGTTCGAGCCCCACGTTGGGCTCTGTGTTGACAACTCAGGGCCTGGAGCTGCTTCAGATTCTGTGTCTCTCTCATCCTCTGCCCCTCCCCTGCTCACTCTGTCTCTGTCTCTCAAAAATGAATAAACGTTAAAAAAATTAAAAAAGAAGAAACATTTACAAGAAAGTGGCTTGCTCTGCTTTTCTACCTCTTGATAACATTGCACAGTATGTTTGTGTTAACAAATCTAACTTATAAGTAAACTTTATGAAATCATCCAGAATAGGTAAGCATTTAGTACATCATCTGCAGTTACCAAACATGATGGACACTCACATAATAAAAATTTTTAGGCATACATGGCCAGGAGACCTTCATTCCTTCTACAGAAGGGCCATGCTTTCTTTCGTACTTTGTAATAGCCTTTATGGATTGGAGCCAAATTTGTTGTGGCATTTTGGCAAATAGACGCTATATACATAAAAATACTAAATAAATTAATAAACATGCGAGTAGATAACAATGTGAGCGTAAAACAACTTTTTAGCAAGGGTGATTGTAGGAGAAGATGGGAAGAACATTTGATGAGAAAATTAGCCATTTGGTTTGCGTCTGGTTATTTTGGTCAGCAGCCTTGGGATACTGAATTATCTGGAGGCTTCTGTGTGTGTGCTTTGTCACTAGATGCCAGGAATCACGGAGTGTGACTTTCCTGAATGACTCCGCAGCCACAAACACTAATCAAGTAACACTATTTCTCATTTGTAGCAACATGGATGGACCTTGAGGGTGTTATGCTGAGCGAAATAAGTCAGGCAGAGAAGGACAGATACCATATGTTTGCACATACAGGTGGATTGGGAGGAACTTAACAGAGGACCATGGGGGAGAAGAAGGGGAAAAATAGTGGGGGAGAGGGAGGGAGGCAAACCATGAGAGACTCTTGAATGCTGAGAACAAACTGAGGGCTGATGGGGGTGGGGGGGAGGGGAAGGGGGTGATGGGCATGGGGGAGGGCACTTGTTGGGATGAGCACTGGGTGTTATATGGAAACCAACTTGACAATAAACTATTTAAGAAAAAAAAAGTAACACTATTTCTTTGCAAGGATGCCAATACCTAGTTTCCACCTTAAGACACCACTGTGTGAAGACACTGTTCATGAGAAGAAATCCATGCATTTATTACTTTTTACCAGCTATAATAAATACTCAGTAACACTTTCAAGTTATATACTAATGAATTAATTCAGTTTTTAAAGCCTGGTTGAGCGTGACTTTTTATAGCCAGGCTCAAAGTATGAGGCCATCCAGTGAGACAGAAACATCTTTACTTAGGAGTTTATGTAACTATTTAGCCTTAAAAAGGAAGGAAATTCTGACACGTGCTGCCGCATGGATGAACTTGATGATGTTACACTAAGTGAAATAAACCAATCACAAAAGAACAAATATGGTGTGTTTCCATTTATGTAAGGTACCTGGAGTAGTCAGGTTCAGAGGGACAGAAAGTAGAATGGAGGTTCTTAGGGGCTAAGGGGTCAGGGGAACATGAGTTATTGGTTAATGGGTACAGGATTTCAACTGGGGAAGATGGAAAAATTCTGGAGATGGTAGTGGCATTGTTTGCATTACAGTGTGAATGTAATTAATGACCAGAATTGTGTGCTAATAATGGTTAAAAGAGTATATGTTATCATATAGATACTGCTCTTGCCAAAACAAGCCTATACACCAAGTTTGTTCCGTACCAGGCCAATACTTAATTTTAACCAAAAAAACTCAGGATTGTCTGCCCTTTGGGGATGTGTCCAAAGAGCACCAACCAAACTGGGGAGCGAGTTTGTTGAACTGAGTCTTGGCAGATGACCTGTGATCATGGAGCTCAGTGGATAAATGGATCAAGGTCATGAAGACATCTGGCTTATGGAATACTCAGGTTTTGTTTTGTTTTGTTTGTTGTTGTTTCCATTGGGAACTACAAAGGCAGAATAAACATCAAGCAGGTGGAAGGAGAGATCTGTTTCCACAGCCTGGAGGTGTCTGGGGGCCACTGCTTTTCTATTTTGCCCTCTCAGCAGTGACTTCCCCTTTCCCTCCCACACAGGCTTTTCTGATTGACAGGACTTCTCCTTCCTGATACCATGGCTTTTTTTTTTTTTTTCCTTCTTCTTCTCAGATGCTCTGCAATGCTGCTCTGGTGCCCCCATGGGTTGGCACCCCCACAAAAAGGATGGATTGTAAATGGTGGATCCAACACACGTGCAAAGGCTTGGTTTCCTCCAGCCTGCACTTTGTCCAAAGAGCAAGGAATTAAGAGTTGATTCTTTTCATTTCCACCATGGTTTGGGCCCTGACCACAGGCAGGCTGCTTAGAAAAGAAAAAAAAATGTATTCAAAATGAAGCCTCTGCCAACACACCTGAATATATTGGTGATGTAGCAATCACCACTATATCGGTGAAGCTCCCATTCACCGACACCCACCATATTACACGTGCTGTTCTATGTAATGTTTAATCCAGACAATAGCCCTTTTGTAAATGAGAAACTGAGGCTCAGAGAGATGAAAAATCTTGCATAAATTAATTCGGCTAGGTAAGTGACAGAGTTGAGCTGTGACCCAGGTGTGCCTGAGCTGGAGCCCAGGCTCTTTCTCTGTAGTGTTTCCCTGGTGTGGATTCAATTCCCTTTTTGGTGTTCCGAGTAGCTTTGCTGTTTAGAAAAAGATGAACTTTGAGCACAAGCCTGGTCTAGAGCATTTGGTAAGGTATCGAAAAGGAGTTGACTGTGAAAACAAATGAACTTTGAGCCAGCACATTGTACAGAGCAGATTTCCTCAATGATTGAATTTACTCTCTGAATTTATTTGCTCTGATCAAGTGGCCACTTTTTATTAAAAGGCAATTCTGTTTATCCCAAATTGAGATTTTATAAGCAGTTTGGTCTGTCCACTAGATTAGAAGCTCCTGAGAGGAAACTCTAAATGTTGTTTTTTTTTTTTTTGAATGAATAAAATAATTAGTTGAAGCTCTTCACAGGAATTTTCTATACTGCTTACCTGCTGTTCGAAAACAAAATAAACGGGCTCCTCAGAAATAGTTTACAACCAGAATTATAGTCATTTTTCTCTGCTCCTCCAATTTATATGAAAATCTAGTATAGATGGATTGGTCCTGTGTATCTTTTCCTACATTAGGAGAATTTTGCATTGCCTCTCTGTGAAAGTCCTTCTACGCTCTAGCTTAAGGATGCTAAAATTTAAGACACTGAAGAATTGGTTGTCAAACCAGACACAAGAGGGGACAAAAGCCACGAGTGTGATTATTATCTGCAATTAAATAAAATAAGTAAAGCCTATCATCGAATCTGTGGGAGCATGAGTTTCCTGTAAGTACAGTATGGTAGATGGAAATCGATGTATTGCCCATTTGAAGTGTGGAAAATGTCTTGTTAGTCTCTTTATTTAGCAGGCTGTCTTTGGTATTTCTGCAAGTGAGCCCAGAATTTTTTTTTTTTTTTTGGAGTTAATTTATTTCTTTTGAGAGACAGAGCACATGTGCGTACAAGGGAGGGGCAGAGAGAGAGGGAGAGAGAATCTCAAGCAGGCTCCACACACAGCATGGACTCCAACAAAGGGCTTGATCCCATGACCGTGACATCATGACCTGAGCCAAAATCAAGGGTCAGGCGCTTAACCGACTGAGCCACCCAGGCGTCCCGAGTCTAGAATTTCTACAGGCCCTCTAGGGTACTCAGTCCTCCTGGGCCTTGGGCTTGATGCTATCCCCCAGTGTTCCCACCACTTGTGGCTACCGTGAGACCAGTCTAATGGGGGCAACTGGACACTATCTGATGTATTCACGGAGAAGGGACTTGGAGTTCAACATAGTGACAACGGTGGGTGACCATCATTTGAAAGACTAATTCATTCACCTTTTGGAAAATATCACTGCTGACCTGAGGCAGGTTGCACTTGGGTGAGAGGCATGGAGGTACACTAGCTGAGAAAGTGGATGACTTGGAAGAGACAGACAGGCTGTGGACAGAGCCCCATGTGCACCCTGGTGAGCACTGTGCTAGGGAGCCCAAAGGACTGTCCCACATCCTTCTCTCTGGAGGTGATCAAGGATGGCGGGTGAAACTACCAGAACCATTGAACCTTCCTGACTCTCTTGAACTAAACAAGGGTCCTAGAGTGCAGATCAGATCAGTTAAAGCCCAAAGGCCTTCCTGAGGAGCTTAGAACCATCAAAAGGTTCTCTGTGGTGGTAAGAGTCCTGGAACACAGGCATAAGGATGAGACTTGTTATCATCCACTTTCATTCAATGGGGACCCAAGAGCCTTCCTAACCCACGGTTATTACTTGCTCTTAAACCCTTCCCCCATGCCTGTGCCCCAGGGAGGGAACATCCTCAAATTACCCTCCTTCTCTTCCTCTGTAGCCACATCTTTCCTTCATCTTTCCTTTCCTGCACTCCCTTAATCTTTCCTGGAGCCTAACCTGCTGGTCTGAAACTTTGCAGCCTAATTGCTAATTAAGAGAAAGGGGGAGCTCCTGGAGAGAGAAGGAATTTGCATTCCAAGACCTAGGGCTCCATCCACACTCTAGCTCTGTGGCTAGTAATTGACTGTAGCTGGTAACTGAGATTCAGTGTTTCATTGGGTCATTGTTAACATTGCCCATTCACAGGCTGCGGATGCTGCCTTCGAAGACATCTGTTGGTTTGTCCAGTGATAGGTCTGAATGGAGCACAGTACCCAGAATACCTCGGCCCCTTAGTGACTGTGTAAGCATGTGATGACTTGGGATGCCATATGTTTTATTGGGAGTGACCAATTTGTGCTTTTTAAAAAGCCCAAGTATGGTTATAAAAACAAAGAGGGGGGAGAACTGAAGTATCTGTGTGCCCACTGCATGCCAACATAGTAGGGGGCACTGGGGGTGGGTAAATACACAAATATTGCAGTCAGCCCCAGCTAGGTTTGATTTGGGCTTCCTTCTCCAACTATCTGACATTAATCAAATCACAGATTTCCCTGACATTCTTCTTCGGAGTATTGTGGACAGCCTCTCATAGAACGTGGTAAGGGTCAAATGAGAAACCAGACCTGAGCACCTAGCCCAGTGCATTTCAAAATGTTACTGATCATTATCAGGTGCTTTGAGTATGTGAGCTCATTACACCTCCGGGAATCACATGGGGTAGGGCAGTCAGCCTCATTTGACCAAGTAAGGAGTTTAAGCATCAAAATGTTATCTCTTGGTACTGTCGTTCAAACCCTGGATCCCAAGCTGTGCCTTACCTACCACCCCTGAGAGCCCTTGAAGACTCTATTGGCTACTTGTGGTGGTGGCCATGAGGCAGTCACACTTGCTGACCCTGTGGATTGAGGAGAACATGACCTCTCAAAGGAAAGCAGCTGCAAGATGGCTGCCCACCAAGTTAATGGTTATAAGCAGCCCTTTGGAGACAGCCTTCCTGCGCCAGGGAGAAGCGAGGCTGCATTTTCCTGCACTCTGGAGCCACGGGGGTGCCCCCTTGGGCTGCTGAGGTGAGAGTTTGTGAGAAGTAGGTGAACCCCTGGGAACTGGGGCACATAAAGTGGGGTTTTCCCAGCAGAATTTTACCCCACCGGTTTCCCCACATAGGGTTTTTGGCCCCGCTGCAGAGCTGGCACCACGCCAGCACTGACTACCTCCTCCTTCAGGTGAGCAGCCGCGGGTAGACCTGCTTCTACACTCGGTGGGTCTCAGGACAAATCCCTTCCCTCTCTGTCTTGGTGAGGGGGGGCAAGCATAAACAGTTGAAAATGAAAATGGGGGTGGGCACCCCCGTCGTTCAAGCATCTCTGAGTCTTGGTTTCAGCTCAGGTCACGATCTCACAGTTTGTGAGTTTGAGCCCCGCCTCGGGCTCTGTGCTGTGTCAGTGCAGAGCTTGCTTGGGATTCTCTCTCCCTCTCTCTCTGCTCCACCCTACCTGTGTTTTCTCTCTCTCTCTCTCAAAATAAATAAGTAAATAACTTGGCCCATTTTCACTTTTAAAAAATGTTTAATGTTGGTATGTTGTGAGTGTGTGTGTGGGGAGGGGGCGGGTGGAGGAGCCATGAGGCAAAAGGTCTCTTCGTCAGAGACAAAGAGTCCCTGGTGTTTTCCTGCCTACCAGCCTCCTCCTATATTGTGGGTAGTCTCTCCTGGGATGTGGGATTCTCCCAGAATAAACCAGTCTATACGGTTTGTATCTTCTCAGAGTTTTAGACTTTTTTTTAAAGAATTGGTTATTTTTTCAATGTTTTATTTATCTCTAGGAGAGATAGAGACAGCGCGAGCAGGGGAGGGTCAGAGAGAGAGGGAGTCACAGACTGAAACAGGCTCCAGGCTCTGAGCTGGCAGTCAGCACAGAGCCCGTCGCGGGACTCGAACCTACGAACCGCGAGATCATGACCTAAGCAAAAGTCGGATGCTTAACCGACTAAGTCACCCAGGTGCCCCAATCAGAGTTTTAGACTTTGTCTGGAGCATGGAATCTGGGACTGAAACCTCCTTAGTCCCACCCTAGACAGAATGATCCCCACCCTCGACCTCTTCAAGATTCCTGTTGTTCCCCCACCCTCCTCCCTGTGTCTCCCTGGCTGTGAGAAGGAGGGGAGAAGCAGGATACAGGTGAAGTGCATGGATCTGGACCCAGGTGTCCTAGATGTGAACTAGGCTGCCTTGTGTCGGGTGTGTGAACTTGCACATGTAATAGAACCTCAGTCAACTCCTCTGTAAAGTGGAAAAAAATCGCAGCTGTGTCATAAAGTTGTCAGAAGGATTAAATTAGTGTGTGAAAAGCGCTCTAAAAGATAGCAGCACATAGTTCTCTGTAAAACTTAGCTGTTACTGCTCCAGGGAGCTCAACCAGGCCCCTTAGATAAGCAGCACGAGAGGCTGAACAAACCTTTAGAGAACTCTCTAACCTCCACTCCCTTCTTACTGTTTGGGTGGCTTTGAAAAATTTACTTAACCTCTCTTTAGCCTTTAATTTTTTTAAATTTATTTGTGAGAGAAAGAGAGAGAGAGAAAGAGAATCTGAAGCTGGCTCTGAGCTGTCAGCCCGGAGCCCAGTGCAGGGCTTGAACCCAGGAACTGGGAGATCATGACCTGAGCCAAAGTCGGACGCTTACCTGACTGAGCCACCCAGGCACCCCTGGCCTCTCTTCAGCTTTATAAAATAAAAGGCACCTCTCAGTGCCTTTCAGTGACACCACTTAGGAATAACGTTAAATTGTGACTTTAACTGGTCTTTACTCAGCTCTTAACACAGTGGTCAGGAATTGGTTATGAATTGATTTGTACAACCTCCACATAAACTCAAGAGATGTCTCTTAGGCATTTTTAATATCACGAGAGCATTCTGGCTCTATCAGAACATTCCAGAATGGTAGGACTCCATGTGCTCTTGTCTTGTACCTTAATGCCTTGATATCTCCTTTAAATGTCCAGCATGGATCTCTGTGCCCCAACCAGGCCATGGAGAGCCTCGGCCTGCAATGAACTTGCAGCCTCTGTATCCCTCTACCATATAGACCTGAGAACTTGGCCTTCTGCACCTAGCCCTATACAGGGAAGTCCTGCAGGGAATAGAGGAAGACCTTGAAAAAGCCCTTTGTATTCCACCAGAGACCAACAGCTCTAGGAACTCTCCAGAAAATTCAGTTCCTCCGGGAGAGGAGCCATATTGGCTTGAAGGTAGGCACCTCCGTATCTGAGGTAAGATCAGAGTCTCCTCCCTTTGGTCTAACCTCCACTCTGTCTTGCCAGCCCCAGCCCTAGCAGACCTTGGCATCTCCCAACCCCCCCCCCTCCTTCCTGCACTGGTTACATTGCTGTCTGAGGGTAGGGGCTCTTCAACATTTCTAGGCAACAGGCGGGCACTCAAGGTAACAGTCCTGGCCCCATATTAGGGGGCCCTGGGCCTTTAGAGCTTAACCCTTGGCTCAGGCCCGCAGCTGCCAGGCAGCAAGGCGGGGTTCACTGTCCTGGGCTCAGGAAGCCTGAAACTCCCTGGAAACTCAGTTCCCATGATGCTTACAGGCAGAACTGGTGAGTCAGGCTCTCCTCCCCTTCCCAAACTCCCTGCAGGGGCTGTCTGACCTGCTTTGACTCCTTTTTGCTTTCAAGGTTGCTCTTGATACTCATCTCAACCTGATTTTACACGGTGTGATGTGCCTGGGGCCCCAAACCTTCCCGGAGAGGGCTGATGCCTCTCTCCTGCTGTGCACAGCTGGCCAGAATGGGCGGGGACAGGCTGTGGAAAAAGCTAGCTGCCTGTGGGCTGGGGGGAACTTCTACCTTCTTTGGCTGCTGCAATCATTCGGTGTAATTAGGTTGTAATTTTCTAAAGATGAATTTGTGGGAGGCCAGCGTTTTCTACGGGATAACAAGCGCTACTACAGTGGCATGAATGATGGGTGTGTGCAGGGGCTGAAAGGAGCAGAGGCAGGCGGGCGATCTCCTTGCGGTGTGTGTGTGGGGGGGGATTAGAAGCCCTGGCCTTGAGTCAAATCGGGGAACCTCTTCTGGGAAAGCCAGGTGCTTTCTTGAGGTGTCCACATTAAGTTCTCAGAGCAGCTTATGGAGATTAGCACTGCTCTCATTAAAAAAAAAATTTTTTTTTAATGTCTATTTATTTTTGAGACACAGTGTGAGACGCAGAGGGGCAAAGAGAGAGGGAGTCACAAAATCCAAAGCAGGGTCCAGGCTCTGAGCTGTTAGCACAGAGCCCAATGTGGGGCCTGAACTCATGAACTGCGAGATCATGAGCTGAAGTCGGGTGCTTAATGGACTGAGCCACCCAGGCGCCCCTAGCACTGCTTTCCTTTTAAGGATGAGAAAACTGAGGCTGAGAAAATTTACGTAGTCTGCCCCAGGTCACTAAATTAGATTTATTTGTTTGTTTATGTTACAGTTTTTAAGTTTGTTTATTTTGAGAGAGAGAGAGAGAGAGAGAGAGAGAGATCAGGGGAGGGGCAAAGAGGGGGGACGGGGAGAAAGAATCCCAAGGAGGCCTCCTGCTATCAGCACAGAGCCCAATATAGGGCTCGAAGTCCAGAACTGTGAATCATGACCTGAGCTGAAACCAAGAGTTAGACATTCCACCCACTGAGCCACTCAGGCACCCCTGAATTAGTGCTATTTAGAGGAACTAGCACTTAATCAGTGAGGCCTATATGCTAGAATTTCCTGAATGCTTTACGCATATCGACTCATTAAAATAGTAACCCCTATAGGGAGAAAGGGCGCATCGTGAGCCACTGTGTGCCTCATTTTTCTGTTGGAAATGTTGAAGCGATGAATGATTAAGTGAATGATTATTTTGGTGGCAGACCTGTAATCTAAACTCAAGGGGTCAGCCTCTATACTGCTCCTTTAACCTGGGTTTTTCTCCAGAAAGTGGTGGGGATGGGGTTTTATTCCAGGTCTGTCTGATCTCAGGTGTCTTGTGCACTTTGCACTACACTGGAAATCCAAATAACTGGCAGGTTGTGTGGGTGTGTATGTGTGTCTGAGTGAATATGGGGGTAAGTTCAAAATAGGCAATCCTAGACACCTCAGTCGTGCAAGGAACTGCTGCTTGCCTCCTGTTTTCTGGAAGCAGTGTTCAAAGAGCTCCCTGTGTACCCTTCATGAGACAGACAGAATCAGCTCCTGTAACCAGGAACATAAGCCGTTGTGGAATCAAGTGTTCACAAATCTAATGGTTACACAGGGCAGCTGGTTCTGACTGCCATCTTCCTGGGATACAGGGCAATTTCTTGTTCATTTTGGGGTCCCCATGGCTTTTCTGCATGAATAGAAAATGAGTAGAAAACACAAACTTGATTTGTGTTTTGGGGGAAGCAATTCGTAAAGTTCTTGGTGCTGAAACAAAATTGATGTGGGCCTGAAGAAAAATGGATACGGTAAGGTGGGCAAGGGGAAAGCAGAAAATATTCTAGGAGAGGAGAAAGGATTGGAGGAAATAAGCACAGTGTCCTTCTCACCTAGGCACAGATGAGACTGACACATAGAAATGGAGTTTGAACAAATGAAAAATGAGTTTGGAGTGAGGATGTAGATTGATCATGAAACAGACAACAGTGGATGAAATGGGTGTGGTTGGCCAAAGGGAGCCATTGAAGATTTGAGAAGACAGAGATGGAAACACATTTGGTGGATAGTCCTCGTGTTCAGAAGAAGCTGGATGAATTGAAGAGACAGCTGGAAAGTCAGCTGGGAGATGGCCTCAGGAGGCCAGAGTGAGGGGGTGGGTGACAGCAATCAAAATGGTGATGACAACATGGTTCCCAGAAAACTTGGTCCCAGGATTTCAGGGAAGGGTGGGCTTTTGAGCTAATTAGCTCTAGTTGCCTCCTCCTCCCCTCTTCCAGGGATCAGCTGTCACAATGACATTCTAATCTAGTGACTGCCCAGTGTTTGGATGCAAATGGAGAGGCATGGAGAACTCCCTCCCTCCTCTTCCACTTTTGGAAAACTATCAGAAATATCCTTGCATGAGGCCAAAACTAGCCTTCTAGTGAGTGAATGTCATACATTGGTCATTTCAAAAGAAAACAATTGCTCTGAGTGAAAAGCGTGATATTTCTGGGAGTAGTGAAACCAGTCCAACCTGAGAAACTGAGTCCAAAACTCAGACAGGATGGCTTTGAGCAAGTCAGGGAAACTCTGTGGGAGTCTTCTGTGACTGTGGACATAATCCGTGTCCTGCCTAGTACTCTGGTCTGTTTGGATGATCAAACAATATGCCTGGTGACAGTGTTCCAGAAACCTTAAAACCCTCATGAAGGAAAGGAACCTAGGACTTCAAATGCTCCACAGAAGGGAATGCAGTACAGTCGAGGGCCAGAGAAAGCTGGGCCCACATTCCATTTCTGCCTCTTCACCGAAATGTGATGAGGGTCTCCTCCCCCAACCCCCGTTTCTGGAGCTGCCAAATTAAATAAGTATAGTCCTACCTCAGAAAGTTGTCATGATCACCAAATTTGATAAAACCTTTGTAAGCACTTAGCACAGGGGCTACTTGACCTATAATAAATGATGAACAAATGCTATTACTATTATTGGTACATGCGGAGTGCATACAGGAGACAGTGGAAAAAAGAGGAGTCCCATCCATGGCCTTGAACTTGAGGGTGTCAAGAGCTCATAGGAGCATGGACGGCCTGAGAATGGGAAGGAAGCTGATTGTGATGATCTGGCAGATGTTTTCAAACTACAACTCCTGGCATAGCTCTTCTGTTTATACACACACCCCAGGCTCTATTTTGACAGTGACTGGTTTTTTGGGCCGGCTCAACATCGAGCGGCTGTGTTCCCTCTCTGATACCGTCATAACCAGAGGTGACGGAGTAAAATCTAGTGCAAGCATTCACAGCCCATTCCGCCTAGAGCCATGCCATAAACAATCGGGAGCTCCTTGCATTGTTACCAGATAGAATGTCATATTTACATGCCAAGATGGTGAATGAAATGTCATCATCTATGCATCCTGCGGAGGGGCCATCTCGTTCTTGGCCAGGATGGTGGTTCAGAAAAGCCACACATCTGTAGACGCTCAGACCTACGACCATGCGGAAAGAAGGTAAATTGTCACAAAGAGCTCTTCTAGTGGTTTCAGCTGCTTACTGAGGATATTGTGACCATTCTAAAAGATGTTTTCCAGTCAGTAGCCTAGTCTTAGGTAAAGGACGAACTCAGAGCATCAGGTTAAGGTGCATGCTAGTGGAGGTAATGCTGTGAGTTTCACTGGAGCTGGGGGTCCTTGTACCACCCGGGCTAAGTGCCTAGTGAGTGAGGTCAGGGCACAGCTTTGCTGTTTTCATGGTCAGGAGAGAAAGCGAGATTTGGAAACTGGACCTTTCCAGAAAGTTTCTTCAGTTGACTATCAGAAGCTGATCTCCACCTAAGAGATCTTTTCACAGACGAAGAAGCCAACCATAAGCATTTACACAACTTGCCCCAAATCATACAGTTTGTCTTGTTCCTTCTTCTTAACTATGTTGGGGGGGGGGAGGATAATCATTGTGAGAATTTGTAGAAAAAAAAATAAATAAATACAAAGCAATACCAACAGACGATCGACAATGCTATTTCTAGGTTGGGAAAGGATTTGATACTAACTAGAAGGATATTACAGTAACATTCAACAGACTCCTCCCTTGTGGTAGATGTCTACTTCTTTATTCTGGAATGTCTTCTGCTTCCCAATCTTCAAATATCTTCCATAAACTGGAGGTTCCTAAATAGCACTTCACAGTCTAGATCAGTCTCCTGACTTCAATAATCCTGTATCCATGGCCCACCAGATTCTATACGTGGGTACTTTGCAGATATCTCTAACTCAGCATGTTCAATAAGATTAAGTATCTTAATCCAGTACCCGTATCCCTCTTATATTCCCCATCTCTGGGGAGGGGCATTTCCACCATCCAAGCTGGAGAGCCAGTGTAGCGAGCTTACCCCCTTCCCCCCATCCAATCTCTCCCAGTTTCTGTCAGCTCTATCTCATCAACATCTGCATTGTGTCATCTCTTCCCCATCCTCCGTACCACCACATGACTTCTAGTGCAATCTGTTTCACCTGGGAGATTTAGCTTCAACATTGGTCTCTTGGACTCCTTATCTACTCTCCCCCCCCACCCGCATTCTGCCCACTCTGTAACCAGAATGCCTTTTTGCCAATTCACACTTCCGCTACCCTCCTGCCTAAGATCCTCCGGTGCCATTCCCTCAGTACAGAATAAAGCCCAAAGAATGACTTGTACAAGTGTCTTCAAACTTTGGCCCTCGAGCTTCCATTTCTCATCTATCCCTTGCTGCTCTCCTCATGAACTGCAGCAGGCTTGTCGGTGCCTACGCACATCCTTGCCTCTACCCCGTCGCTGTGCAGAAACCAGCTTCCAGGGTAGAGTGCCAGCTTGTAGGAGTGTGAGACCTTCTCTAGTGCCTCAGAAGCCTGCTCTGATGGGTCCACACCACAGGCCAGAAGAACCAGGTTGTTGACCCCCAGAAGTTTTCTTCAGCTGATGACGGGGATTTAGTGTTGGAAGACCATAGCTCCCTTGCCCTTCCAGCGAGATGTCCTTGCTGTCAGAGGCCTGTCTTCTATACCATTTTCCGGTGTTTCCCCTCAGCACTGAGTTCTAGTCACCTCCGTGGTGGCTGGCTTGACAACATAACTCTTATCTGCTATCTCTTCTTTCTGATCTCACTCTCTCACTCTACCACTGGCAGTTCATTCCATCGCCCAAATAAACCTCTTGTACTTATCTTTGTCTTGAGTCTGGCTTGTGACAGGGGCAACTGAGACCCTCAGTTGTTGAATTGCTAGGTTCTGGCATTCCCAAGAGACCTCCAGGTCTCCAAACCCACTGCCGACTCTCCCCCTTAGAATATCCGTTTGGTTTGTGTCTATTCCCTTCTCTCTTCTCCCAGAAGGCATTCTGGGAAGCTCATTCTTTACAACGGAAAACTGCCTGCACTGTCTTCCCCACCACACTCTTCAGCCAAATTGGTTTCTGGGCTCTATGTTGCTTTGTCCATATTTTTAACGTATTCTACATTCCCAATGGTATTTCTGCCCACACTAGTCTACTCCATGCTGCTAGGTGTTCTTTGAGATCAGGAATAATTCCCACGACCCGGACTGCCTTTGCCATGCGAAACAGTGGTCAAAACATTTTGGTGAATTAATAGATGGACATGTTTGGGGTTAGAGATGCCAAAGAGCTTCCTGGCAGCTGATGGCCACATGGAAATATATGTGTTAATGTTCAACATAATTATTCAGCATCTGAGCATCTACTCTCCGGCACCATTCCAGATGTTGAGATACGATAATGGGCAAGACACAGATGACCTTTCTGGTGGAGCTTACATTACAACTCGGGAGTTGGTAAATGATGAATACAAAAAGCTAACAAATTTTATAGAGTTGGTATGGTTAGAAGCTAATAGAAGCCATGGGGGGGAAAAGGAGGACAAGCAAATCAAAGTGCTGGCAAGGATTGGAATGCAGGTTGTAAGCCGTGGAGTATAATAGGATCCAGAAATCACCGCGGTAGAACCCCAGAAGAACGCGTGTGATTAGGCAAGGCTTGTTCTGGAAATTAGTTGACAAGGTTAATTACCAACACACAGCCCAGTAATTTTGCTTCCAATAGGCTAGACTTTTGTGCCTCAGAGTACACAAGCCCTATTCTATCTGGGCTTATAATATTCTTAGTTAAAAAATGACTGCTTTCCTAGGCATGTTGTCCCCAGGCAGATTGCCTGCTGTGGATCCAATTTTTAATGCAAAATGTCTTTCCAGCACAGGAGCGTACTGCCAATGTATTAAAGTTTGTGGGGAGAATGAGATCAGTAGACAAAGGCTTATTAGAGAGGGGTGCTCTGTTTCGGGAGATAAAGGGAGGGAGGAAGCAGACGTTCTCAACTGAGTTCATGTCTCCCTTACTGTCAGCAAATCCACCCGGTTGCTTGCTTGCTTGCTATCTACCTACCTACCTACCTACCTATCTATCTATCATCTATCTATCATCTATCTATGTATCTATGTATCTATCTATCTATCTATCATCTATCTATCTATCTATCATCTATCTATCTATCTATCGGGATAGATATGTCGGCAGGCTGGAGCTTTCAGGATTTGCTACGAGGAGGCTCCACATCTGCAGCAGATGGGCTATCAAGGGCACTGCGTAAACATTCTAGGGGGCTCCCAGAACACATAATGCCAGCCAGATCCTTTACGTGGCACACGGGGCAAGTCACAGTCACTCCCAGACTGCACTGTTAGTTCCTCTCTCTCATCCTGTGCCTTAGCTCCTTGCCCGCAGGGCTCCAACAGGGAGAAGCTCCTGGCACTTTCCAGACATACTAGGCTGTTTTGCACCTTCCTGTCCCTTTCTAGTCTCCTCCTCCAGCTGCATGGCTTTACTCCCACCTCCTGCCCAGAGGACTGACTACCTGCTCTGTTATCTCCCTGGAGAACTTTTCCGCCCCTTTCTTTTCATAGTATATCAGGGCATTTTCTCCGGAGCGATTATCTGTCTCAATTACCATATAAAACCCACACAGGCAGAGTTCATCATCACATCATGTCTCCTGGACCTCACACGCTACTTGGCACATAGTATGTCTTCCATAAAAGCTGAGTCGATGAATAGAGTTCATAACTTGGTGTAACACAAAAGAATAGCAGAAGGCCCTTAATGATCCAGTGTACATTTCTTTAGTAATTTAAAGTGCGCCGCCTGGGAACCTTCTCATGAAAGTATATTATTATTTCTATTTTTCTAATGAACAGTGGTGGCTCAGAGGGTTAGAGGGTCTACGTAAGTGTGGCATGCTGAATAAGGGCTCCCAAAGGTAACCAGGTCCTCATCCCCGAAACCTGTGAATCTTTTATATAAAGGGATTTTTTTTGCAGATGTGATTAAGGTAGAGATTTTGAAATGAGGAGGCTACCTTGGATTAGCGGGCGGTGGACACACAAGTATCCTAGAGGGAGATGTAATGACGTCAGTAGACAGAGATTAATAGATGCTGATGTTGACTTTGAAGATGGAAGAGCCACGAGCCAAGGAATGCAAGCAAACAGTGCTAGACACTGGGAGACAAGGAAACGCTCTCTCTTTTACCTTCTGGAAGGCGGTCCTACGGACAGACACCCTGATTTCTACCCCATGAGACCCATTGCCTACTTCTGGGCTCCAGAACTGGGGAAGAATAAATATGTTTTGTGGTGCTTTCAACCACCACACTGTGATTGTTTGTTACTATAGCTATAGAAACGAATATGCTGAGATTCCAAATGTCAGTCAGAAACAGAAGAGTCAACTGATGGGTTTGTCCTGGCGTAGGCGCTCCGCTGTTAAGAGCTGTGTGGTTTTGGGTGAGTCATTTAACTTCTTAGTTTCAGGACAGAAAGCCACAAGTGACACTTCTTGCAGGGAAAGTGTTGTACAATAGCCATGTGACCTGTTTGTGAGGTGGGCTGAGGGGCCCCTGACGCTTACCTTAGTACTGCCCTAGAGGGCAGGACATTTCCGGACAGACACTTCCTGTCTGTGGGAAGCCAGATTC
Organism: Hyaena hyaena; assembly: GCF_003009895.1. Taxonomy (NCBI): domain Eukaryota; kingdom Metazoa; phylum Chordata; class Mammalia; order Carnivora; family Hyaenidae; genus Hyaena; species Hyaena hyaena. Next base: position 222,170 of record NW_024080840.1, on the reverse strand, counting down.
ACTGTGCCTGCCCGCCACCCAAATGTGTCACAGCAGCCCTGTCAGGGAGGGTCACGGGGAGTGTCCTGCAGCCCTGGGAGTGTGGGGGCTGTGGATGGAAGAGGGAAAGGGGTTCCTTCTTGCCGAGGGGAGGAGACGTGCTTTGTACCCACGTGCAGCCCCTTGCGTCATCGTGTTGAATGCTTAGCAGTGATGTCATTATTATTTTTTTAGATGAAGAAAGTGAGGAATAGAGAAATTAAGGAATTTATCCAAGGTTACCTGGTAGCTGGCTGAGCCGGGACTTGAACCCACATCCCTCTAGTTTAAGTACTAGGTCTACACCTAACATCAGTGCCATGGTTCTTGGGGTGGGACCGGCAATATCAGCATGACCTGGGAATCTATTAGAAATGTAAATTCTCAGCTTTCACCTTGAACCTACTGCATCAGACATCCTCGGGTGAGTGTGGGGGCCAAGAATCTGCATTCAAACAGCCTCCCTGGGTGATTGTGAGGCCCGCTCCAGTTCGAGAACCACTGATCTATGCTTTTCCTCTAAGAGCCCTTTGGAAGGACGATGGCCATGTTGGCCCAGCTCAGGCTGCCTGCTTCTCTGAGTTCCCACTTAGCCTGAGTAGTAATAAGTGGCCCATGTGCACAATGCAGGGACATTCCAGATTTGCCATCTTCATGCTATGGCATAAGGCCTCTTGGCGGAGGGCCTCAGAGAGCGGAGGAGGAATCCGGCACAGAGTCAGAAATTCTGCTGACTGCCTGGCGAGTGAGTTTGGCCTGAAACACTTACTGATACAGACGGACATCATCTCCCTTCTACTTTAGAGTTGTCTTTTAGTTACCCTGAGAACACAGAAGGAGACCGATGTTCCTGTTGACATCATAGCTATATTTTTCAAATGTTTATTGTGAGAGTGAGAGACAGAGAGAGAGAATGAGTGGGGGAGGGACAGAGAGGAGAGAGAATCCTAAGCAGGTTTCATGCTACCAGCACAGGGACTGTTACGGGGCTCGATCTTGTGAGGTGATGAGCCTTGATGGCTCAGGTGATGACCTGAGCCAAAAACTGAGAGTTGGATAGCTTAACTGACTGAGCCCCCCAGGTGCCCTATAGCTACATTAAAAAACATTTTTTAATGTTTATTTACTTTTGAGAGAGAGAAAGAGTACTAGTGGGAGAGAGCAGAGAGTGACGGAGACAGAATCCGAAGCAGGCTCCAGGCTCTGAGCTGTCAGCACAGAGCCTGATGTGGGGCTCCAAATCATGGACCGTGAGATCATGACCTGAGCCAAAGTCGGATGCTTAACCAACTGAGCCACCCAGGCACACCACCTGCCTCTCCCCCCACCCCCATGGCTACATTGTTAAAGTACTGCCTGTATCTGGAATTCTTGGTGCTAGATATGGTCCCTGTGTTCTTGGAGCTTACACAGCAAAGAATGAACTACAGTGGTTAGAAGCCTAGAGAATGCCTATCACTGAAGGGGGCAGGGCCTGAATTTGGTTCTGGATGAGGGTTTCAGGCCTCTGTGTTCTCCTAGTCCCATAAAGGACTTAGAGAACTTGGCCTGGATAATCTATTAGGTTCTTTTCTGGCACAGATAGCAGAGGTCACATTGCCCCAGTCCACACCCAACCCCCCCCCCCAGAAGCCCTCCATGGTCACCCACTCACACTGTGTTCTGTAGGAATGGCATAAGTGGTCTCCATTCTAAATCATTGTGTTTTGCTCCCACAGAGCTATAGGTGGGAGGCGGCACGTGGATTGAAAGCAAAGGGCACCAAGGTCTAACCTAGTAGTAAGATAGTAGTAAACTGAGAGGTATATGTTTTGCTGTGGGCGGGGGGGGGGGGGAATCTCAAGATAAAATCTTTCTAGGCAGTAGGCCTAAAGAAATAATAGTGAGCAGTGAGAATGTGGAAAAACTATTTTTTTGCTTCCAATTGTTCTTCTGTGCTCAGCTCCTTCCAACATAGTTTGCAATGTGCCGGCAAAGGTTACATCAGTTCAGCTGTTATCCAGCCAGTGACTAAGGTTTTTGATCCCTACCTTCTCTCTCCGCAAGCCAGAGTCAAACCGACAGAAGCACCAATGCCTGACTTATCCTGCATCTATGGTTGGACCATAATCTTTCCCTTTCCTATTCCTTCCTTCTTTTATTCCTTCAAAAACTAATTATGGAGCAAATATGATGTGTCAGTAACTGTGCTGAGTACAGGGGATACAATGGTGAGAAAAAGTAAATGTACTTCCTCCCTTCATAGATTGGCAGATGTAAATGTAAAATTGACTCCAGCAGTGTGGAGAGAGGAGTTAACTGGGCAGGGAGGGCGGGTTTGGGGACTGAATCTCTGCAGAGATAGCGCCTTAGAAGAGGCTTAGCAATGTGAGGGACTGAAAGTCTAGACTGAATGGAGGGGAGGCAAGGAGGGAGAGAGAGGGTGATGGGGAGAGGGACAGAGAGGCAGAGAGAGATTGGTGGAGGAGGAGAGAAAAAGAGGGAAAGTGAGAGGCACCAGGGGGAGAGGCAGAAAGAGAGGGGAGGAGAAGGGTCAGAGACAGGGGAGCAGAGGGGCGGGAGAAGAGGAGGGGAAGGGAGGAGAGGGGTAGGAAGATGGGGAGAGGAAGAGAAGAAATTGAGAGCCAGGGGAAGGGGATGTGTGGTAGAACTTGCAGGTTCTTCTAGACCTTAAAGCATCCCATATTTGCCCAAAAAGCAGAAGATTTCAGGAAGAGAGTGTTGTGATCAGCTTTGTATTTTGAAAATACCACTTTCGCTTCTCGGGGAAGTCAGGGGCGAAAGAGGGTGCAGAATTGTTTGCAGATTGCTTTTGGGAAATGATGATGGTAGCTAACCTTGTGTGTTTGTGGAGGGGGTGGAGGGAAGACTTCTTCAAGAGGTAAATTTAACAGGATTTGGTGATGGATCAGATAGAGGGCAAGGGCAGGATCCAGGATGAATCCAGTTTCTGGCACAGGTAATAATAACACATACTATGTCGAATATACACAGGTACACTTCTAAGTGCTTTAATCATTTTATCTGAGTGCTTTAAGTCATTATTTCTTCCCAGCATCCCTAGACGAGGGAGATGATTATTGTCATCCTTTTTACACATGGGGAATCAGAGGCCCAGAGAGATTAAGTGTGTTTCCTAACATCACACAGCTAGTAACTGAGTATCATGATCTGAATGCAGGCAGCCTCTCTCTTCAAATGACTCTGTGATTGTAACCATGACCGTGAATTGTCTTTTGGGAAAAATGGATAGAGACTCATTTAGAAGAGATGGATGGAAGCTTATACAGTAGAACTCCCTAGGTCCAACCCAGTTTCCATTCGTACCTCCATTAAAGAGCAGGGGTAGTGGGAGAGCTGATGCCTGGCTAGCAGGACTTGGAAGGCTGGGAAGTGGAAAGGAGTGGAATGGGGCAGCTGTGCTGTTAGAGGGAGGAGGTTGGACTCAGAGCCGGAAGACCTGGCTAATCACGTGGTGGGAAGAGAGCAATTGATTAGTTCTCTGATCACTGACCTGATCTCTGATAGAGGAGGGCAAGCACGCTGGCTTGCCAAGAACACAGAAGGCATCGTGCTGTGCTTGACCTAAAGTAGGTGATCAGCAAATGATCTTTTTTGTTGAAGTACAGTTGACCTGCAACATTGCATTAGTTTCAGGTGTAAAACATCGTGATTCAACAAGTCTACACGTTACGCATGGCTCACCATGAATGTAGCCGCCATCTCCTACCGTCTACTCTTAGCACGGTGTCAATGACTGTATGCCCTGTGCTGTGTCATTCATCCCCATGACTTCAAATGATAAATTTGATTCTGCAAGAAGGGAAGCAGAGAAGGATAAGGCTCATACTTGTCCATCTTTCAAAGACATGGCTGATCAGAGAGCTCGTTTAAGAGAACAGGCATGGAAAATGGGCATAAGGACCGAGTGAGTCCATCTCAGGGAGGGCAAATGGTACTAAGGCAGAGCTAACTGGTGAGCTGGCTGTTTGTTTTTAGTTGAAGTGTAGCTGACCTACAATATCACATTAGTTTCAGATGTAGAACATAGTGATTCGACATTTATATGCATCACCAAGTGATCACCACCGTAAATCCAGCTCCAATCTGTCACTGCACAAAGCTGTTAGAATATTATCACTATATTTCCTATGCGGTACATCACACCTCTGTGACGTATGTATTTTATAACTGGAAGTGTGTACCTTTTGTCTCGTTCCCCATTTCTCCGATCCCCACCCCCCTTTCCCACCAGCAGCCACCAGATTGTTTTCTGTATTTGAGTCTGTTTTGTTTGTGTTTAGATTCCACATAAAAGTGAAATCATACACTATTTGTTTTTCTCTAACTTCTTTCACTTAGCATGAGACCCCTGTGTATAAGCACCATTCTATTGTATATTTGTATCACATTTATCTTTATCCATTTATCCATTGATGGAACTTGAGGTCGGTTTCGTATCTTGACTATTTTAAATAATGCTTCAATAAGCATAGCAATGCATATATTTTTTTGAATTAGCGCTTTCCCATTCTTTTGTATCTATCTTTAGATAGATCCCCGGAAGTGGAGTTGTTGGATCACATGGCAGTTCTATTTTATTTTTATTTTTTTGAGGAACTTCTCTACTGTTTGCCACCGTGACTCCCCCATTTTACATTCCTATTAATACTACACAAGGATTCCCTTTTCTCCACATCTGCATCAGTACTTGTTATTTCTTGCCTTTTTGATGATAGCCATTCTGGCAGGTGTGAGGTACATCACCTCATAGTTTTGATTTGCTTCTCCCCGATGATGAGAAATGTTGAGTATGTTTTCATGTGTTGGCTCTCTGTGATTTCTTTTGTGAGACACTGGATTTTGGGGGAGCTATTGGTTTGTAGGAATTCTTTATATATGTTGGATACTAACCCCTTTTGGCCAGCTCATTTGCAAATATCTTCTCCCATTAAGCAGGTTGTTTGTTTTGTTGATGGTTTCCTTCACTGTCCAAAGGCTTTTTGGTTTGATGTAGTCCCATTTGTTTATTTTTGCTTTTATTGTCCCTGGCCTGAGGAGACAGATCCAAAAAAATATAACAGTGATGTCAAAGAGCTAACTACCTATATTTTCTTCCAGGAGTTTTTTTTTTTTTTAATTTTTTTTTTTAATGTTTTATTTATTTCTAGGAGAGAGAGAGAGAGACAGCGTGAGCAGGGGAGGGTCAGAGAGAGAGGGAGTCACAGACTGAAACAGGCCCCAGGCTCTGAGCTGGCAGTCAGCACAGAGCCCGACGCGGGGCTCGAACCCACGAACCGCGAGATCATGACCTAAGTGAAAGTCGGACGCTTAACCGACTAAGCCACCCAGGCGCCCCTCTTCCAGGAGTTTTATGGTTTCTGGTCTTATGTTTACGGGTTTAAGCCATTTGGGGTTTATTTTTGTATATGGTATAAGAAAGTGGTCCAATTTTATGGTCTTTCATGTAGTGGTCCAGTTTTTCCAACACCATTTATTAAAGAGACTGTCTTTTCTTCATTGTATATTCTCACCTCCTTTGCCATAGGTTAATTGACTGTATACGTGTGAATTTATTTCTGGACTCTCAGTTCTTCTATTGATTCATTTGTCTGTTTTTGTGCTTAAACCATACTATTTATAATATAGTTTAAAATCAGGAAGGGTGATCCGTCCAGCTTCATTCTCCTTTCTCAAGGTTGCTGTGGGTATACAGTCTTTCATGGTTCCATACAAAAATGAAGATTATTTGTTCTAATTCTCTGAAAAATGCCATTGGTATTTTGTTAGGGATTGTATTTGAATCATAGGTTGTTTTGGGTAGTATGGACATTTTAACAATATTCTTTCCACCCATGAACATAGTATATCTTTCTATTTATTTGTATCTTTAATTTCTTTCATCAGTATTTCATAGTTTTCTGAGTATAGGTCTTTTACCTCCATAGTTAAATTTATTCCTGGGTATTTTATTGTTTGATGCAATTGTAAATAGAGTTTTTTCTTTGAGTTTTTATTTTCATTCCAGTTAGTTAACATATAGTCTAATACTAGATTCTGGTATACAATGTAATGATGCAACACTTGCATACACCACGTGCTTCTCACAGCAAGTGCCCTCCATAATAATGGGATTGTTTTCTTAATTTCTCTTTCTGCTACTTCATTATTATAATATAGAAATGTGACAAATTTCTGAATATTAATTTTGTATCCTACAGACTTAGTGACTTCATTTATTCTAATAGTTGTTGGTGGAGTCTTTAGGTCCCCTATCTATCCTGTTATGTCGTCTGCAAATAATGACAGTTTTACTATTTCTTTGCCAATTTGGATGCCTTTTATTTCTTGTCTGATGGCTGTGACAAGGACTTCCAATATTTTGTTGAATAAAAGTGGTAAGAGTAAGTATTCTTATTCTTGTCTTGCTCCTGTTCTCAGAGGAAAAGCTTTTAGCTTTTCACTGTTGAGTATAATGTTAGCTATGGGTTTGTGATATATGGCCTTTATTGTGTTGAGATATGGTCCCTCTATAGCTACATGGTTTTTATTGTGAAAGAGTGTTGGATTTTATCAGTTGCTTTTTCTGCATCTATGGAGATGATCAAATGATTTTGATCCTAATTTTTGTTAATGTGCTACATCATGTTGATCGATTTGTGGTACTGAATCATCCTTGCATCCCTGGAACAAATCCTGCTTGCTCATGGTGTGTGGCCCTCTTAACGTATTGTTGAATTCACTTTGCTAATATTTTGGTAAGAAATGGCTGGGTTACTTAAGAATGTGTAGACGTACTTTGTTACCTGGTTGACTGTTCAAAGCCAGTTTGGGGGAGCCTATAAACAAATTGCCAGTTTATATCTTCTGCCTAATAGCTCTGGTTGATCAGGCTTACAGCTTGGGGATCAGAACACTCTAGCTGCTCATTAGGTGCTTTTTAAAATTTAAAGTGCTGCTAACTTGCCTCAGCTCTACTAGTTAATGGCCAGCCAAAGACGGGTACTCAGCTGCCTAATTCCTGGCGTCCACTATTTAAGAACATGAAGCTTGCAGTATTGGCTTTCAGTAAATCAAGAGATGGCTTCTCAAATTCAGGGAAGAAGTATCTGTCTGTGACAGAGCTTCTTCAACTCTGATATGCTCACAAATTGTCTTAGGATCTTGCAAAAATACAAGATAGAGTAGATATGGTCTAATTGTATTTTCTTTTTTATAATTAAATTTTTTACTTAAATTTTTGAGGTTTAATTGACATAATACTAGTTTCAGGCATACAATATAATGTTTCATGTTTGTATATATGGCAAAATGATCACCACAGGAAGTGGAATTAATACCCATCACCATATATAAAACTTTTTTTTCTTGTGATGAGAACTTTTCAGATGTACTCTTAGCAACTTTCAAATATGCACTACAGTGTTATTAACCATAGCCACCATGATATATATTATATTCCTATGACTTTATTTTATAACTGGAAGTTTGTACCTTTTGACCTCCTTCATCTATTTTCCTGCCCTCCCCCCCCCCACCTCTGGGAACCACCAAATTTTTCTCTACATCCATGATTCTCTTTTCCTTCTTTCTTTGTTTTTGTTTTTTTGGTTTTCTATATATACATGAGAATATACAGTATTTGTCTTTTCCTATTTGACTTATTTCACTTAGTATAATGCCCTAAAAGTCCATCCATTTTGTTACCAATGGCAAGATTTCCTTCTTTTTTATGCTGGATAATATTCCATTATCTATTATGCCACATTTATTTTATCTGTTCATCCATCAGTGGACACTTAAGTGGCTTTCACATCTTCGCTATTGCAAATAATGCAGAAATGAACATGAGGGTGCATATATCTCTTTGAGTTAGACATTTCATTTCTTTCAGTTATATACCCATAAATGGAATTGCTGGATCATATGGTAGTTCTATTTTAAATTTTTTGAGGCTTCTCCATACTGTTTTCCATAGCAGCTGCACCAATGTACCTTCCCATCCACAGGGCATGTGTGTTCTCTTTTCTCTGCCTCTTCACCAGCACTTGTTATTTCTTGTCTTTTTGATAAGCCATTCGAAGAGGTGTGAGGTGATATTTCATTGTGGTCTTCATTTGCATTTCCTTGATGATTGGTAATGATGGGTACCTTTTTATGTACCTGTTGGCCATCTCTAGGTCTTTGGAGAAATGTCTAATCTGGTCCTCTGATCATGTTTTAATAGGATTGTGTGAGGTTTGCTATTAAGTTGTAGGAGTTCTTTATATATTTTGGATGTTAACCCCTTATCACATATATGATTTGCAAATATTTTCTCTCATTTGATCACTTAGTAGGTTGTCTTATCCTTTTGTTGATGGTTTCCTTTGCTGTGCAGAAGATTTTTAGTTCTCTGTAGTCCCACTTACTTTTGCTTTTGCAGTCTTTACTTTCGGTGTTAGATGTAAAAATCATTGCCCAGACTGATGGCAAGGAACTTACCACCTATGTTTTCTTCTTGGAGTTTTACTGTTTCAGGTCTTACATTCACCCAAATCTTTAATCCATTCTGAGTTTTTGTGTATGGCTTATGAAAGTGGTCCCGTTTATTATTTTGTATGTGGCTATCCAGTTTTCCCAACATCATTTGTTAAGAAGGAGACTGTCCTTTCTCAAAACACTGTATATTCTTTGACCCTTTGTCAGAATATAATGGACCGTATAAGTGGGGGTTTATTTCTGGGCTCCCTATTCTGTTCCATTGGTCTAGATGTCTGCCCTTTATGGAATTACAATACCATTTTAATCACTATGACTTTTCAGGACAGTTTGAAATGAGGGAGCGTGATGCCTCCAGCTGTGTTCTTTCTCAAGATTGCTTTGGCTATTTGGGGTCTTTTGTGCTTCCATACAAATTTTAGGATTGCTTGTTCTAGTTCTCCGAAAAATGCTATTGGAATTTGATAGGGATTGCACTGAATCTGTAAATTGCTTTGGGTAGTGTGGTCAGTTTAACAATATTAATTTTTTTCTATCAATGAGCACAGAATATATTTCCATTTATTTGTGTCTTCTTCAATCCCTTTCATCAATGTCATATAGTTTTCAGCATGTACGTCTGGGTCAACTTTATTCCTAGGAATTTTATTCTTTTTGAAGCAGTTGTAAATGGGATTATTTTCTTACCTTTTCCATCACTTCATTATTCGCGTATAGTAATGCAATATATTTGTGTATATTGATTTTTGTATACTGCAACTTTATTGAATTTGGCTTTTAGTTCCTATCGTGTTTGGGGGCAGAGCCTTTAAGACTCGATATCTATTTATTATCTGAAAATAGTGGTAGTTGTACTTCTTCCTTTCCAATTGAATATCTTTTATTTTTTCTTGCCTAATTGTTCTGGTTAGGACTTCTAATACCATGTTCAATAAAAATGATGGGAGTGGGTACCCTGTGTTGTTTCTCATCTTAGAGAAAGATCTTTCAGCTTTGCAACATCGTATCTGATGTTAGCTGTGGGCTTGTCATATAGGAGCTTCATTATGTTGAGGTATGTTCCTTCTACACTCACTTTGTTGAGAGTTTTTATCAGATATGCATGTTGAATTGTGTCAAATGCCTTCTGTGCATATACTGAAATAGATACTTTTTATTCCTTTGTTTTTTTTAAAGTGGCAAATCCTATTAATTGATTTGTAGATGTTAAGTCAAACTTGCATCCCTAAAGTAAATCCTACTTGATTATGGTGTATGATCTTTTTATTTTTTATTTATTTTTATTTTTATTTTTTTTTAAAATATTTTTATTTATTTCTAGGAGAGAGAGAGAGAGAGAGACAGCGTGAGCAGGGGAGGGTCAGAGAGAGAGGGAGGCACAGACTCTGAAACAGGCTCCAGGCTCTGAACTGGCAGTCAACACAGAGCCAGACGCGGGGCTCGAACTCACGAACCACGAGATCATGACCTAAGTGAAAGTCGGATGCTTAACCGACTAAGCCACCCAGGCTCCCCGGTGTATGATCTTTTTAATGTGTTGTCAAATTCAGTTTGTTAATATTTTGTTGAGGATTTCTGCATCTGTGTCCATTAGGAATATTAACCCGTAATTTTCTTTTCAGTGGCATCCTTGTCTGATTTGTTATCACAGTAATGCTGGCTTCATAAAATGGGTTTGGAAGTATTCCAAACTCCTTTTTTGGGGGGAAGAATTAAAGAAAGATTAGTATTAAATCTTAAAATATTTCATAGAACTCATCAGTGAAGCAGTCTGGTTGTGGAGTTTTCTTTGTAGGGAGATTTTGGATTACTGATCCAACCTCTTTGCTTATAATTGTTCTGTTCAGATCTTCTTGTTTCTTCATGATTCAGTCTTGGTAAGTTGTATGTTTCTAGGAATTTATCCATTTCTTCTAGTTTGTCCAATTCGTTGGTATATAATTGCTCACAGTAGTCTTTTATGATCTTTTTGCTATCCTCCACTATTATTGTATTGCTATTTCTCGTTTTAGGTTTGTTAATATTTGCTTTATATATTTAAGTGCTTACATGTTGGGTGCATAAATATTTACATATGTTACATCCTCTCATTGGACTGATTCCTGTATCATTATGTAATGGCCTTCTTTGTCTCTTCTTACAGTATTTATTTTAAAATCTATTTTCTCTGATATAAATATAGCTACCTCAGGCTTTTGTTTTGATTTCCATTTGCATGGGATATCTCTTTCTATTACTTCATTTTCTGTATGTGTTCTTACACCTGAAGTGAGTTTCTTGTAGGCAGCATATAGTTTTGTCCTGTTTTCTTATCCATTCAGTCACTCTCTGACTCATGAATGAAGGAATTAGTCTGTATATATTTAAAGTAATCATTGATAGATATATACTTCTTGCCATTTTGTCATTGTTTTCTGGCTCTTTTGTAGTTTTCCTTTCTCTCTTGCTCTTTTCTTGTGTAATTTGATAATTTTCTGTAGTAGTATGCTTTGATTCTTTTCCTTTTCTTTTGTCTATTATATAGATTTTGTTTTGTGTTTACTGGGAGGCTTACATATAGCCTTAGGTAAGAACTTATTACCTAAAATAATCTATTTTAAGTTGATCACAACTTAAGTTTGAACAGATCCTAAGCTCTACATTCTACCTATCCCCTGCCACCCCCAATGCATGATTTGTTTTTGATATAACAATTTACTCCTATTTTAAAGCATGGTTTTATTTTTATTTTTGAGAGAGTGAGCAAGCAGGGGAGGGGCAGACAGAGGGGAACAGAGGATCTGAAGCAGACTGCATTGACAGCCCTGATGTGGGGCTCAAGCTCACGAATTGTGAAATCATGACCTGAGCCCAAGGCAGATATGTTCAACAGACTGAGCCACTCAGGTGCCCCACAATTTACATATCTTTATCTCAGGTATCCCTTAACTAGTTATTTTTGTTGTAGTTATCTTTACTACTTTTGTCTTCTAACCTTCATACTAGCTTTATAAGCGATGAATTCTCCATCTTTACCACATTAGATATTCTAAATTGTACCATGTATTTATGTCTGCACTGAACCTGACACAGGGTTCAATCTCACGAGCTGTGTGTGAGATCATGACCTGAGCCAAAATTTAGACTGAACTACCCGGCTCCCCCATTTCTTTTAAGGCCAATTTAGGTTTTGCTTGTCTGGAACACTCTTTATCTCTTCTTGAGTTATGAATGACAACATTGTTGTATAGTTTATTCTTTGTTGGAAGTTTGTTTTCTTTCAGCCCTCTGAATACATTATGCCACTCCCTTCTGACCTATAGTGTTTCTGATGAAAATGATGCAAATGTTGATCCATTTGATAGTGTCCTGTGTGTTCCTTAAGCTATCTTGATTTTGTGTGTGTTTTTCATTTTGTTGCCACTATGACTGTCTGAGCTCCACTGCCCTTTGAGTTAACTGATTCTTCTGCTTCATCTAGTCTGCTGTTGAACCTTTCTATTGTATTTTTTAGTTCATTTATTATATTCATCAGCTCTGTGACTTCCATCTCCTATATATTATTTAAAATATCCCTAGTGAAGCTCTCACTGCATTCATCCATTCTTCTCCCCAGTTTGGGGAGCATCTTTATAAACATTATTTTGAACTCTATATCAACTAAATCACGTACCTCCATTTCATTAGGAGCTTTTCCTGATATTTTATCTTGTTCTTTAATTCATAACATATTACTCTGTTTCTTCTTTTTCTTGACTCCCTGTGTTAGTTTCTCTGCATAAGATAAAACAGCCACCTTCCTAGTCTTGAAGGAGTGGTCTTGTGTAGGAGATGAGCCTGATAGTTCAGTCCTGTCCGAGGTCTTGGCTGTTTCTCAAATCTTTGATTGTCCAAGCAGCCTATTTTACTTGTAGTGAATCTCAAAAGTTCAGGGTGTGCCAAGAGCTGTCAGCACACACGTTCAGGATGATTGAGAGCCAGACCCTCAGACAGCATCTTTTAAATTATGCAAATATGCCCAGTCCTTTGAGACTACAAGCGTAAGTGCTGGTGGCTACCAGAGCCATGTGATCTAGAGTTGTCCCCTGGGCAGCAGTTATAAAAATCAGGAGACCAGACCAGTGTACAGGTTCCTTTCCTGGAGACACCAGCCATCTGGAGCAAGGCAGAGGTGGAATGTAATGATGGCATTCACCAGCTTCTGTCTCAGGAGTACAGGGTAGGTCCCTAAATGTGTGGCATACCAGAAGCCTGCCCCTCAGACCTCAGCTATGCAGGTACACAAATATGTACTAGGTTTTAATTGCTGTTATAACAAGTTATCATTTTTTAAATGTCATAACAGCACACCCATTTATTATCTCACAGTTCTGAAGGTCATATGCCCGGGCACAGTTGTTTACCTATTCCTCTGCTCCAGATTTTCAAGGGTGGAAACAAGGTATCACAGGTTGCATTTTTTCTGGAGGCTCCAGGGATGCTGAGGTCCCTGTTTCCTTGCCACCTGATGACTGGGAATTGTTGTTCTCCGTTCTAGAGGTTGTATATATTTCTTGTCTCATGGCTCCCTTCCTCATCTTCAAGCCAGTGACTATACGTCAACTCCCCACGACTTGAATCTAATTCTCTCTGCTTCCTTACACTGCATCCCTCTGACTGACTCTACCTTGCACTCATATGGGTAATTCAGGATAATCTCTTTATTATAAAGTTATTTGATAATAAATGGTAATTCCACATGCAAAGTACCTTCACAGCGGTGAATAGCATGGATAGGAATCCTAGGGAGACGCTTCAGAACTCTGCTACTACATTAACCCAAACCAGCTACTGTTGCTGCTGTATACTTTTAGTGGCAAGGTCCTAAAGCACTAGCTGTATTGAGTTTGTGCCTAAAGTTTTGCATGTGTTTTATGTGATAGAATCTCCATGACATTTCCTGGGCTTTCTCTCTCTCTCTCTCTCTTTTTAATGTTTTTTATTTCTTTCTGAGATAGAGCATGAACAGAGGAGGGTCAGAGAGAGAGGGAGACACAGAATCTGAAACAGGCTCCAGGCTCTGAGCTAGCTGTCAGCACAGAGCCCGACGCGGGGCTCGAACCCAAGAACCTTGAGATCATGACCTGAGTCGAAGTCAGACACTTAACCAACCCCATAGGCTTTCTCTTTTATACTAAACAGAATGGCTGGAATGATTCAAAGGGATGATATTGAAGATGAGGAAACAGGTATAGACATGTAGAGAGCTACACTAAAGTTATTTAGAATCAACATTAGAATTTAGTTGTCTTAGGGTCTGGGCCAAGGCTATTTCCTCCCTGTCTTGTACTCAGTTATTTACTTATTTATGCACTTAACGACTTATTCATCTATTGATCAAAGAGTTATCAATAACCTACACTATGATAGACATTTTGCTAGTTTTTTGAGCTGTAGGAAGTTTATAGACTTTGCCCCCATGGAACAAACTTTGCAGTGAGAATTACATACATCAAACAAATACTACAATAATTAGATATTTATAATTGATATGAACGTAAAGTAGAGGCTCCCATGCAAACTTATAATAAGAAGACCTAGCTTTGTTTAGAAAAATCAGAGGATGGAGAAGTAACATTTAAACTGAAGCCCAGATAACAAATACTAGCCAGGTGTAGATAATGATTAAGAATGGGGTAACATTAAAGCAGGGGGAAATGGCATGTGGAAAGTTCTAAGGCACAGAGCATAAAAGAAAAATCAGGGAAAGTCACTGTGGCTGGAAAATATGGGAGATATGAGTTTAGAGCGGTGGGGTAGATCAGATTGACCATGGCCTTGATGGCCATAGAAAGGTATTTCAGTTTTATCCAAAGGGTAATGGGAAGCCATGGGAAGGTCTTAAACGGTAGAGCCTCATGTGAGCTTTGAATTTTTAAAAAGAGCATTCTGGCTCCTGTGTGGAATAGATTGTAGGAAAAAGGTTGGAATATGTGGAGTTGTGATACAAGGGGGGCATTAGATGAGGCTAGAAAGGAAGTTTTGCAACAGTCTAGGTGAGAAGTACCTGGAGCCAGAAGTAGCTTGATTGGAATGGGGGTAGTAAAAGCGAAGGGCAGAAAATGAATCCGAGATCTATTTTGGAGGTAGAGAGGTCTTGACCTGTCAATGGGGCAGATGTGGGAATGGGAAGAGATGGTCTAGGTAATGCCTGGTTTCTCTCATGTGTGTGGCTCTTCTCATGACACAAGTCAGTGACAAATCATATTCTTAAACCTGACAAAAAAATTTACATTTTTGAATGTTTAGATTTTATTATAACAGTTATGATTCAAGTGGCAAGCAAGTCTTATGTAATACCACCTGGAAGGAATTTATGTTTTACCGGATTTATCAAAGGAACCCATGGAATTTGTATTATGTGATGACCTCAGCATCGCAGTGTTTCACTGTGCTCCCCATATCTCCATTCTATTTCTTTCTCATTTCATCTGGGGCTGGAAAATAAAAATAGTGGCTTCCCAGATAGAAAAAAAATAGCAGGAAAGGAGGCATTAGCATCATCATTTCTTAAGAGCCACTGCCTCATTCCCTTTAGGTCCATTCTAATTTCTTGTGCCCACATGGCCCTTTGGTTGCTATTCATTCTCATAATGATATTGATGTCCACTCCTGGCTTGGTCACAGAAAGTGCCACGTATGGTCGTGGTGTGTAGTCTTGGGTGGATGTTGCTCTATTCACAAGAGATAGGAGGGGCCCTGCCCCAGACCTCACCCGTTAAAGTATATAATCCTCATGTGAGCTCCGTGCTCATAGCCTGAAGGTTGCTTTCACAGACATCTTCCTTGGCTCTTGTATTTCTCCTGAAGATTCTGATATCAGATTGTTTAAATTGGGTTTAAATTAATCCCAGATCTTCCATTTATCAATGGCGTACCTTAGGCATTTACTTCATCTGCTTTCCCATTTGTAAAAAGAGGATGAAATCAGGTGATTCATGGTATTGAGTGGAATAGCCCATACAAAGCATTCAGCATAGAAGTTAGCACACAGGAAGTACTCCATAGGTGGGAGTTCTTATTGTTGTTTTCATCATTAGGGAAGAAAGGTGCTAGCATATCACTTGCTCTCCTTTTGCTCTTCTCTGGTAATGATTTGGAGGGCAAAGCGTTTTGTTTTGTTTTGTTTTGTTTTCTTAGAAGGAAGAGAATTCTGAGCAGCCCCTTGTCCCCAAGTATAGTCTTGCAAACAGGCCTTGCCAAATTTGTTGCTCTGGCCATGGGCATCACGGTGAAGAGAAGTGATGGGCTGCCTCCTCTCATGTGAGCTATTTTGACAGCTGAGCTCTGCTTGGTACCCTGTCCTTTCATTTAGCTGGCTCAGCGCAGGCATCCATCCTCTCAGGGCTGAAGCAAATATGGTCTCCTTAGCATTTTGTCTGAATGAATGCTTTACACAAATATGTTGGCAGGAGGCCATGAGTTGACTTAATGAGGTCCTTGAGCAGGTCATCTAGCCTCTCTGAAAAGAGGGTTGATGACTCTGTCAAGGGGATAGAAGGAGGGCAGCAGCCCCTGGATAGTATTTTGTATGTTGACCTCCATTGTCTTTCTGTCCTCTGCTTCCAGCCGCCCACTCTGCCCCTCCTTGTCGTCTCTGTCCACAGGCCCTTTAATGGTTTTGTGCCCTTTGAACTGGGTCTCTCTCTCAAGCATCCTTCTTCAACATCCTTGCCTTCACGGACTTCCAAATTCCTGCGTATCCTTCAAGACTCCGGTCAAGTGCCATTTCTTACCTAAGCCTTTTATTCGTTCGTTCTGCAAACACTTATCAGGCAAGGAAGGCGCTGTGCCACCCCCGCAGGCTAAGGTCCTGAATACGATGGACAAAGCCCAGCTTTCACGGTGCTGACGTTCCACTGGGAGAGACTGACAGCAGACAAGTAAATGAGCCATAGAATGTCCTGTTGTGTTAAGTGTTATGAAAAGCCCAGGAAATGTGGGCAGGTCTGGGGTGAGTGGTGGAGGGAACTGCTTTCCGAGCGAGCGGTTTTTGAACTAAGACCTGCAGAAGAAGAAGAAACCAGCCGTGTGAATAGCAGGGGTCTTGAGGCACAAACATGCAGGTTTTGTTGGAAGAACAAAAAGCTGGTATGCCTGGGGCCTGATAAGTAGGGGGAAGCGGCAGAAGAGAAAGATCTCAGGTTAGGAGTTCAGATTTGATTTTGAGTGAAATAGGAAGAAAGAGGTGAAAACCGATTTTGTGTTTGTACCGGCAACTCCGCTATCCCTGTGGAGAGTGGATGGGGCAGGAGAGAAAAAGAAAGGAGGGGGGAGAAACACGGAGCCTAGTTAGGAGGCTCCTGCTAGAGTCCTGGACAGAGACAATGGTGGCTTGACCCACAATTACAACTCTGCACTATGTAGAGATCTATTGTAATGGTGTGATTAATGGGGCTCTGCTAATGGATTGGACAAAAATAGGAAGAGTTACTAGGTTTTGGATTAGAGCAACTGGGTGGCTGGGTTGTAATACCATTAATGGGGTGGGAAACATTTGGTGACAATATTAAGGGGATTCAGGAATCTGAAGTCTGTTTTGGACGTGTTAATTTTGAGATGCCTGTTAGCTCTCTGAAGGGAAATGTCAACTAGCTATTTGGAGCTACAGGTAGCAAACTTGAGGGAAGACGTGAGGAATATATATAAATCTCACTTCCCACCCCCAGCATGCATAGTGATTTTCTCCCTCCTTTGCAGAGTTATATTAAGATCCCAACAGATCATAGGTTTTCCTGCCTCTATAGGACCCACTTCATGCCAAATATATTAAAGTTACCTTTATCCTACATCAAATTTAATTATATTTGGTCCCTTTTTTAATGCTTATTTATCTTTGAGAGACAGAGAGAGTGAGCAAGCGAGGGGGGAGGGGCAGAGAGGGAGACACAGAATCCGAAGCAGGCTCTAGGCTCTGAGCTGTCGGCACAGAGCCTGACATGGGCTTGAATTCGCGGATGGCGAGATCATGACCTGAGCCGAAGTTGGATGCTTAACCAACTAAGCCATGTAGGTGCCCCAAGGTAATTGTATTTTTAAAGGAGCATGCTAGTTCTGGGTGCCCCAAGAAAGCTTGTAATGCAACAGTGTGGACCCTTTCAGACTTAACTGGTAAAAGTGAGCTTGCTCCTCTGGACTCCCCCACAATATGTTTATTTCCTTTTTAAGGCACCTAAATAGCTTCATATTATAATTGTGTTTTTCTGTCTGTGATCCCCATTAGACTGTAAGCTTGTAGGGGGCAGGAAGGACCACAGGGACTTATTATTTTTGGAAGCAATTAAGTTGAGCTCATAAAGAGAAAAAGCTATGTCCAGGGATCCACTGTGTCTTCTACCTGCGTTTGAGAAAGGGCCCTTAACCCCTGCCTTGTGGTGGATGTAATACGGACGTTCGAAAGGAGACAGTGTTGTGCAGAAGGCTGATGTCGTGGGCTCCATTCCCAGCCACACCCTTTAATAGCTGTGAATCTTCCTAGTTCATCTCCATAGGCCTCTGAGTTTGTGTGGGCCAAATTAAAGCCACTTATGAAATAACTCTTAGTTCTACTAAAAGGAAAACTGTGTCAGCCTTCCAGTATATTCTTAAAATAACATATTCTTTCTTAAAATAACAACAACAAAAAAGATCATACTGTTTAGGCCTCAGGAAACGTTTCTGGGAAGTCTTCAAAGTGGGGATGCAAAATATCTTGGATCGATTGATACCTGGCTTTGAGAAAGCAACAATTGCCCTCAAATAGGGCTCCTTTAGACAGAAGACCTTGTAAGGAAATGCTTCAGTAAGAAGACAAGTCTCCTCCTAAGTCCTTCACAGTTAGAGGGGAAAGGAATGGCGAGGACTCCCTGTTCCTAGACTGGCCCTCTGAGACCTGGGGATGCTGTGTAACTGTATCCTTCTTGCCCGAGATCAACTCTGGGACAGATCTTCACCTCTCATGGTGAAGGAGGGACATGAATACATACATTACAGTCCCACTTCTAGTTGGAGCCCTGGTGAAATTAAGTCCATCTGGGCTATACGCTACTAAATTTGTCAGTAGCTCCAAAGTATTCTGCCAAGAACTTCAGATGTTATGGGTTTGTAACAGCAACAACAACAATATCTGGACATGGGTGCCAACCAGAAGTAGGTTTATACTTTCTGTCATTGACATATACTGATTTGGCGCCCAGGGCCCAGCTTAGGCCAGGTGAGGTCAAGCTGCGCCTGGCCTTTGAGTCCCCCTCTACCATTTTGTATCAGAGGATGGAAGGACAGAGCGTTAAGCTGGCTGGGCCATAGTTTAACGTTGCCTCCTATTTTCTCCATATCCACCCAACTGCCAACTGTCATTGCTCTTTGCATGAAACCAAATGATGATATGAAAGGAGTTAATAATACACGCCTACTTATATTTTAGTGCTTGATAGCCACTTAAAACTCAGTTGGCTGGTGCCTCAAAGTGAAGAGTAGACAGTTGGGTGGAAAACAAGGAGTCTGACGGGAGAGATCAACAGCATGCTAAGCCCCCTTAACACTGGGGTGAAAAGCGAGACAAGTCTGAGCAATCTCCCGATGGATACTGGTGATTAGCAAGGTCTGCCACAGGTGTGGGGCTGAGGATGGGCACATGACTCATTTTTCAGAAAGTGTAGAAATGTAGATCCTTCCTGACTAACCCATCAAATGTTGGACCACTGTTAATGGAGAAATGTAGCAATTAGATGAAGCCATTAAAATAGGTGACTTGCTTCCCTGAACCATCTCTTCTATAGGAAGTTCGCTGATAGAACATTCCTCCTGCCCAGCTAAGCCTCAGGAATAGCTTCCAAGAACCAATCCGAGTTTCACCGACTCTAGGAAATTTACCCTGATCAGTTCAGTTCAAAGGAATTTCTGCCTGTCTGAACTTAGTAACTTAGTGTCCCATTCATCTAAGATTTAGAGTTTACTATTGAATGTTAACTGTCTCACTGTTAAATTTTATTTAAATTGTTCTGTCTGGTTATATAATCCCAATTTATTTCAAGCCCGTTGGCCTCAGCTTTCTTGTTCGTAAACAGAAGGTAATGATCACGTGTAAACAGGGCATAACTCTACTTGAGAGTTTTTTGTGAGAGTTAAGAAAATTTGCTTCAGTATGCAGACACTCTATACTCCCACCCTGGGCGGTACGTAGTAAGTGTTCAATAAAATTCATTCCCTCCCACCACCCCACCGTTCCAATTGTGGGATTTCATGACAGCAGAGAGGTTTTCTTTTACACTGTTTTGTATCCCAAGATCATCAGAGCTAACTGGAGCTTACTTTGGATGTTGTTTTCACTCATGTCTCCTTTCTCTTCCCAAAAGGCAGGGCATTGAAATTTCAAAGCTAGGGTCTACATTTCAAAGCTAGGAAGATTCATGAAGATCTGTGATCCATGATGGTTCTGTGCGAACTATATACTCTCACCCTGTGGCATGTACTGGAGATGTATTTTAGGCTAAGTTATCTTCTAGGCTTCCTGGGCTACAGCCATTGTCAAGTTTACATAGAATATCAGAAAATTGAGCCAGGCCTTCTCCCCTTTCAAATCTTCAAATTCCCCACCTACTTGTGCCCAGCCCCTGGGTCCTCACCCCACCATACACACACTGGTGAGTGTGCAGTAGTCCATACCCCAGGGGAAATTGAGGGAAAGAGTGTGCCTAGATGGCCCACACAATCTGCTAAAAAGCACACCAAGTTCTTACAGTTCCCCTTCCCCCCAAATGACTTCCTAAAAGTGGGATTTAACATCCACTCAGGACCAAGTCTAATCTCTTCCTTTCTCAAACTGCTATTACTTTCTCTCTCCTTTACAACTCCTTCCTCTGCTTACCCTTTCTTTTCTGACTTTTAGATGATCCATCGCTTCCATCCTTTATATTCAGGTTCTATGTGGAAACGGAAGTTTCTCCTTATCTCACCCTTTCAGAGATATTTACACATGGGTATGAACAGATCAGATAAACAGGAACTTAGGTTAATTTAATAGAAAAAATAAAATATGGAATAACATTGATTTGGGCCAGTATCAATTACAACCATTCTACTATATTTTACAAAAAAACAACTGAACATTTTACACATGTACAGTATTTTTCAGTAAAAGTGGATTTGGATTTAACAGTGGATCACTAATTAAAAATAAAAAGACAAAAGAAAACAGAAGATAGGACTTTTGTCTCTAGAAGGTTAGAGCATTTGTTACGTCTCCAAACTTTGTACTATCCATTCCATATATCTCATTATGAATATATATATTTATACATAATATATAACATTAACTTAAACTTTGAAAGCATTATGTTCTAGTTAATAATATTCTGTAGATAAACGAGGCAGTAACACACTAGTAGTTAAACCAGTATTTCCATGATGTGCGCCTGCATGGTCGGTGGGAAATGGAACACACAATGGTGGACCCCAGTGAATTTGGCTGTCATTTTGATGGTTATTTGTCTAAGAACAAAGACATGGTTTTTATCTTTCCTAGCATAGTAACTCTGTGCCTCAAATAGTATGGGCTGGTTCAGTAAAATGGATTCCTTTGCAGGCAAATCTGGTTTGGCCATCTGCCTGATCTTGCTTTAGGCTTGCACTTACATTTGTCCATTTAGAGACTGTGCCTTTAAATGGAAGGCTCTGTACCCCCTACCCCGGATTGACTTATTTTCTTCAGGTCAGAAGGACCTGCAGTGTTTGGAAAATGAAAGTTGGTTGGCAAAATCAGTTGATTCCCTAGTTACTTGTGAATCACTATGTGACTCACTATCACCACAATACTGTTAAGAGGGTCATTAGACTATAATTAATCACCTATGGTCAGATGATGACTTTGATGTCTAGGAATGAATATTTTCAAGGTCGGCTTTTTACTCATTTGTTGTTTGGGTGGGGACCTTCTCATTCATGTCCTAGCTCCTTTCCCAAATAATCTATATTCATATCATCCCTGTTATCAGCTGTGAGGCTAGTGATATCTTGGAAGGGAGGCTGTCCAAAGCAGAAAGCCTGCAAGATGGCTGGTCACTCCCAAAGGAAATGAGGTCACCAAGGGGGCTTTGATGTGAAAAATGAAGAACCTTGACAGGAACCTATCCTCCCCTAAACAGAGAAACTCAGAATTGGTTAAAAGATCTATCCAGCATCATTTCTAACCACTGATCCAAAGTAGTTTTCACAAAACTCAGTCTGCTAGATTCCAGGATGTGTTCAGGAGCTGTAGAAAACCGGTGAGACGATTTCCAAGAAAACAGTCGATCTCCTTGACACCCAGTGGACAGATGTATCATAGCACAGTTATAGGAGGGACAGAGGAGTGGGAAATAACAGAACCAGGAGGGTACAATCATGCCACCCATATTCAATTTCCAGTTTTATTTTCTTAAAATGACAAAATGATAACACTTCTAAGAAGCACCATTGAAAAACATTGCCCGGCCAACTTGAGCACGAGCTTAAATATTATTTAAATAATTCCATTTCTTACAAAATACAGGACCTTTTAGAAACTTTAGACTCCAGGAAGACATTTCCCGCATCCTATCCAAAATGTTTCCCATCACAACAAATGGAATTTCTGATGGCCTTTAAAAAAAAATGCTACGGGGGATAATGGCCAGATAGCACCAAGAGCTTGTGCAGGGGTCCACAAAGCGAACACTCCAGATTGCGGGGGAGCCGGATCAGTCTCAGCTATTTTGTGTAACTTTGCTTTCTGTCTGTCACCAATCTGATTATCGAGAGTGATCCCATTTGACCAGCTGTGTGTAAAATAACCCAATCTGCAATGGAAAAGCCAGTAGCAGCAAGTCTATCTGATGAAACCAGTGGAGCAGACTTATCAAGTGAGTCAAATGCCTATAACCACATAACACACGGAGTGAGTTACATGTGGAAAAGTATCAATGTTCAACTGTGAAAAACTAAGACAAAACGACACTGAACACAACTCCGCAGGATGTTCTGAATGCCCTTAGGTCCAGTTTTCTGCCATTTCCCCCCACGGTGGACTCAAGCATGAGAAATGACAGATGCAAGAGCTTTCTCTTTGATTTCGATCTATGTCTGCTCTTGTGATATTTTTGAAAGGTATTTTTAGGCATCTCAAAGGGGAAACAAGCAAGTAAATGCAAAGGGTAAAAAAAAAAAAAAAAAAAGGATCTTCAAAACCAGGGCAGGAAATCAAATCATTACTTTAACGTCAAATTTTGGCATCAAATGCTTTGGTCATACAATACTGTCTCTATGCTTCTGGCTGTTTAGCACTAAACACCCAGTTATAAAAGGTAGGCTTGTTGTAGGTTTATTTTTTTTTTCCATTTAAGTTCTGACAAAACAGTTCACCATCTCCCTGCACAAATTTGAGAGAGAGAGAAAAAGAGAGCAAAAAAGAGAGAGGTGGCTTGCTTTTTTTTTTTTGCTTGTTTTTTTTTTCTTTTTAATAATAATACGGAGTAATCTATAAGTCTACAGGAACAAAGAAATCTAGGACGCAGCTCAGCCTTGGAATGTACATGTTTTGCAGCAAAGTTGTTGAAGAACCTTCCGTTGGCATAGATTGTTCTTTTTCACTAGCATACAGAAGCCTCCTTCGGCCCAGGATTCTTCCGTTGCTTTTCCAGGAAGTCAGCAAGACAGAGGGGGAGTTGAGGATGAGAGCAGCATGATGCACACACGGAAGAAGGTTGTGATTGGCCAGAGAGGCAGATTGGGGAGTGGAAGAGATCACATTGAGGAACAGTCAACAAGGAGGAAATGTGGTCCACTCAAAGTGATTTCAGTCAACACCATTGTTTTTCAAGCAGAGAGATTGCAGTCCAATGGTGAATGTGATTGGTGCCCGTTTATGAAAGGGGGGAAAAAAAAGTTAGAAAAAAGAATAAATTAGAAATCAATAATAACATAAGCAAGGACTTTTTTCTTCTCAGAATTACCCAGAGCAGAGAGTATACAAGTCATTTATACGATATTTCACTGAATCTAAGACACTGGATTTAAGATGCACTGCTATTTTAAGTACTCCCAAGAAGAAAACATACTTCTTATTACATTCTTATCAATTAGAATATTAATTTTATCCTTTGTGAAATGTTGGTTAAATATTAGTTCTAGAACTATGCTGTTGTGTTTCTGTGTTATTAGCAAAAATTCTTCCATTGAATATTAAAAAATCGTTTCATTTTTTGAGGCGCTTTGGAACTCCCATTAAAGTCAACATGAGAAGTAGTAACCACGTGCCTAACTCAGTTGACTAGACCTTACTGTGACTAAGTCAAGAGGCAATGACAACTATGTCACATCAGCCTACTGGTCAAAAGCAGTTGTAAGCTGCCATAAATTATAAGATGCATCTGATTTCAGAGATGTTAAAATGTAAAGAAAAAAAAAGCATGTCTTAGAATCATTGAAATATGACAGTTGAGAGAGAATAAATCACAAATCCCTAAATGCAATCGCTGCATGATTTCAGAAGCTGTGAGCCATGAGTGACCTCATTATTTAGCTGACCTGAAAATGGACTCCATACAAATGATGCTTCTTCGTTTCCTACTCTTGCCCACGATCCTGACACCCCAGTCCTACCAAAGTGCTGTTTAGCAGAACGTATCCCGTGTTTACCATGGTTTAGAGAAGGCAGTGAAAGCATCACAAATGTGGCAATGCCCGGTCGCAAGCGATCAGGGGTCTTCCTCTGTTTTCCGTTACTAACTTAAAAATTCTGGTCCCATCCAGCTATAGGGGAGCCATGTTGTAAAGTAAAAAGTGATACATGGTTCCCGGGGTGCCCTCACCCCAACCCTCTGTCCCTGTGTTGTGTGAGCCCGAGTGGGTCTGGCCTAACTCGTGTTGGACCCATCCTACAGTCAACAAGCTATGAAGACACAAAGTCACCTATGACGCTCTGTGGAAATGAGACCATCAATCATGTTCTATAGGTGCCATCATGTGCCTCGTTCTTTTTGACACCTTTTTGAAATTCCTAATAGGAAGTTTTAGAATCACCATACAAGGTCAAATGTATTAGCCTCCTCATGTTTACAGATGAGGGAGGTGAGGCCCGGAGTAGTTTATCACCTGCCCAAGATCTGGAGCCCAAAAATGAATGACAGTATTCTGATCTCTGAATCCACATTCTCCCAAACAGAGCACTGTTGTGCCTCTTGTGAAATTTCTAGAAAAAGGCCCATTTCAAGGAAGGCAAATAGTAAACCAAGGGAAGTGCTCTTGTCTGGGAAGACTGTTCCCAATGCATACTTTTAAATTTTATTTTTCTGTTTCTGTAACAATCCACAGATATTTAAAAATAACGATGGTTCACAACACTTTCTATGTCATTGAGATGCATGTCTGCATAAAGTGCAAGCTCCAATTTTAGGGCCCCCTCCATGTGAATTATACCAAATTGAAGTTCACAAAATGCTAAAGTTGGAATAATTTAAATGTCTTCATTTATAAATGGGGAAACTGAGGGTAGAATACGGAGGGGACTTGGCATTTGTGAAGTTGTCAGGGCGAATGGAATAGCAAGACGTCCCCAAACCTCACTGCATGTTAGAAACACTTCAGAAGCTTCTAAAAATATCCACGCTTACTTAGATGGCACCCCAAAATCAATTTACTATGAATCTTTGGAGGAGGTGTGTGGTCGAGAACCACATGTGCAAAGAGAGGAAAAATGAACCGACATTTGAAATCTTAAGTTCTATACTTGGTTCTGTCATTAATTCCTTACCCCACGGGCTTAATGAAGTATTCAGATACCATGTGATCATTACTCATGTATCAAAATCTTAAATGATCCCAATCAAAGGAATGGCAATAAACTGGGATCGTCCCATGATAGAATTTTATGCTGTCATTAGAACTGAAGTGTCTGAGGACTTTGTAAAAACACAGGATAACGTTTATGTCTAATGCTTCATACAAAACACAGGATACAAACCTCTACAGACATGGTATTTAAAAAATCAGATCAAAAGCACATATGGCAGAAGATGGAAAGAAATACATGGAAAAACTAGCTGAAAAAGATTGCATTTTATATTCTAACTATATGACATTCTGGAAAAGATAAATCTATGGAGACAGTAAAAAAAAATTGAGTAGGTTCCGGGGGGGGGGGGGGGGGGGGGGGGGGGGGGGGGGGGGGGAAGAGGGGGGTGGGGNGGGGGGGGGGGGGGGGGGGGGGGGGGGGGGAAGGATGGAGGGATGGAGGGATGGAAAGGCAGAGCACAGGGGGTTTTTAGGGCAGTGAAGGTGTCCTGTGGGGTACTCTAATGGTGGATACAGGTCCTTATAGAGTTGTCCAAACTCCTAGAATGTACAACACCAAGAATGAACCCTAATGTCAACTATGGACTTTGGGTGATAGTGCTATGTCAGGGAAGGTTCATTGATTATACCAAATGTAACCACTCTGGTAGAGGAGGCTGATGTAATGGGGGAAGGTGTGTGTGTGTGTGTGTGTGTGTGTGTGTGTGTGTGTGTATGTGTGTGTCCCCGTGTCCGTGTCCGTCATGGGCCAGGGAGTCAGGGCATACATCAGATCTCTCCGTACTTTCTGCTTAATTTTGCTGTGAGTCTAAAACTCTAAAGTTAAAAAAAAACAAACCCACAAAGTTTGCTAACTGAAAACCTCTAACTGGTACCCTCCTGGCCAATAGAAATATAGGTGATTTATTTCTTCTTTTAATTAAAAGAAATGACCCAAAACCCAAACCCACTGAAGGTGTAAGTTGAAGACGAATGAATGCCAGCATGATACTGGGCGTGTTCTATGTGACTCATGCTTGGTAGTTTCTTTAAGTGGAACTGTATTAGATCTCAACGTAAAAAGATGACCCTTAGCTCAGAGGATCAAACTGAGCAGTTCGTACTCACCGTCCTTGCAGATGGCTCCCATCTGACACGTCCCGAGGTCTAAGAGATACCCACTAGGGCAGCTGGTGCAGTTCTTGAACCCCGGGCCATTGCATGTCAAACAGCTGGGATCACATCTATGGGGAAGATGTGTAATTGGTTATCCTTTCACACACTGGTTATGAAAAAAGATGTTAGCCATCAGCCTCTCAATGATGTTTTAATTTTTTTTAATGTTTATTTTTGAGAGAGAGAGAGACCGAATGTCAATGGGGGAGGGGCAGACAGAGAGAGAATGAAAGAGACACAGAATCAAAACAGGCTCCAGGGTTTGAGCTGTCAGCACAGAGCCCGAAGAGGGGCTCAAACTCAGGAACAGCAAGATCATGACCTAGGTTGAAGACAGACGCTTAAATGACTGAGCCACCCGGGGGCCCTAGCTCTTAATGACATTTTAAACTTTGACCGTGACACAGAATCTTTTTCTTACTGTGATTGCTATGTCTGATGACATTAAAGAAAGCCTAGCCAGGGAGATTGTGTGATTTTCTTATTTATTTTTATTTTTGTTTATTTATTTATTTATTTTTGAGAGAGTGAGAGAGAGAGAGAGAGAGAGAGAGAGAGAAGGTACAAGTGAGCAAAGGGTGGAGACAGACAGAATTCCAGGAGGGGCAGAGAGAGAGAGAGAAGGGGGCTCACCCAAAGCAGAGCTCGAACTCACCTGACGTGGGGCTCAAACTCATGAACCGTAAGATCATGACCTGAGCCCAATTCAGATGCTTAATGACTGAACCACCCAGGTGCCCTGGATTGTGTGATTTTAAATGGGAGGATGCAGGTACTTGGAACAGAAATATTACCTTAAAGGTTTCAAGTGCTCCTGAGACCAAACCCCAAAAATATTAAATGTAAGTTGGGTTAAAGCCATGGGGCGGTGTTCATAGGTCGATGTCGGAACCTCACTTGATTAAATAATTCTGGAGGTGGTCAAAGAAGGACCCCAGGAACCGAGTGCTAGGGCTGAAGAAGGTGGATCTGCTTACTTTTTGCAGGATTTGTATCCGTTCTCTGCAGAGTGGTCGAAGTAATAGCTGATGCTACAGGTCTGCACGCACCTGCCATCCTCCATGAAGTAGCCCTCAGTGCAGTTAATACACCCGGTGGCGCCCGCCCCTGAAAAGCAAGACAAAGGCAGCAAACAAAAACAAAACCTCAGACGAGGCTGCATGACGGGCTGCTTCTTGCATCGTGTGTGAAAACAGCATTGACCTGTTGTCATTTTCAGAGTTCCAATTTAACAGTTGCGCTTTTTCTTCCATTCTTTGGGAAGAACCCACTCCCGTTTTTAAATTGAAACTAAACACTCCCATTTGCCAAAAACATCACATCTCTTTAAAAAGAGGAGATCTCACTGGGATATTTAAGCATCTCGAGGAGGGCAGAATGCAGATGAAGGACTCTGCATGAGAATACGTGCATGAGTATTGGAAGAGACGGACTTTAAAGATATGCAGTGGGTGTGTATGGGTGATGGCTAAGAACAAACGGACAAGAGCCAAATCAGAGCCAGAGGAGTGAGCAAAAAGATGGGGACAAGGTACCAGCACAGGTGGCGCAGAAGCGGTGGCAGGGCTGACAATCCTGGCCGTTGAAGTACTGCCCATCCTCACAGGTGATGGAGCACCGCGACCCCTGCAGGCTGAAGACACAGACACAGAGGCTGGGATCAAGGCACCGAGGTAGACTCCCCAGGTCCATATACAACAAATACAGGTTCCCTCCCCCCAGAGACTGGTGGTTTGGCAAAGCTTCAAAGCAGGGGAAATAGCCTGTACCCTGCTTCCCCCGCCCCCCCACCCCATGCCTCTACTGATGTCTGTAGCCTCTACATGTGCTGCAAGTTCTGTGGACATTTTTCTGAATTGTTAGACGGGCTGACACGTTCCCTCTTTGTTCCACAGCGTACAACCTGGATATTCTTAAAAGTATTTTGTGGCCAAAATCGTTACCTAACATGTCTGACAGCTCTGATACCCAGGCGTACTACATAATAAGTTCAAAAGTTGTTTTGTCGGGGCGCGTGGGTAGCTCAGTCAGGTGAGCATCTGACTTTGGATTTCGGCTCAGGTCAGGATCTCACGATTCGTGAGTTCGAGCCCCACATCGGGCTCTGTGCTGATGGTAGGATGAATTACAACTGCATAGAAGGGCATAATGATCTCTGACCAGCCCACACTTCCAGGAGTAGCTATTTGTGTGTGTATTTGTTTCGGATTTTTTAGTTCTTCTACTGGTTCTCATCAGAACAACACAATCTGATTATGCTTTGCCTCTATTTCTTGACTTAAATTCTAATGAATAATTTAGTAAAATGACCTCCCTATACTGTAGATTCCCCAAACACCCCAACTTTTCTTAGTTATATTATTACTTCCAGATGTTATCTGTACTGTATTTTCTCTATGTAGCACTCTTAGAATCTATTTAATTGCCAGAATGTTGAATGAGGAATCCATAGTTTTTCTCCCTTCTAATTTCTATCACTTATGATACTTTGCTTAGTGTACAGGTTAGTTCTTTTTTTTTAAATTTTTAATGTTTTTTATTTATTTCTGAGAGAGAGAGAGAGAGAGAGAGAGAGAGAGAGGGAGACAGTGTGAGCAGGGGAGGGTCAGAGAGAGAGGGAGGTACAGAATCTGAAGCAGGCTCCAGGCTCTGAGCTAGCTGTCAGCACAGAGCCCGACACGGGGCTTGAACCCACAAACCGTGAGATCATGACCTGAGCCGGAGTCGAATGCTTAACTGACTGAGCCACCCAGGTGCCCCTCTACAGGTTAGTCCTTAAAAGAAAACACAACTTATGACATTTAATATGCAAATATTGCTCACTGAATAGTGTGATCAGAACTATACTTTAGGGTTTGTAATGCTACATCTAGATTAGAAGATACTAGAAGATGGGTATCTAAGCAACAGGGTCGGATGGGTTTTATTCTCTTAGACTCTTTATATTCTCCAGTTCACCTCTTACTTCACTGTGCTTTGTATTTGCATCATACTTGAGAAAGTAAAATTTATTTTTCCCTATGCTTAATAAATTTGAAAAGAACAAAAATAGATTAAAAAAAAAAAAGGATCCCAAACAGTCCGGTTAACATTGTAATCCACTTCCTTCCGGTACTTTATGCATATGTCTTTTTCTGTGTCTGTTTCTTAGCCATGACTGAAAAATTTACAGGTGTCTTGAGGCAAAATGCCCAACCCTCAAAGCCTCTGAGGCAAAGGCAGGCAGGTTCAAGGAGACAGAGGGCAGCGGAACTGAAAGTGGATCCCATTCACAGATCTTACTGGCCAGGGAGAGAAGTTTGAAAAAGCCAATAAAAGGAAATCCTGTCCCTTTTCTGGAGAGCTGGGGAAAAAAGGACGTTGCATCCGATGGGTCCCTTTTGTGGGATGAAAGAAGACCACCAAAAAATGTACCAAAGTTAAAAAAAAAAAAAACCTGCCCCGTTTTTCTAATCAAGGACATTCCTTCTGAGCTTGGCATTTATTCAGCATGAGACAGAGGCTTTCCTGTGCGAGGAAGAAATGAACTTAAGTGCGTCGTGCAATGGACAGCAGTCACTGCACGTCCTGAAGCTTTCTGCAGCTTCTAACATAGAGTGGTGGTGGCACACTTAACCGGCTGCTGCTGTGAACACCTGGGTTCTTCCTGTGATAAACTGCCTAGCTCAGAGCCGTGCTGTCCCTTTTAGAACTGTACTTTTTAGCACACAGGGCCCCCAAGCGCTTAACAAGTGGCTGGTGTGGCCAACGACTGGAATTCTAAATGTTATTTAGTTTTAATTAATTTCAGGGTCGCCTGGGTGGCTCAGTCAGTTAAGCGTCCGACTTCGGCTCAGGTCATGATCTCACGGTTCATGGGTTCGAGCCCCATGTCGGGCTCTGTGCTGACAGCCAGCTCAGAGCCTGGAGTCTGCTTCAGATTCTGTACCTCCCTCTCTCTCTGACCCTCCCCTGCTCACGCTCTCTCTCTCTCTCTCAGAAATAAATAAAAACATAAAAAAAATTAATTTCATTCTACATGTTACAAATTGGCACTCGGTTCAGTTATTGGCAAAGTTCTGAGTAAGTTTGGAACAACGTGGCTACATAAAATCTACTTCAATTTTGTACAATCTAAATGCAGATCTAGTATTGCTCCCTAAAAAATTGCCACCCACATTGAGATGTGGGACGTGCTTCATGGGTAAAATGCACATCAGATTTCGAATATTTGGTATAACAACAATCTGAGTCTTTTATACTGATTACATGTAGAATGACAATATTTTGGATATATTCAGTTAATATATTTTTTAACTTTCACCTGTATCCTTTTGCAGCTTTTAATGTGGCTACTGGCATATTTAAAATGAACATATATGGCTCTCATATTTCTGTTGGAGAGGGCTGGTCACTAACTCTGTAAAATGTTCCCAGAGAAACACAGTTGACTCTTGAAAATGGGTTTGAATTCCATGAGTCCACTTATAAGTGGATTTTTTGGGGATAAATACAGTACAGTACTATAAACGTAGTACCTTAGAATTTTCTTCCCTTTAGGCTTACTTTTTGTAAGACTAGAGCATATAATACATATAACATAAAGTATGTGTTAATTGAGTGTTATTTGTGAGACTTGTGGCCTACAGTGGGCTACTAGTAGTTATGTAGTTAAGAGTAAGTTAAGGAGTTGGGCACCTGGGTAGCTCAGTCAGTTACGTGTCCAACTCTTGATTTTGGCTCAGGTCATGATCTGATGGTTCATGAGATCGAGCCTGGTGTCTGGCTCCAAGCTGACAGAGCAGAGCCTGCTTGGGATTCTCTCTGTCTCTCTCCCTCTCTCTGCCCCTCCCCCACTCTCTCAAAATAAATAAACTTTACAAAAAAAAAAGTAAATTAAGGAGTTAAAAGTTATATGTTATTTTCAACTGCATAGGGCTGATGCCCCTAACCCCTGAACTGTGAAAGGGTCAGTTGTATAGAAAATAATCTTTATTATTTATTTTTTAGTGAGACAGAAACAGAGCATAAGCAGGGAAGGGGCAGAGAGACACACAGAGAAACAGAATCCCATGCAGGCTCCAGGCTCTGAACTGTCAGCACAGAGAGTGACACAGGGCTGGAACTCACAAGCCATGAGAGCATGACCTGAGCCAAAGTTGGACACTTCATCGACTTAGCCACTCAGGTGCCCCTATAGAAAATAATCTTAAATAACCTTTTATTTTTCATGGACCACATGTGTCCCATATTGAAAATAGGTACTTTTTAAATGTTATCACAATTAATCCTATCATAACGCACAAGCTGTGAGATCATGACCTGAGCTGAAGTCAGACACTTAACCAACTGAGCCACCCTGTGCCCCGAGACTGAAAGTCTTGAGATGAAAGGAAATCAAATCAGTACTGAATGCATTTATATATATATAAAAAAGGGCCACAGATAATCTAAATAAAAATGATGTTCTGATATTAATTAGTGTAAAGAATCACCTGCCCAGTCGGCTTCCCCAATCAAAGAAACAGAGGAATTCTCAACACTTAACAGAGACCCAGGGCAACAGGTTTCTAGCTCCCTGTAAACTCAGAGTCCAACTCCTCACCCAACGGAGGATGGTCTGATCTTCTCTGTGGATATCAAGAGGCCACCTAGTTCATTTGAGCTGCATGTTTGTTCTCTTGCAGAATCAATCCGCTATCTGGCTTTAGCAATGAGCAAGTCATCTAGTCAAGAAAAACATCTCCAGGTATTAAATCTCTGTGCATACCGGAGCATAATGGAATCAAGCCTGAGGTACTTCAGATAAGAGAATGATTGGCTATATGGAGAGAAATAATAAAGATAAGGGAATAGTTTCCGACCATCAAAGGAATGAATCAGGAGGATTAAATATAATTCATAGGTATTACTGACACAGTAATCCTTGACGGGCGCACTGCCGGTCAAGAAGCACTAAGAGAGCCTCTAACAGCCATTTTTATTTAGTTGTATCTGGGCCATCTTTTCTGAAGAGGATTTTATTTGGTTTATAAACCTTCCTTAGCCAAGATGGCATCCAATTTTTCACACAGATGCGTAAAGATAATGCAAATAGCAATCAAGTGTTTGAATGGGAGTCAAACCAAGGGTGATGGCGAGAGGATCATTTATTTACATAATTTATTTTATTTATACTGAGAAGCAGCTTGGGCCGTGGTACTTGACGAGATCCTTTGCTCTCTCACCTTAACCCATCCCTGCATTCGGTGCAGTTGTGGAATTCCGTACATGTCTTGCAATTTTCACTGCATTTCCGGCAAAGATTTTTCTCTGTTAAAACACACACGCACACACACACACACACACAAGTAACAAGGTTATAAATGAGTTGGGCAAATGGAGTCCATCAAAGGGGATGGAGATGTTCTAAAGTTTGCTAACGTGCACAATTGTATACATACATCGCCTTGAGCAGAAAACTTCAGGAAAAGCTCTACCCTCAGCATTTGCTATCACTTCTTGGCCAAGCAAACAGAGGTAGGAACCACAGTGCTGGGAAATACTAGGGATCTCTACCATTTTGCAGACAAGAGAGCCACACCCTCTTTATTTCTTAGTTGAATAGCGTATTGGCATTTTCCCTCTTCTTTTTCTCTTTCCCAAGCAGGGTTTCCTGACTTCTGACAAAGACACTGGAATAATACCAGTATATAAGGGTAGAGAAACTGTGGCCATGGAATGGAAAGGTAAACTCCCATGCTCCCAGCATTCAGGACTACTGTGATGAAATGTTAAGAAAAGGGAATCTACATTTAAAATCGCAGGGTAAGGGTTGATGATTTATTTCTTGGGCTGTCTAGAAGAGGGTCTTGTGCTTTATGGTGGCTGGGACATTGACATGTTGTTATAGTTCAGACGGATCTATATTCTAAAGAACAGAAATATATTTGATCAACCAAATATACTACAACTGTGGCTTTCCTGTTTAACACTCAAGACAGATCCCCATTGGAAAAAAATGGCGAATGTGTGTTTATCCTATAGTGAAACATGGTGATTCGTCACACTATGTTAAGGCCTTTAACTTGAGGAAAAAGTTTTCTGGAGACTTGATACCTTCTCTGAGTTGCAGGTGGATTATAACCACACATAGATGTAGGATTGAAGGCAGCTTTGTTCATAAGATTTTTTTCCTTCATCTCCTCTTTAAATGTTGGTGTGTGATCTTCAAGGTTCCTCAGAGAAACACCGCTTTGATGGATTCCTAGAAGGACCTCTGGGAGGCCCACCCCCTCTTTCTCAACTCTGAGCCCCCTGCCATGAAACACAATCTTCTGGTAGTCTTCACATGGTCTTTCCATCACTATGTCAACCTAGATGTGAATTCTGTTTTTATTTTTATTTTTTAATGTTTTTTGTGAATTCTGTTTTTAGCATTTCCAGTGGATAAGCTCAGGGTCTCTGCTCTCCCATTTCTTAAATAAATATCACAACGATGCCGACCTCTCAGCTTGTCTTGAGGGCTTAATGAAATGACTCAAGGGAACTATATGAACTTGAAAGGCACTGTCGGCAATAATTATTACTCGTCATAATCATACCTGATCACTGTAGTATGTAAACAGACTCGTTACGGGAGGAAAATATAACAAAAGTCCATTACACAAAAGGAGAAAGATGCAAAGGCCACTCATATCAGCAAATTAACTGCTTGAACAGCTTTCCTTAATTACATACGTCCCAGGCTCTGGGAAAGCAATGGACACTCACTTATCTTGATCCGATTTTATATCATCTAGAAACAAATTTCTTTCCCAAGAATTTTGATTTTTTTTTCTTGTTTACTTCTTGTTATTATTTCTTGTTTATTTCTGTGGATCCCACAGGCCCCCTTCGCACTCTTAGTTCTCCTTTCTCTATCAGGGTGTAAGCTCATGTTCCAAATCTGGGGGGGAACAATTCAAGGAAATCCCTACCCACTGTTCTGTAGGGTCAGTTGAGAGACCCTATCTGGCTCGTGGAAAAATACGTGGCCTTGAATCAAGGCACTTTGACTTCTTAAGAAGCAACAATATCCACCTCAAAATTCTTGCCTGATTTCATAAAAATAGCTCTTGCTCATTTAAACTTGGGTATTCTTCTTTCTTAGGTTGTGCAGAAGCAGGAAATAGCGTCATCGTGTATCTGGTGTGACACAGTTGTGAGGACGAATTACCAAGTACTTTGAAATAAAGCAAAAGACCCGTGCAGCCCGTTTCAGGGCCATACCAGACCCCTAACAGGTAGGTGTGCCCAAGGTCACTTAATTCTCCAGGGAATGTACCTTTGTCTGTTTTCGTAATGATGGTGGCTTAGGGTCCAAATGCCTTGAAGTTACACATTGATTTACAGATTTTTGTTTGGTAGGGAAAGTTGCAAATGATTTCTGTTTAAAAAGAGTCTCCCCCACCCCCAGTTCTAGTGGTATTGCCATGTAGGGAATTATTTATTTTTTAATTGAAGTAGAATTAACATACAATGTTATATTAGTTGCAGTTATAGAGTATATTGATTTGGCAATTCCATATATGACTCAGGGTTCACCATGATAAGTATAGCCAGATCTGCCACCATAAAGTTATTACAGTATTTTTGACTATATCCCTGAGCTGCACTTTCCATCTTTACGATATAACCTGAAGTCTATGCCTCCTAATCCCCTTTATCTGTTTTGCCCATCCCTCCACCCACCCCTGCTCTGGGCAACCCCCCGTAGTTCTCTGTATTTAGGAGTCTGTTTATTCTTTAGGTTTTGTATTTGAGAGTCTACATGTAAGTGAAATCAGATGGTGTTTGTCTTTCTCCATCTGATGTATTTCACTTGGTGTAACACCCTAATAAGTCCATCCACGTTGTCATAAATTCTAGGATCTCACTGTCTTTTATGGCTGAGTAATAGTTCACTATATATATCTACCACATTTTTTTTTTTTTTTGGCCCTCAGGTAACAAATTTGTATAAGTTTTTAATTCCAGTGTAGTTAATAGACATGTTATATTAGTTTCAGGCCCACAACGTAGTGATTCAACACTTCCATACATGACCCAGTGCTCATCGACAATGCTCCTTAATCCTGATTGCCCATTTTTTGTCCATTCCCCACTCCCTGCCCTGTAACTATCAGTTTGTTCTCTATAATTTAGAGTTTATTTCTTGATCTCTCTCTCTCCCCTCTGCTCATTTGTTTTGTTTTTTGAATTCCACATGTGAGTGAAATCCTATGGTATTTGTCTGACTGACCTATTTTGCTTA
Organism: Hyaena hyaena; assembly: GCF_003009895.1. Taxonomy (NCBI): domain Eukaryota; kingdom Metazoa; phylum Chordata; class Mammalia; order Carnivora; family Hyaenidae; genus Hyaena; species Hyaena hyaena. Next base: position 186,460 of record NW_024080840.1, on the reverse strand, counting down.
GCATTATACTTTCTGTTCCATCCATGTTGTTGCAAATGGCAAGATTTCATTCTTTTTTATGGCTGAATGATATTCCATTGTGTATATTTGTGTGTGTGTGTGTGTGTGTGTGTATACATACAGATACCACATCTTCTTATCCATTCATCTGTTGATGAATACTTGAGTTGCTTCCATAGCTTGGCTATTGTAAATGATGCTGCAATAAACACAGATGTGCGTGTATCTTTTTAGTTTTTTGTTTTCTTTGGGTAAATACACAGTAGTGGGATTACTGGATTGTATGGTATTTCTGTTTTTAATATTTTGAGGAAGCCCCATACTGTTTTCCAGTGGTTACACCAACTTACATCCCCACTGCAGGGCATGAGGGTTCTCTTTTCTCCACATCTTCGCTAGCATGTGTTTTTTGATAAGGACTGGTGTCCTTGATCGCCGTTCTAAAAGGTGTGAGGTGATCTCTCATTGTGGTTTTGATTTGCATTTCCCTCAGTCGTGTTGAACATCTTTTCACATGCCTGTTGGCCATCTGTAAGTCTTCTTTGGGAAAATGTCTAATCAGATCCTCTGCCCATTTTTTTTGGATTGCATTTTTGGCATTGAGTTATAGAAGTTCTTTATATATTTTAGATATTAATCCCTCATCAGATGCATCATTCGCAAAATATCTTGTCCTATTCCCTAGGTTGCTTTTATTTTGTTGATGGTTTCCTTTACTGTCAAAAAGCTTTTTATTTTGGTGCAGGTCTACTACAGTGTGTTTTTGCTGCTGTTTCTTGTGCCTGAAGACACAGATCCATAAATATGTTGCTAAGGGCAATGTTCAAGAGGTTACTGCCTGTGTTTTCTTTTAGATTTTTATGGTTCCATGTCTCACATTTAGGTTTTTAACCATTTTGAGTTTACTTTTGTATATGGTGTTAAAAAGTGGTCCAGTTGCATTCTTTTGCATGCAGCTGTCCAGTTTTCCCAGCACCAGTAATTGGAGAGATTATCTTTTCCCTGTTGTATATTCATGCCTCCTTTGTCACAGATTAATTGACCAAATAGATGTTGGTTTATTTCTGGGTTTTCTATCTTATTTCAATGTGCCAGCACCATGCCGTTTTGATTACCATAGCTTTGTAGTATCTCTCAAAATCTGGGACTGTGTTACCTCCAGCTTTGTTCTTCTTTCTCAAGATGACTTTGGCTATTCAGGGTCTTTTGTGGTTCCATACACATTTTAGGATTATTTGCTGTTCTCCTGTGGAAAACACTCTTGGTATTTTGATAAGAGTTGCAATAAATCTGTAGATTACTTTGGGTAGTACAAACATTTTAACAGTGTTTTTCCAATTCATGAGCATGGTATATCTTTCTGTTTGTGATCTCTTCAATTCCTTTCATCAATGTCTTACAGTTTTCAGAATGTAGGTCTTTCATCTCCTTGATTAAATTTGTTCCTAGGCATTTTATTCTTTTTGGTGCAACTACAAATGAGAGTGTTTTCCTAGTTTCTCTTTCTGCAACTTCATTATTAGTGTATAGAAATGCCACATATTTCTGTATATTAACTTTACATCCTGAATTTCACTGATTTCATTTATCAGTTCCAATAGTTTTTTGGTGAAGCCTTTAGCATTTTCTGTGTATAGTATCATGTCATCTGCACGTAGTAACAGTTTAAATTCTTCCATACCATTTTGGACATCTTTTATTTCTTTTTCTTGTCTGACTGCTGCAGGTAGGTTTTCCAATATTATGTTGAATAAAAGTGGTAAGAATGGACATCCTTGTCTTGTTTTTGACCTTAGGGGGAAAGTTCTCAATTTTCATCATTGAGTATGATGTTAGCTATGGGTTTTATTATGACTTTTATTATGTTGAGGTATGGTCCCTCTAACCTGAGGTTGAGAGTTTTTAAATTAATGGGTATTTTATTTTGTCAGATGCTTTTTCTGTTTCTGTTGAGATAATCCATATGTTTCTTTCTCCTTCCTCTTATTTAGGTGCTATATTGATTGATTTGTGAATATTGAACCACACTTGTCTCTATGGAATAAATCCCACTTGATTGTGCTAAACTATTTTTTAAACATATTATTGAATTTGGTTTGTTTTTTTGTTTTGAGGATTTTTGTATCTGTGTTCATCAGAGATATTGGTCTGTAGTGTGTGTGTGTGTGTGTCTTTATCTGGTTCTGGGATCAAGGTAATGCTGGCCTCATAAATGAATTTATGTTTTCCTTTCTCTTCTATTTTTTGGAATCATTTGAGAAGAATCTGTATTGGTATTACCTCTTGATGAAATGTTTTGTAGAATTCACCTATGAATACATCTGGTCTTTGATTTTTGTTTGTTGGATTTTTGTCTTGTTTTCTGCTGATTCCATTTCATTACTAGTAATTGGTCTATTCAGAGTGCCTATTTGTTCCTAATTTAGTTTTGGAAATTGTATGTTACTGGGAATTTATCCATTTCTTCTATACTGTCCATAGATCATTTTTCAACATTCTCTTACAATTCTTTGTATTTCTGTAATACTATTTCTCCTCCTTGATTACTGACTTTATTTGAGTCTTCTCTCTTTTTCTCTTGATAAGTCTGGCTAAAGATTTATCAGTTCTGTTTAACTTTTCAAAGAACCAGGTCTTGGTGTCATTGATCTTTTCTTGTTTTTTGGGTTTCTATTTATATCTGCTTCTAGACTTTATTACTTCCTTCTACCAGCTTTGGACTTTGTTCTTCCTTTTTTAGTTCCTTTAGGTGTGAGTTAGGTTCTTTATATGATATTTTCCTGGTTTATGAAGGTAGGCCTATAGCACTATTAATTTCCTCTTAGAACTGCTCTTGCGGATTCCCAAAGATTTTGGACTATCGTGCTTTCATTTGTCTTCATGCATCTTTTGATTGAGTCTTTTGTTTTTTCATTGACCCACTGGTTAATGAATAGCATATTCTTTAATCTCCATGTATTTTTTTCCATTTTTTCCCCAACTCTTTAAGTTGGGAAACATGTTTGATAGGATTTCATTCTTCTTAAATACAGTGAGTGTTTTATGGCCTAACATGTATCCCAGAGAATGTGTCATGGGCACTTGAAAATAATGTGTATTGCTATCCTGAGTCTTTGTTCTTTTTTTCACTTTCATTTGCATAGTACATGTTTTTTCATATATTCACTTTCAGTCTGTATGTGTTGGTAGGACTGAAGGGAGTCTCTTGCAAGCAGCATATAGATGGTTATTTTCTTATTCACGTATTCAATCACTATATGTTTTTTGGTTGGAGCGTTTAGTTTGTTTACATTTAAGTTTTTTTTTTTTTTTTTAATCTAACAAGTGTGAGCAGGGGAGAGGGACAGAGGGAGAGAGAGACAGAGTCAACCAGGCTCCCTGTTCAGTGTGGGGCCCAACGTGGAGCTCAATCCCATGACCCTGGGATCATGCCCTGAACTGAAATCAACAGTCAGATGCTCAACTGACTGAGCCACCAAGGCACCCTAGTCTGTTTACATTTAGAGTAATTATTATAGAGAGGGACTTTTTCCCCTTTTGTGAATTATATTCTGGTTGTTTTTGTAGATCTTCTCAATTCCTTTCTTTTTCTCTTACTCTCTTGTGGTTTGACGGTTTTCCTTTGTATATGGTTGGATTCCCGTGTGTGTATGTGTGTATTACAGGTTTTTGATTTGTGGTTACCATTTGGTTCATAAATAACATGTGTACGGTTCATAATCATTTAAGTTCAAATATATACTAAAACTACCAAAATTTACTATTCCTGGCATGTTTTATGTAGGTGGTGACTTACTTTACATCTTTTTATTTTGTTCTCCCTTGGTTAATTTTTTAGATCTCGATTTCACTTTTGTGTTTTAATCTCCACAATTCTTTATAAGTGATTAATCTATTACCTTTACTGTATGTTTCCTTTTACTTACAAGTTTTTTTCTTTTATAATTTTCCTTTTGTAATTTTATGATAGGCCGTAGCAATGGCCTATTCTTTCCACTTAAATAATTTGTTTTAACATTTCTTGTAAGGCTGATTTAGTGCTGATGAACTCCTTTACCTTTTCTTAGTCAGGAAAACATTTTCTTTCTGTTTTGAATGATATCCCTGTTCAGTAGAGTATTCTTGGTTGTAGTTTTATTTTGTTTGTTTATGTGAGCACTTTGACTATAGCACGCTAGGCCCCTTTGGCTATCAGCTGATTTGCTTTCTTCTTGCTGCTTTAAAAATTCTCTTTATAATTACTTTTTGCCATTTTAATTATTATGTATCTTGGTGTGGACCTCATTATATTCATCTGGTTAGGGGCTCTTTGTACTACCTGGACCTGGATGTCTGTTGTTTTTCCCATGTTGGGAAAGTTTTCAGCTATTATGTCTTCAAATAAGTTTTCTGCCTCTCTCTCTCTCCCCTCCTTCTGGGATCCCTAAAGTGTGCATGTTATTATGCTTGATGATGCTACAGAGTTCCCCTAACCTAGTCTCATTTTTAATTCTTTATTCTTAGTGTTTTCAGCTTGGTTGTTTTCTATTACCCTGTCTTCCATATCACTGATCTATTCTTCTGCGTCTTCTAATCTGTTGTTGATTTCATTTAGTGTATTTTTATTTCAGTTGTTAAATTCTTCAGCTCTGACTGGGTTCTTTCCTTTTAAGACCCTCTGCTCTTTTCTCAAGTATCTTGGTGATCGTTACTTTGAATTCTTTATCAGATATATTGCTTATTTCCATTTCATTTAGCTCTTTTGCTGTGATTTTGTCTTTTTTTCCCACTTGGGACATATTCCTCTTTTTCCTCAGTTTTTTTCTACCTCTGTTTTTAATGTAGTGGGACAGCCAGCTACGTCTCCTGGTCCTGAAAGTAGTGGCCTGTGTACAAGTGGTCTTGTGGTGTCCTACAGGGTAATCCTGCCTGGTCATCAGACAAGGGTGTCCTCTGTGTGGCCTGCACCCCTGTTGTGGCTGAGTCACAGCTGCCTTCAGCCCAGTCTGCTGTGATGATCCACTCTGCCTACTAGGAGCGCGTGGGGCAGGGTTTGCCCCCTGTGCTCTCGAGAGGCTTGTCTGTAGCAGCCACAGGGTTGGGCCAGCAGTGAGCCTTGCTGTCTGCAGTTATCCCCTCGGCCGCAGCTACAGGTGCACTGAAGGGTAGGGCTTCCTTCTTGCCCAGCCAGCTGTGAGGCTCCACAACAGGAAAGGCAAGTGTGTTGTCATGTGGGCTGATCTCCTATCCAGGGCATGAGTCATTTTGGAGTGGCGCCCTCCAAGCGGGTCTGGTGAGACAGAAGCCACTTTGTAGGGAGGACTGCTGAGTTGGGGTGGACGGGGAAGGGCGCATGGTGCTATAGCCAAGTAGATGGAGAGTGTTGATGCCACCTCTCCCAAACATCCAGCTATCTAGGGCTGGGGGAAGGGGAGGGGAATGGCACCCACCAGCACTTTTGTTTCTAGAGCAATATTCTCTACATCCCTGCCCCACCAGGACAGATTAGTCACCACATCTCCTTCATGTGTAGCCCAGTGCTACTTCTGCGCTTTCTTGGCTGAGTCACTTAGTATGCAGGGACTTTTAAGGAGGGGACTCAGTTTCCTATTGCCCTCAGGCTCTCCTGGAACAAAGTTGCATGAAAGTTAAGATGTGCTGGTTTTTAAAGACAGACGTTGGGGGAGCCCATCTTCCCAGTGCTGGGGGTGCCTAGTGTGGGCTCAGATTGTCTTGCTCCTTCATGCCTGTGATGTCCCTCCTGTTTGTAGGGTGAGTGGCACCAGGGGTTTGCTTTCTACCCAGGTCTCCATTCTTCATCCCCTTTTGAGCTGGCCTTCTCTCTCGAATTAACTGGGGAAGGTCTGCTCTGCCAGGTTTCCGGTCATTTTCAGAGCTGGTGGTACAAATGTGGCTTCTACCTCAGTGTGTCTGAGGGACAAGGTGAGTTCAGGACCCTCCTACGCTACCTCCTCAGCTCTCTTTGAAAATTATTCAGTTTTGTCTGTAACTCAGCAAACAGATATCATTTTGCCTTTCCTAGTGGACTGTCTAGAATATCTGATAGGCTTCGCCTCCATTCATCACTTTGTAGGTTTCCTCATTGACGGCTCTTCATGTCATTGACATGTGTTTATTCCATATTCACATGGAAGTGTTGTTTCCTAATCTTTTTGAAAAATACACCCTGATACCCATAGGCCTGATTCCTTTGGTTAGTGTGTAGAAAAGAGAAGGCTTGGCCGCTTGCCTTTGACAGTCTGCTGACATTGGCCTGTGGCTAGTATCTGGGAACTTGGATTTCAGGAGGGTTTCTACCACCCTAACTGATATGTGTGGCTCATGCAGCTTAAACTGTACAAACAATATGGTTTATGCTGGACATCTGTTTTCCTTATGGGAGTCTGGAATTTTGTTGTGTGTCAGGTAGAGGGCGTCTTCATGACCACAGCCATGGGCCCTGAGACTCTGACGAGGTTCCCTGGGAGACTGCATTTCACCTATGTTGTAATAAATTGTTGCTGGAGGCTTTAAATGCATCCTGTGTGACTTCCCCGGGACAAAACTCTCGGACGCTTGTGCCGTTTTCTGCGGACCTGGTCCTACATGCCTCTTCCTGATTTTATTTCATGCCTTTTTGCTGTGATAAGTTGTAACGATGAGCTCGTGAATACAGATATACTAAGTCTTGCGGGTCCTCGTGGCCAATCACTGAATCTGGGGATGGGCCTGAGGACGCCCTGATACTGACAAGCATTTTTACATAAATTATCTTGTACAGAAACTGTTACAAATTCACTTTTACAATTCTAACATGTTCTCTTAAAAGTTGGTTAGATCCTGTTTGACATAACCTCGATTTCCCTTCTAATGTCATTCAAATGAAAACCTTGTCTTTCCTCTCTGATTCGCAAATATTGGCCCTCTACTCACTGGTGTCCTGGTATGAGCCGTCGGGGCAGTGGGTAACACAGCTGTTGATTTCTTCATCAAGGAAGTATCCGTATTTACAGGACAGACACTGGTCACCGTGGCTCCCAAAGCAGGACTCGCAGTTGGGGGCACACTTTCTGCATCGCTTCTTGTCGGCGTGGTAGTTGCCGGGGGGGCAACTGGAGACACAGACCCTGGTTGTGGGATGAGAGGAAAGGAGGGCAGCAGCATGAGAGAGTCGGTGCACTTAGAAGCTCAGCGAACAGTGGGCCTCAGTCTTAAAACCCTTTTTAAACAATTATGGTAACACCATAACCAAAGAGCCAATTCCTGTTGGTTGAAGCTTTGTCCCCGAGGAGGGAGCTGAGGTAGCAACGCAATCACACGACATCAAGTCTGCCAAGCGGGGCATGTCTCCGTCCAAACCATCTTCCAGTCCGGATCTAGCTCTTTAAAGGGGATGATGGTTCGAAATGGAGTCTCAAGAGGAAGGTAGGAACACTGGGTTGAAGGGAAGTTAGGTGGCAACCGTGACACTACACAAAGAGGTTGCTAATAAGGGGCTACTTCCGGTTCTGTGTGTTGTCATATGGATCCCACTGTGTGCTAGTGGGAGGGTGGTTTGCTATCGTCAAAATTAATATAAATATATTTAAACTTGGTTGGTTATGATCAACTTAAAAAAAATAACTTCCTCGTTTGCCCACAGTCAAAGGACGGCACTTTATTGACTCCTTCAACAAATATTTACGGAGCACCAAATCAACTGTCAGCCATTTTGCTGGTCTACGGTAATGAGAGGTACTGAAGGAGCCAAGGGCCTCTCCTTGAAGGGATTTAAATTCCAGCATGGATGTAAACAGGAACTAGAACATGTCTGGGTGCGTCTGCATGACTGAAGTGTGGATTTGCTGCAAGTCAGCTCCCTTGGTTAAGTTTTCCCTGAAGGAGGAAGGCAAAGGGGTCAGGGCTGTGAGCGGGGCCTCCAGGGCATGGCCTCTGATGGGCCACACTGTCTTCAGAAGCCAAGGGCTCACAGTTACAGAGTCCCATCAGGTCGCCCTCTGCCCAGAGGGCAACGGTGAGGAGAAACCGGACGCAGCAGCTTTGCCACATCAAGGGCTTGCATAATGGGGACCGCGGGACAGCACCTGTTTGGCCCTACATGGGCATGTCGTGAAGAGCAAACATAGCTGTAGCATCAGACATCCACAGAATGGAAAGGTCTCGAGGGGGAAGACCAGTCAGTCCCGTGTGGAGCTAGTCCCTCCCCACCATCCTTCCAAATATGAGAACAGGCGTTTGAGCCGGACAGCATACAGGTGCCCTTTGATGCAGTGTCAGCTTCTCCAGGCCAGGAGGTGGTGGTCGGCCAGTGCTTGGGTCCCAGTGGCTGAACATCACAGATGCTGTTCAAGTGCACCCCGTGGGAGCCCCCAGGGCATGCTGGGGGAGGGGGTCTGACTCAGCGTCTGTTCTTACCTGGTGTTGTTTTTCAGTTTGTAGTAGTAGTGCAAGCAGTCACTGCAGTGGTCCGGGCCTGGTCCGTCACAGCCAACCTCGCTGCACTCAGGGTCACAGGGGCCTTCGCACAAAAATTGAAAACAACACTTGGAGACCGTGGTCTGAAAGCAGGTCAGTTTTACCTTGAATTTGGTATAAAATAAGACTTTTGTGTTTTCTTCCTGCAGTGAGAGTTTCTTTAATATGGCTGTCGGCCCAGAGATGAACTCTTGACTTTTGGTGGGGGAGGGGAACCTCAATTACATAAGTATCAAGAATATAAATCCAGTCATGGTCTGGTCTTCAAAAAAAGCACATATGGCTGCCTTGTGGGAGATAACAAAAATCTCAGAATTCGAATGAACAAAGCCACTGTAGCAAGTGGGAAAGCACTGACTGCAATTAAATATGCATAATGATAAAAACGTCAGATTTATAGAAAAATGAGAAGCTAAGCTGTTGACAGAAAAGAAAGCAAATTTATTATTCAATGCCTAGAGCAGATTGTCTGGCTTGCCCAAGGTCATTAAAACCACTGAATACCTCTGAGATACTGAGCCAGCAAGAAACATCATTATGGCATCTGGTGCAAGCTTATCGGTATCTGGTCTTGGATTACAAAGCAGGTACTTGAGGCACAGAGAATAGATTTAAAATTGCGTCCTACCCATAGGCCAGTGGGCAGCTCAACAAAAGAAAACTACACATAAATTTTAAAAAATGCAAGCGAGTTTCAAGAATTCCAGACTTAGGATCAAGGTTGCTAATCGCTCGTGACATATTCTTTGGGACAGAGTTAGAGAGAATGCCCAGGCAGGGGGGTGGGGCGGGGACCCAAAACAGAAAGATGGAAGTTTTTATAATTGATGCAAAGCTTTTTAATGACATGCGCAAGTTATAGGCCTGTTGCTTGCTTGAACTAATTCCCTGTTTCCTCGTTCTCCACATTTTAGGACATTTGGTCTCATAATCTTCAAGCTCTTGCCTGCTGAAAAGTCACGTGATTTTAACTAGCAACAAACATAGTGCGTGGAATGTACAAACAGTAAGTTGATACATCAGAAATGTCTGAACCGTATTTATTTTAATCAAAAGGATTTACTGGTGAACCTTGATCTCCCTTAGTCATTATGGGACTGTGTCCTACAGTTACCGAGTTGAAATGTAAAGTGGTAGAAACAGGGAGGAAAGACACAGAGAAAAATCTCTCAGTTTTCCGGTGAGAAAACACGCTTTCCAAGCGGTAGAGTGGCTTGGCCAGTCCCCTCTGAAAGGGTAGAAAATCAGGTCCTAGAGAGGACCTTGAAATAGATTTCTGAGTAGTCACAAGAGTCCTTTGACAGCACTGCTTATGTCTGTTTCCTCTGAGCCTTAAAACTGACCTCTAAATAAAATTCCACAGCTAGGACAACTTGGGACACTGCAGCTACCTGCTCTGATCCATGAGGAGAGGGTATCTCTGTGGTGTTGTATAAGGGGTGAGGTTGAGCCAGCTGTGGGTCCTTGGAATCTGATGAAACGTTACAGGGATCTGGTTATGATAATGCCATCTGCGCCTCTAGACAGGCTGGCTTCTTCATGAAGGTGAAAGTCACAGCTCTGAAGGAAAGGAACCCTGGGTGGCCCTCAATTTTCACCAGATGATTTCTGCAATTAAAAAAACACCCCCAAACTTACTCTTGATACATGCCAAAGGGCTCGGCAGGGCAAGTGCACATACTGTGCTGTTTCTTTTATAATCTTAAACCGTCCCAGATGCAGTTGAGCATTTTAGTTTGCAAGGTAATAAAGAAATAATCGTCTTTGTTCTCTAACAAGTGCCAGTGTGGACGTTTTAGAAATGGAAGGAGAAAAACCATGAACTGTTTGTTCAGAATTTTAACGTTACCAAAATTTGAATTGGAAACATACCAGAAGGCGGCATAGAGCAACAGGTAATTACTCTGCTCAGTTTACGTTTTTGGATATCCTTTCTCCTATCAGAGAAGATGAAATGGTTTGCTAGCTATAATGTGAATAGTGATGTTACAAGCTCAAAGCAAAATAGGACAAGATTTAACACAATCAAGCTCTCATTAGCCCAACTGGATTATCCAAACTTATGATGGACTCTGGGATACTATCTGTTTAGAATAGAAGGCACCACATGCATGTTTAAGATATTCTGTTAAGGTAATTAATGAAGTAATTTCATCTTTAGTATCGAGAAAAAGAATCTCAAAGAGCTCCAGAAAAAGAAACCAATTCTCATCTAAAGGCACATTAAACTGCTCTTGACAAACAGTTCTCTCTTAGGCGAAGCTTTATTCATTAAGTATTATATCCTATCCCAGAAAAACTGAATGCTCCTATAAATGGTAGTCAATGCAACAAGACAAATCAGAGATATACCTCAAAGGAGGAACAACAATTACAGCTGATATGGCTACCATACCTAAACTGCCCCAGAAAAATAAACATATAAATTAGAGAGTTGAGCAGAATGGCCAGATATAAGATAAATATGCAACAGCCAATAGGTTTCTTAGATACCAGCATATACTGGTTAGAAAAAAGGCCTCTTTTCCATCACAATAGCAACAAGACCCCAAAATACATACGAGTAATACATACAATGACAAGATCATGGTGTGTGTTTCTGATGGAAAGACTGTATATTGTAAACACATTTCTTACCCCCCGCCAAAAATAAAAACAAAAACAAAAACAAAAAACCCAACCAATGATCATGAGATTGCATGTAAATTCAAAATTAAAATTCCAATAGGATCTTTATAGGTGGACTTAAGAATTGCTATGAAAAACAAGGAGCAGATGTTCGACAGATAATAAATCCGAGGGTGGGTGCTACTGGATTAAGAATTATTAGACTGAAAAATCAGAACGGGGATATACTACTAGAAAAAGCCCAAGTGAGATCTGAACCTATAAACCCTACCTCCACTTTTCTTTTTCTGTCCAAACAACACCATACAACCTAAGAGCCACAACTTGGAAGCAAGCAATAACTGGGAAGCTGTTTTCAGCAAATATAGTAGTCCCTCCTACTTACCTGCGGAAGACACCTTCTAAAACCCCAAGTGGATGCCTGAAACCATGGATGGAGAGTACCAAACCCTCTATCTACTCTGTTTTTTCCTGTACGTACATACCTGTGATGACATTTAATTTATAAATAAAGCACAGTAAGATACTAACAATATAGAACAATTATATCCATATGCTGTGATAAACGTATGTGTATGTGTTCTCTCTAAGTATCTTGTATGGTACTTACCCTTCCTCTTGTGACAAAGTGAGATGGTAAAATACCTCCAGGGTGAGACGAAGTGAGGTGATGCGGGCATGGCAAGGTAGCATTAAGCTGCTATAGCTCTGAGGACAGACCAGATGAAGGGATCATCTGTTTCCTGACCATTGATGAAACCACTGATAAGGGGCAATTACTGTATGAGAATATGTGGGGGACAATAACATACAAAGAGTTCTTATAGATAAGAAAGTTGCTGCCTATTTGAATAGAAAAATGGGTAAAACACCATGGTATTTAACTCCCAGAACTACAGAGGAAGACCTGTTTAGATTTACTAACACTCAAAGGTATAAAAATTTTTAAATGTTCTGTTCTTTTACTTTTTTCTTTCCACTCAATGTTGGCAGGGATGAGTGTAATAAATGCACAGCTGGTCACAGCGTGGACTGGTACATCTTGTCTGGAAAGGAATGTGACAAAATGCGTCCAGGCCCTCAAACTGCTTATTCCCTTTGATGCAGTAACGCTAGGAACTCTATTCTAAAGAAATAATTAAAGATATAAACAAAGACTGATAAAACCAAACCTTATTTCAAACAGTGTAAAATTCTAAGCAAATTACACATCCCAGGTTAAGTATTAAATATAGCACGATCATAGGATGCACTATGATGCTGTCTTTTAAATATTTCTTGTGAGGCTATGTGACAACAGGGAAATATGTTCTTAATAGCCACAAGAGAAAGAAAATGGATATGAAAACTATAGACCGTGTGCTTTATAGCTTTGAAGGAAAAAAAACCAATCTGAATATACACAAATATCTGGGGGATAGAAAAGAAGATGGGAAAAAGAAACTGTCAGAATATGGGTTGAAGCTGATTTCCGCACGGTGGGGTGGTGTGTGAGATTTTTCCTTCGCCTGTGTCCCTGTTGGAAGCCAGCTCACCTGCATAATCCTCTGCACCATAGTCATCGGTGGGGTCTTCGACGCGGCTATAGCGGACACGTTCTACCTTCGGGAACTCGTTGGTTGGGGAATATGGCTGCACGGAGGTTCCATAAAGGACCAAAGACCATTCTTTCAATTTCCCTTGAGAAACAACGGAACCATAGCGTGACCACACGTTCACTTTTTAGCTTTACAATTTAATTCCTTCTCATCTAAGAAAAAGCAACAGTAGACGAAATGTGAAAAGCCTCTTCATATGAGCGTTGCATCAAGTGTACAGCAAGAAATACACATTTTCCATCATTTGCAGACTGAACTAATTTGCATATCACATATTTACTGAGCAGCAACTATAGAATAAGTCTTGATAGAATCAGCATTTATAAGAAGACAGAAATGAACACATTTTAGAGAGGTCTTCGGTTTAAGTATAAATGTCTTATATGAAATTAAAAAATTGTTTTATCTGACTTATCAATAAGACAGAAAAATTACTTTGTTCCACCTGACGTAGTCATTTAATCTTAAGAAAATATCACTATTCGTATTATGCTATAGACCTGAGCTGTTCAGGGATACCCCTTGAACACATTTGGCTATTTATCTAAAATTTAAAAGTTTTGTTCCTCAGTCATACCACATTTCAAGTGCCCAAGAGACATATGTGGCTAGTTGGCCACCACAACAGTGAGCACAAATATAGGACAGTCCTACCACTATAGAATGTTCTAGTAGACAGTACTGTACTGAGGCATTTTCTGGTCAAGGGTGCCTTGACACAAAAGGTAAGTATTTTACCTCCTTTGCATAGAAGGCTCTCAAAGAACATTTTGTTTTAGCTTAGTCCTTATTTGTTGATTTCTTACTTTTTGCACTAGTTTTATAAAGCTAAGAAAAAAAGAACTGCTTGCAGGTCATTAAGCTTAATAAGATTCAGATAAAAATAAGCATCAACCATCAGCAGAAGTGATTAAGACAAAACGATTAAAAATGTGGAAGTGTGCTGGTAGGAAGCAGGAACTCTCTGAAGGTCCCTCCCCAACTTAGCCTAATACAGAGAATCCAGTCTTGGTGGGGGCGAGGGTTCTGCCACAGCCCTGAGAGTGGTGAACTTTCAGTGATCAAGTATCGGCTGATCATCTATTAAATTTTAATTCATTCAGGGTTTGCAACAATTGGGAGGTAGGTACTTGACTTCCCAAAATATAGATGAGGAAACAGACATAGAGGATGCTAATTTCTCCAGAGGCAGTAAGAGTATGGACTGCTTTTGAAATCTATCGGGGGCGGGGGGGAGGGGGGGGGAGGTCCAGGATAAGAGGATAATGCAGGAAAATCCTGAACCCACCTCTTCCTATGGACTCACTGAATCTACAGCTACATAGGGAACAATTTTCTCTGAAAAAGAAAACAAGAACTAAGACTAGCTGAGTGGTTACTACATGGTAGGCAACCAACCAACCCACACGAAAGCAGGTAAGGGTAGTTGAGACACAACTACCCCGGCACTGTGACCCACAATCAGAAGGACTCAAACCCCCAGATTTCTCCCCAAGAAGAGATTTGAATCTCATATTGGGTACCCCAATTTTTAAGACCTATACCTGAGAAGAACCTCCCAAACATATATTGTATACAGGGCTTGAGACTCCCAAGGCTCTAGTCAACTGACTAGTTCGTAAAGAGCTTGCATGTGTATGGGCCCACCCACTCCAAGTCTCAGTGCAAAGGCAGCAAACTGAAAACCGCACTGTAGTATGTCACTATTTGCACATGACATGGTACTATGTATGAAAAACCAAGGCACCACCAAAAAACTATTAGAACTAATCAGGAAATTCACGAAAGTTGTAGGACTCAAAAATCAATAAACACAAATCTTTTACATCTCTAGACACTAATAATAAACTATTAAAAAAAGAAACTAAGAAAATCCCATGTATGACTGCATCAAAAAGAATAAAATGCTTAGAAATTTCACCAAGGGGGTGAAAGCCCCGTACACTGAAAACTACAACACACTGTTGAAAAAAGTGAAGACACAAATAAAGAGAAAGATAATTTGTGCTCGTGGAGGAGAAGAATAATATTGTTAAGACGTCCATACTCCCCCAAGCAACCTACAGGTTCAGTGTAATCAATATTCCATTAGCATTTTTCATAGAAACAAGCATTCCTAAAATTTTTATGGAATCACAAAAGGTCAGATCACTCCACAAAGGCATCATGCTTTCAGATTTCAAGACATACTATAAAGCTATGGTAATCAAAACACTATGGTATTGCCATAAAACAGACACGCAGATCAACAGAGCAGAATAGAGAAGCAAGAAATAAACTCATGCACGTTCTCTCTCAAAAATAAACATTTAAAAAAATGGATTAAAGGGCTGAGTGGCTCACTCGGTTAAGCGTCTTACTTTGGCTCAGGTCATGATCTCACAGTTTGTGAGTTCGAGCCCCACACTGGGCTCTGTACTGACAGCTCAGAGCCTGGAGCCTGCTTCGGATTCTGTGTCTCCCTCTCTCTCTGCCCCTTCCCTGATCATGCTCTGTCTCTCAAAAATAAATAAATGTTTAAAAAAATTTAAAAAAACGGATTAAAGATTTGAACATAATACCTGGAACCATAAAACTTCTAGAAGTAAACACAGGTGGTAGGCTCCTTGCTATCAGTTTTGGTGAGAAGTTTTTCGGATTTGACCAAATGCAGAGGCAACAAAAGAAAAATAAACAAGTTGGACTGTACCAAACTAAAAAGCTCTGCACAGCAAAGGAAACCATCAACAAGGTAAAAAGGCAACCAACCTCGTGAATGGGAGAGAATATCTGCAAATCCTGTATCTCATAAGAGGTTAATATCCAAAATATAGAAAGACCTTGAGGCTACAACTCAATGTCAGATGAAAACGTGGGTAGAGAATATGAATAGACATTTTTGTGAAGACGACACACATGTGCCTAACAGGTACGAGAAAAGGTGGTCAACATCACCAGTTTAGGGAGATGCAAATCAAAACCACAATATCACCTATTAGAATGGTTGTATCAAAAAGATGGGAAATGACAAGTGTCAGAGAGGATGTGGAGCAAGGGGAACCCTCATGCATTCTTGGTGGGAAAGCAAATAGGTGCAGCTGTGATGGAAAACATGGAGTTTCTTCAAAACATTGATAACAGAATTGCTATATGATTCAGTCATTTCATTTCTGGGTATTTATCTGAAGAAAACAAAAGCATTAACTTGTAAAAACACATATACCCCCCATGTTTAGTGCAGCATTATTTACCATTGCCAAGATCGGGAAACAACCTATGTGTTCACTGGTGGGTAAATAAATAATAAAAATGTGGTATTTTTATCGGTGGTCATAATACAGTGGAATAATATTCAGCCATAAAAAGGAAGGAAATCTTGCCGTTCACAGAAACATGGCTGGATCTTGAGTGAATTGAAATGTCAAAGATAAATGGTATATGTTCTCATTTATAGGCTGAATCTCAAAAAAAAACAAAAACAAAAAACCCACCAAAGAAACCTGAGCTCAGTAATACAGAGAATAAAGTGGTTGTTGCAAGTGGTTGGGGTGTTCAGAGGTGGCTGAGATGGATAAAAGGGGCCAGAGTGTACACACTTCCAGTTATAAAACAAATAAGTGCCGGGGATGTAATGTAAAGCATGGTGGCTATAGTTAGTAATCGTATCCTGTAGATTTGAAAGCTGCTGAAAAAGTAGATTAAGATTTTTCATGACACGAAAAACATTGTTAACTATGTGAGCTGATGGAAATTAGATTTCCAGTGGTGATCATTTTGCAATAGGCACAAAAATCAAATCATCAGGTTGTATGCCTGAAACTAATAGAATGTTACCTATCAATTACATCTCAAAAAAAAAAAAAAAAATCCACCCAGAGTCTGAATGCTGTATTCCTAAGCCATTATGTAAGACTGTCCTCCTGTTCACTTCCAGGAGGTCAGAAGCTTGAAGTTTAAAAAATGAGCCCATTCTGTGCCACGTTCATTGTTTTCTGACAGCTACACTGGGCCAGCACGTTGGTTTACATGGGGTTTGCCCTCTGCCAGCTTTTCTTTGGACTCATTTGTTCATGACTATGCTTTTCATAGTTAGGGTGCTGTTCACTCTTGGAATTCCGAGCAGTCCCTGTGAAGTAGTGGCAAGGAATGAATGACCCCCTGAAATTCATGGGCTGGTTGCCTTGACACAGTGATGCAAAACAGAACACATTTTTCCCATGGCATCTCTAAGGTATACAAATGGGGCATATAATGCAAGGACACTATAAGAAATCCAATCCATCTGTCATCCTAAAGCCTGGCTCATTTAACTTAAGATCAGTTTGGATCTAAAAGTTACCTTTGTAGAGTACAGGGAAGAATGCCGACTCATAACTGGTTATTTCCATTTGTGTCATTTCTGAACTATCTCCTAAGCCCGCTGGGGACATACTTGTTGGGCAATTCATTATGTTTCATTTATTATGTAATCTTATTTCCTTAGAATCTGCTGTAATTCACATCAAGCAGTGCCATATTTGGGCCATCATTTCTTCCCCTCCTACGACTTTTTCCATTTGTTAAACTATTTAGGAGATGTTGCAGTTGATGCTTCGACATTCTGATAAGAAATAGCTGTGTAAATGCAGAAGGAGAAAAGTCGATTCTACGTGTTGGGACACCAGTGCCATCTGTCCAAGAAAGAAAACCCAAGGCCGGTCTAACGTGTAACAAAAATCAAAGACAACACCACCAACAGAGAAAACCCTTTAAAAACCCCTTACTGTGGACTTCTGGTCTAAGGTGGTGATGTAAGAAGACCCTGAACTCACCTCTTCCACAGACACACCAAATCTGTACCTGCATATAAAACAATTTTTCCTGAAATGGAATGGAGTGCCGACTGAATAACTTACGCACAAGAAAAGACCATGTGGGGAATGACAAGAGAGAGAAGACATAGTAATGAAGGGAACTCTCCCCCTGCCTTGGCCCAACACTGTGAACTGCAGCAGTTTATTTATTTATTATATTTTAAGTTTGTTTGGGGCGGGGAGGGAATGAGAATGAGTGAGGGAGGGGTAGAGAGAGAGAATTCCAAGCAGGCTCTGGGCTGACAGGGCAGAACTAACGCTGGGCTCGAACTCGTGAACTGGGAGATCATGACCTGAGCTTAACTAACCGAGGCACCCAGGCACCCCGGAACTGTAGCAGTTTAAAAGGGCAGCTAGGCCCCAAAAGATCTGGCCCTAGAACTCCACCAGATGGCAGGGGGAGATACCCAAATGCTAGAGATCTCTCCAGGCTGCAGGGGCTGGTGAGTTGCAGTTTGTGCTCTCCCTTCACCTTGATAGCACAGAGGCAGAGTCCAGAGCCAAAGTTGTCCTGCTGCCTCAATGAGCCTTAAGTCCTTAGCCCACACCAGCCCCGAAAGCCCTGAGAGTGCACGTGTGTGCTCGTGTACACACACACACAGCCAATACAGTTTAAAAGAAGAACTAGAATCTAAAGGATCAACTGGAACTGAATCAAGTGGTGGGGAGCCGCTGGGACTCTTTCTGGCTCAGAGGGGTTAGGTGTGCCAAATAGGTTACATTCCTCTTCCACCTTGACAATGTAAACAGGGGCATGGGCTGGGGGCCCTAGTTAGTCCCCTAGCCCATGTCAGCCCCAGCTGTCCCATCAAGGCAGTCCCAGCTGGGTGCACACTGGGACACCCCGGTCAGTGCTCACTACGTCTCTAGCCACCTCACCAAGATGACACATGCGTAAAGTACCCAGGAACACTCCCGGCCCACTAGTTGGCTCACAACTTTCCAGGGCACCCCTGATGCCCCAGATCTCCTGGCTCATGCCTTCTTGGCTCCAAAGAGAGCTTGTATCTACTGCACCTTCTACTGTCCTCCCAAGGTGCCTCGGCACAAAGAGCCCTGGGACTGCCCTGGCCCGTGTCCACTTCAGCTGTCCTGCCAGGATGCTCTTTGTGCAGAGAGCCCCGGGACCCCTGGGCTTGTAGCCATTTCAGTTTCAGGTGTCCTAGGACAAGTCCTCTCTGCTCAGAGAGTGCCAGGAACCCCTGGCTTCCACCCACTTCAGTTTCAGCTGCCTCATCAGTGCCCCTTCTGTGCAGAAAGAACCAGGACGGCCCCAGCCCACGCCCACTTCAACTTGAGCTATCCTGCCAGGGTACCCTCTGCACAGAGAGTGCTGTGATCCTCTGGCTCACCGCCACTTCAGCTTCAGCTGTCAGCCTACAGTGCCCTCCGCACAGATTGCCTCGGGACCACCCCAGCACATGGCTACTTCAGCTCAGGCCATCTCACCAGGGTGGCCCCAGCACGGAGTGAGCCGGGACCCCCAGTCAGCCTACTAAAGTCACCAGGCACATACAGTCTACACAGGGGGTGACCAGACACAAGACCATCCCTTCTAATTTAGAAGTAGCTGTTCTTCCTGCTTCATAGAAACAGACGAAGAAAATCAAGCAAAATGAGGAGACAAAAGAAAGAAAGAAAAAGACAAACTTCAGAAAAGAGCTAAATGAAATATAAATAAGTAATATATCTGATAAAGAGTTCAAAATAATGGTCACAAAGAGATGCTCACTGGACTGGAGAAAAGAGTGGAAGAACTCAGAACTTCAACAAAGAGACAGAAGATATATAGACAATGAAGAATACATTAACTGAAATTAAAAATACACTATAGGGAATCAACAGTAGGTTAGAAGATACAGAAGAATGGATCAGTGATCTGAAGACAGGGTAATGCACCTGAATGGAATAGGAAAAAAAAATTAAGAATGAGGATAGGTAAAGGGATCTCTAGGAAAACATAAAGTGAACAGCCATTCACATTATTCCCAGAGGGAAAAGAGAGAGAGAAAGGGACAGAAAACTCATTTTCAGAAATCATAGCTGGAAATTTAACTAACTTTAGGAAGGAAACAGACATCATTTTCCAGCAGCAGAGGGAGTTCAAAACAAGACGAATCCAATGAGGTCCACACCAAAACACATAATAATTAAAATGGTAAAGATTAAAGATAAAAGCAGCAAGAGAGAAACAACTAGCTACATACAAGGTAAACCCCACAAGGCTGATTTTTCAGCAGAAATTCTGCAGGCCAAAGGGAGTGGTTGATATAGCTGAAGTGCTTAAGAAAAAAAAGAAGAAAAGAGAAAGCTACAAACAAAAATACCTTGCAAGATTATCATTCAGAATTGAAGGCAAGATAAAGAGTTTCCCAGTCCAACAAAAGTTGGACGTATAGCATCACTAAACCAGCTTTATAAGAAATGTTAAAAAAAAAAAAAAAACTTCATTAGGTAAAAAGGCCATAATTAGAAGAAAATTATGAAAGGAAAAAATTCATAAGTAAAAGAAAACATACAGTAAACAATCATGTATGGAGCTAGTAGTAAAATCAATTATATGTAAAAAATTAATTCAGGAGGCTCACAAAAACATATGACAACATATACAAAAAATGTGGAGGGAGGTAGTAAAAATGAAGTTCTTTTAGAATGTGTTCAAACTTAAGTTCCCGTTAACTTAATACGGACCACTACATACTTCAGATGTTATACATGATCCCCATGGTAATCACCAACCAAAAACCTATAATAGATACACAAAAAATAAAGAGAAAGCCAAGTATAACACTATAAAGAGTCATCAATCACAAGAAAAGAGAGCAAAAAGAAGAAAGGAAAAAGAACTACAAAAACAACCAGAAAACAATACACAAAATGGCAATGAGTACATATGTATTAATAATAACTTTAAATGTAAATGGTCTAAATACTCCAATCAAAAGACAGGGTTGTGGAATGGATAAAAAAACAAAGCAAACAAACAAATAAAAAACAAACACCAAGACCATTTATACGCTGCTCACAAGAGACTCACTTCAGACCTAAAGACACACACAGACTGAAAGTGAAGGGATGCAAAAAGATATTCTATGCAACTGGGAGCAGGCAAAAAACCCAAATAAAAATAGCCAGGGTAGCAATGTTTATATCAGACAAAACAAACTTTAAAACAAAGACTGTAGCAAGAAACAAAGAAAGACATTACATGATGAGAAAGGGATCAATCCAACAAGAGGATTTAACAATTGTAAATATCTATGTACAACTTTGGAGCACATAAATTCATAAGCAAAATGACACAAAGGGAGAAATTGGTAGTAATATAATAAGTAAGGGACTTCAACACCAGACTTCTACCAATTAGACAGAACATCTAAAAAGAAAACTGATAAGGAAACAGAGGCCTTGAATGGCACATTAGACTACATGGACCTAACAGATATACCTAAGAGTCTAGCCAAAACCAACAGAATTTACATCCTTTTCGAGTGTACATGGAACATTCTCGAGGACAGATCACATGTTAGGCCCCAAAATATATCTCAGTAAATTTAAGAAAATGGAAGTAATATCAAACATCTTTTCAAACCACAACAGTATGCAACTAGAAATCAATTACAATAAGAAAAGTGGAAAAGACCCGAAAACCTATGGATGGAGGCTAAACAACATGCTACCCATCAACTAATGGGTTAACAGAGAAATCAAAGAAGAAACAACAAAATATACAGAAACAAACGAAAATAAAAACACAATAGTCCCAAATCTTTTGGAAACAAAGAAAGAAGTTGTAAGAGGGAAGTTTACAGCAATAGAGGCCTAACTCAAGAAGCAAGAAAAAAATTTTTTTTCAAATACACAATATAAACTTACACCAAAAGGAAATATAAAAAGAACAAAGGTAGTAGAAGGAAGGAAATAATAAAGATCAGAATATAAATAAATGAAATAGAGACTAAATAAACAATAAAAGATCAATGAAACCAAGAGCTGGTTCTTTGAAATGATAAACAACATTAATGAACCTTTAGCCAGACTCATTGAGAAAAAAGGAGGATCCAAATAAATAATATCTGAAATGAAAGAAAAGTAACTGACATCACAGAAGTACAAAGGATTATAGGAGACTACTATGAAAAACTATATGCCAACAGATTGGAGAACTAGAAGAAATGGATAAATTCCTAGAAGCATACAATCTTTCAAAAGTGAGTCAGGAAGAAATAGGAAATCTGAACAGACCAATTACTAGTAATGAAATCGAATCAGCAACTAAGAAAAAAAAAAACAAAAAACAAACTCCCAACAACAAAAGTCCAGGACCAGATGGATTCATAGGTGAACTCCACCAAGCATTTCATCAAGAGTTAGTACCCATTCTCCTCAAACTACTGCATAATAAAGAAGGGGAAGAAGAACCTCTAATACATTCTATGAGACCAGCATTACCCTGGTCAGTACAAAAACCAGAGAAAGACACTACAAAAACAGAAAACTACAGGCCAAAATCCCCGATGAACATAGATCCAAAAATCCTCCACAAAGTATTAGCAAACCAAATTCAATGATACATTAAAAGGACACTCACCATGATCAAGTAGGATTTATCCCAGGGATGCAATAGTGGTTTAGTATACACAAATCAATCCATGGTACTCTACCACATTAATAAAGTGAAGGATAAGAATCATATGATTATTATTTTAGCAGGTGCAGAAAAAGTATTTCACAAAATTCAACATTGATTCATGGTAAAAACCCTCAACAAAGTGGGTTTAGAGGGAACATATCTCAACATAATAAACGCCACATATCAGAAACCCACTCCTAACATCACATTCAATGGAGAAAAACTGAGAGCTTTATCCTAAGATCAGGAACAAGACAGGGATGTCCACTCTCACCACTTTTACTCAACATAGTATTGCAAGTCCTAGCCACAGCAATCAGACAACAAAAAGATTTAAAAGGCATCCAAATAATTAAGGAAGAAGTAAAACTGTCACTACTATTTACAGATAACATAATATTATATAAAGAAAACCTGAAAGACTCCACCAAAAACTACTGGAATAAATGAATTCATTAATGTTGTAGAACACAAAATTAATATTCAAAAATCTATTCCATTTCTCTACACTAATAACGAAATAGCACAGAAATTAAAAAAACAATCCCATTTACAGTAATACCAAAAAGAATAAAACACCTAGGAATAAACTTAACCAAGGAGGTAAAAGACTTGGGATCTAAAAACTATAAAACACTGGGGTGCCTGGGTGGCTCATTCAGTTGAGCATCCGACTTCAACCCAGGTCATGATTCTGTGCTACATGGTTTCAAGCCCTGCGTCAGGTTCTGTGCTGATGGCTCAGAGCCTGGAGCCTGCTTCGGATTCTGTCTCCCGCTTTCTTTTCCTCTCCCCCACTCTGTCTCTGTCTCCTAAAAATAAACATTAAAACATTTTTTAAAAAAAAAACTATAAAGCATTGATGAAAGAAATGTGTTTCTATAAAAAAACAACAACTATAAAACATGATGAAGATGACCGAAAAAATGGCAAAAGATTCCATGCTCATGCTTTGGAAGAATTAACATTGTTAACATGTCCATACTACCTAAAGCAATCTACAGAGTCGTTGCAATCCCTATCAAAATATCAAGAGCATTTTGCACACAACTGGAACAAATGATACTAAAATTTGTATGAAACTATAGAAGACCCTGAATAGTCATAGCAATCTTGAGAATGAAGAACAAAGCTGGGGGTATCACAATCCCAGATTTTAAGATATACTACTAAGCCATAGTGAAATCAAAATAGTATGGCACAAAAATGTACTCACAGATCAATGGAACAGAGCAGAGAACCCAGAAATACACCCACACTGATATAGTCAGTTAATTGGCAACAAAGGAGGCAAGAATACACAATAGGGAAAAGACAGTCTCTTCAATAAATGGTGCTGGGAAAACTGGACAGATGCATGCAGAAGAATGAAACTGGACCACTTTCTTACACCATACACAAAAATCAACTCAGAATGGATTAAAGACCTAAATAGGGGACCCAAAACCATAAGACTCCTGAAAGAAAACAGACGTAGTAATTTTTTAAATATCGCTCTTTAGGAACAACAAACAACAGCAAAAATACACCAAAGTAAAAAGCATCTGCACAGTGAAGGAAACCATCAATAAAACAAAAAGGCAGCCTGGTGGATGGGAGAAGATATTTGCAAATGTTATACTTGATAAGGAGTTAATATCCACAGTGTATAAAGAACATATACAACTCGACAGCAAAAAAAACCAAAAAACAAAAAACTGATGAAAAAATGGGCAGAGAACATGGATAGACATTTTCCAAAGACATAGATATGGCCAACAGACATATGAAAACATGCCCAGCATCACTCCTCATCACGGAAATGCCAATCAAAGGCACAATGAAATATCACCTCACACCTGTCAGAATGGCTATATATATATACACACACACATATATATGTATATGTATATGTACATGTACACACACAGAGAGTATTACCCAGCCATAAAAATGAATGAGATCTTGCCATTTGTGACAACATGGATGGACCTAGAAGGGATTATCCTGAGTGAGATACGTAAAACAGAGAAAGGCAAACACTGTATGATTTCACTCATACATACAGAGATCAACCTTGTTCCCAAAGGGGATAGGGATGGAAGGATGAGAAAAATCAGTGAAGGGAGGTGGGAGGTACAGGCTTGCGGTTATGGGATGATTAAGTCACAAGGATAAAAGGCACAGGGAATCTAGTCAATGGCAAGGTCATAGCCTTGTGTGGTGACAGATGCTGGTCACACTTGTGGTGAGCACAGCATCACATACGGACTTGTTGAATCCCCATGTTGGGCACCTGAAACTAATGTAACGTTGTGTGTCAACAGTATCAATGTAAAAAAATCCTTGATATTTATTTTAATAATAAACAAATGGGAAGAAACAATGAAGAAACATAAACTCAGTTTGGAATCAGGAACCTCTACGTTTGGGAATGATTCTACCATTTAACTGGGCTAGAAAATTCTACATCTCCAACGGAATTTCTATTAGCTTACTACAGAAATACCTCATTAATTAGAGAAACTTTCCATAGGAATATACACCAGAGTAACAATAATAGAAACACACACACACACACACACACACACACACACACACACACACACAGAGGGAGAGAAAAGTAGAAGTGTCTTTTCAACTTTGTAATGAATCCTAAACTCAAAGATTGGTTAAAGGAAGGATATCCAACAGCCGTGTATATCTATGAAGGCCTCCAGACCCCAGGCCAGTAAGAGCATTAGGGCATCTCTCTTCTGGCATAAAAGAACATCTGTGAAATGACTAGAGGTGACTAGGATTACAGGTGAACATTTGAATGGCGTGAGAAGCCGGCGCTGTGAAAGACACAACTCCAGATTATCTGGGTTACTGCTGAGAGCTTTTAACACAGATGATTATAATAAAATCTGGAGAGACACTGAACTCCTGGAGGCCAGAGAGATTTACATTCATGGCCCCTGACCTTTGCACATAAATACCTAGTCTACCATGAGTGTGCCCTTGTGGGGAGGAGCATTTTATCACTGACATTCTTTAGAACTGCTGGTGCATGGCGATCATAAACAGCAGAGTCACTTTTAGTTAGTTTTATAACTGTCTTATATTCTCAGCAGATAATGTACCCGTTATGTCCATCCCCACCCCCCAGTTTTGTATACAACTGAGACATTTGGACAGTGATTATTTTCTTGGGACCTCCTGAGATATAAGAGCCCTGACGTGGCACCTGCTGATGGATCAACTGGGGACGGGCACCTCACCCATGTCCCCATGCTGCCATTACCCTTAAGTGCCACGCCCCAGTGTATCTCTGTTAAATGAGCAATGAGCAATGGCCTGGAACAGGAAGGTCAGGGAGAGGAAGTTCCTGGGAACTAAGTAGATTATGAACCAATGAAATGGTCTGGAAACTAGGGTCTAGTTCATTTCTATGTTTTCTATCCTGCCTCGTTGACAGACATTTGATTTCCCGATAAAAGTTTGGCAACCATTGAATTCATGGTGCGTGCTGGAGGTGAGGTGAATCTGGATCCGTTTAACAAGTCTTTTATCCTGATTCACTGTGACCCTGCCGCCCTTCTACTTTTAACTTCCCTGAATGTGCGTCCGCTGTGGCAACACAGAGGGACCACGTCCCAGAATTAGGGACAAGAGATTGCCAAATGTGCGGCCCAAACCAGATCTCTCCGAATGGGGAACTTTCCCTGCTTCATTCCTGTGTCCGGCTGTGTGCCTCCTCTGTCCTATGCGGCCCACAGCATCTCAATAGTACACACCCTTCCAGTTTATTACTGAATGTCTGAGTTCATTTATTCTGTGATCAGGGGAGGGCTAGAATTGGCTGCCAGTCCTAAAATGCCCTCAGGCCTGGATCTTCTGGGGTTGGACTTTACCGAGAGAGGACTGAGAAGCATGAGTTTATTAGATGCGAGAAGATGTGTCCACAGCTGGCGGGGGAGGCTGGGGTGCTTGTCTAATAGATCACCTGCTACTGAGTCAAGTAGTATGTAGGGCTCCATCACGGGCCACTTAGGCTGCTGTGAAAAACTGTTCAGTCTCCCACCCCAGGCTACCTTTGTCATTCCCCTTACTTTATGTTACAAACAAAAGCTTCCTATAGTAGCACGAGGAGGAGATAGGCCATGTGCCTCTGCTGACATTGAAATTTTCACATTTTACTTAATTTGGAAAGTATTCCTTTTTTTCTTAGCTGTTAGGCTCCCAAGGGCCATTCCTTTTCTTTACTGGTAACCAGTTTAACTGGCACAGGCCAACCTCAATGTCTTGTGAGCACTGAAAGTTAACAGTAGAATAAACTCAGAGAAAAAGCTAACTAAGGAAACTTATGACCATGCAGTCTAACTCACTGCAGGTGGACAAGGCTGGCTTGCTTATGCGGGAAGCTGGTTAGAGATGCGGGTCCTATGTTCTGAAACATATCAGCAGCTGCCATGTTTTATCCTGTACTGATATCTAGACATTTACCCTTCAGCTCTAATAATCCTTCAATTATTACCTCTCAAATGGTAACACTGAGAACTGGAATACGTACAGATAACTCAAAACGCAGGAGCACGTGGAAAAGGATGATGTCAGTATATGTAAATGTAAAACACTTCCTGGCCAAGATACATTCCATCACTTTGTTCTGCACAGCAGCCCAAGTGGTCGAAATGGGAGTTCTCACCTGGGGTCTTGAAGTTCCTCAGCTGGGAGGGGGTATCGTAAACTTCAAGGATCCAATCACCGGTGGCTCGTTCTCCCCAGCAGTGAATGGTCATGAACTCCCAGTTTTTAAATCCTTCCATGGAATGATCAAAAAGCCTGAGGGAGAACCAGAACACATTGTTTTGTGTTGTTTAGAATTCGGTGAAGGCCAAATCAAGACCACAACCAACCATCTTTTTCTATCCATCAGCATATCCAGCTCAATACTGGAGCCTGTCTTCCTCCGGGACACTGACAGTTAGTAGACCCAACCATGCATCGTGTTTTGCCACAGGGAAATAGGCACAGAGTCGGCCTTGTACTGGTACATCTGGAAAGGGTAGACATTTGAGTATCAGGGAAACCGGGCTATGTATGATTCTACCCCAAAGACTGATAGAACCAAGTGCTGAAGTCGTGGAGAAGCTGAAGCTCTCCTGAATAAACTGCCTACGGAAATGCCAAATGGTACAGTTTGGTAACTTTTTTTAAATTTTTTAAAACATTTATTTATTTTTGAGAGACAGAGTGCAAGTGGGGGAGGGGCAGAGAAAGAGGGAGACACAGAATTCGAAGCAGGCTCCAGGCTCTGAGCTGTCTGCATAGAGGCCGACACAGGGCTTGAACCCATGAACCATGAGATCATGACCTGAGCCGAAGTTGGACGCTTAACCGACGAAGCCACCCAGGCGCCCCAAGGTAATTCTTACCATGTCACTCAACAATCCCTCTTCTAGATATTTACCTGAGAAATGAAGACCTAAGTTCATACAAACTTCAAAGGAATGTTCACAGAGTTTTATTCATAGTCACTGAAAACTGTTAACGACTTGAATGTCCATCAACTAGTGAATGGGGAGACAAGCTCTGGTATATACATACAATCAAATACTACCCAGTAATAAAAACTACCGAACTACTAATAAATGCAACCCCATGGATTAATTTCAAAAGCCTTTACGCTAAATGGAAGAAGTCAGACACAAAAGACTATGTGCGGTATGATTCAATTCATGACATTCTAGAAAAGGCAACAGGAACAGAGACGGACCAGCGGCTGCCAAGGGCTGGGAGGGAAGAAGGGAGCATTGTAGAAGTACTGCAGATGATAGAACCATTTTGTGTCAAAACTCATTAAATCACACATATTAAAAAGTGAAATGTATTTTATGTAAATTATGCTTCACTAAAAAGACACTGCCCACTAATAACCATTTCAGGGAGTCATGGCTGGAACTCCAGCATAGATTCTCTTCTAGCTCTTTCAATGATTTGCTAAGCTCCTAATTCCCTACGTGAAATCTTTGCCTGCTTGAAATAGCTAGAATTATTTGCTTCCTGTGAGGTAATCCTGAGGGATATAAAATATGAAGGGAAATAAAAGAAGAAAACTCATCAAAAATAATAAAGAGATGTCAATAGATAATGTATAAAACTAGCACTTGAAGAAGGAGGCGTATCATTTATATAGGCACATTGTATAGATCTGATTGCCCAAAGAGATATCCAAAAGATTTCTATAGGGGGGTACATGGCTGGCTCGGACAGGAGAGCACGCAACTCTTGACTTTGGGGGCATGAGTTCAAGACCCGCATTAGCCATACAGCCTACTTAAAAAAAAAAAAAAAAGTTGTCTATAGAGATAGAACCCAGAAGGCAAGAAGTTAAAGATGGGGAAACCATGTCTGGGGCATATCTGTCTTTCAGTGGAGGCAAAGTTCACAGCAGCTGGAAGTTGACGGTATTCAGAACATGCAGTCCACTCTCTGTGCCTTAATTTCATGATCGACAAGGAAACCGGTAGTTATAATCTGACATTTTATGTATATCCTCCCACTGGAAGGAAACGCACCCTTCAAAAAACAAAAATAACCTGTTTAATCTCTTTACAATTTAATACACTAGAATTCTGATGTGTTACATACAAAAGTGTTCTATCAGTATGTTTGAGGATCCCTCTAAAATGCCAGCTGGATTCTGAAGCCGCAGGGCTGGGGGGTACACCTGGAATGTAGGAGGTAAATGGGTGACCCTCGGCAGTTTTCCCTAGAGAAAAGCAACAAACAGGAAAATCACCTCTACGCGTTCCTTCGCCCTTGGAAGAAGAAAAAGAGAAAGTACTTATCAGCATGCTCAATGTGTCCCGTAGTCCGAAAGTTTGGGAAAATTTGAGAAAGGCTGAGTTAGGGCTGAACAGATCTCTTCAGTGGAGAACATCTCAGATCTTTGGAATGTTCAAAGGCTTTGTTAATTTCCACAACGGGGTTAATGGTAGGGAGTGACTTTTCAAAGCTTATATGAATGAAAAGCCCCTTTTCTTTATTTAAACTATCTGTATGCTATCTGTAAGGGTTAGTTCTGAACAGGGGAGTGTGGCATTTGAACAAGAACCATATTAGACGTGGTGCCTTTTCCTCATGAATGGAAACAGTGACTCCTGACACAAATGTCTTCCCCATGTAAAAGATCTTCAATAGATCAGGGATGGTACATTTTATGGAGATCCTGTAATTCATGCACAGGGCTTGTTTTGCAGGCCAACAGCTTGAAACTGGATGTGGCCAGGAAACAATTGCTGGCTCATTATATAACTGACTTACATACATAGAGTCTTTCACGTAAGTAAACTCAGAGGGTGGGTATGTTGGATGAAAAGGAGAAACAGCAGTGGGCAGGAGGAGCCTTTCCAAATCACCCTTATCTTAGACAGATGTTACTAAAGGGAGTAGTTGACATAGAAATGGGTGGAGGCAGAAACTAATCTAGAACCACTTCTTAGCCCAGAGAGTTCTGATTTAAGGCTCCAGTTTGTTGAAGCCATTGTGTCATTTGCGGGCATTGAGGCAGCAAGTTGTCACATAATACCTTTCCAAGAGTGCTGAACTTAAAAGCAATTCCCCAACAGTTTAGACAGAACGTTTGGCTCATTGCCTCATGTCCAAAAACTACAAAGGAGACTTGAGGCTCCCATCACATGAGGGCAGTCTTGTTTCCACAACCCCAGCCAACTTCTAATTACTCATGGGTCAGTTATTTGACTGCTGGATTAGTGGACCCTGTGTTTCTTCCCTTCCACCCTTTCCTGGCCACCTTTGAAAATCATTCCATTGCGGCCGATCGCTTTTAAATCACATTTGGAACCTGAATTAAATATAAACTGGGTGCCAAGAAGAAATATCCATAATCGGCATTCAAGTAAGTGTTTCAAAGCCCACATACAAATGGGCTTTGTCTATCTGGCTAAGCGGCTTCCCACCCTGGTCTCTTCCCTTTATGCAGAGCTGAATGCTCATTAATTTCATGTGGACATAAAAGTTGAGGAGAGGAATTAAAATGCAGCCAAACACGATCATTGCCTTTTACTGAAAGAGTTGATGGGGAAAGAAACAGACACTGATTGCTGGTGTTGTTTTCGACTAGCTGGGCATTCATGTTTCTAATCTCACCCTATTCTTTATTGTATTCTGATGTACCACTTAAGCCATTCCCTATTTTTAGCATTGTAACATTTAAAAACCCTGCCTCATGTAGATTACAACAGGTAACACTGGTAGTAGATTCTGTTTGTGTTGTGAACAACATACTTGCTCAAGACAAGCAAGTGTCATACGGTCACCAGCTAAACAGATTCTCATTGTGTGGTCTCCGTCCATCAACTAAAAAGTCCAAAGCCCAGTTAGCGCATCTGTGCTGTGCCAACAGTGAAGAAACCCAACACGTTATTAGCCAACGTTATTTTAGCACGGATAAAATGTCAATAAAGCAGGGCCAGTGTGCGGAAAGCTGGAGTAATAAACTCTGTGCCCGAATCACATCTTTTTGCAGTGAAATCCTGTTCTGTCAAAGTTGACCTCATCATCATGTGCTCGATGAAATGATATGTGCATGTGGGAGCACAAATTATGCATCCAGTTATTAAAATGGTGCCCCACAGCCCTATCCCTGTGAGTGGTTTTCAAATAAATTACTTTGGATGAAGCCTGGTAGAAAAGATTGCCGTTAAGTGTAGTACATCCTTTTGAGGAATTAACTCAGGAAATAACTCATATAATTAGTGCAAGCTTCCCCCCCCCCCACTTAAAGAGTCTAGCCAATGTGTCAAGGCTACAACATTCTTCAATGATGTTATAGCAACTAAATAACAAGACATTTTATAAGCACTGACAGCTATGTGTTCATATAATTATTTTGAAAATTGTAAATGGATCTTAATTTCAGAATCATCTACTACTACCCAAAGAGTATTTATGTTCACTACAGAATTAGACTTTAGGTAGATATTTTTGGAAGTTTCCTTTTTTTCCCTTCCTCTGCCTTTGAAATACTTTTTATTTTCTTTTTAGTGCTTTATCACAATTTTACGTGAAACTTACGGAATGCTGGAAGCACTCATTTGACTTAATTGTAATTGAGTTTTTGATTTTCCTTGGATGTTTGGCTTTTGCAAGTTTTAAATAATTTGTTTCTGAAACGGGGTATTTAAAACACACGATTCAGGTTTTTCCATCTCTCCTAGTCTAAATTACTTCTTTAAGAAAGGTTGAGAGAGAGAGAGGTACTAATTCTAGAGGTTTGGAATATGTAAAAAGATGAATTTAAAAAAAGAAAAACAACTTTCAACCTGGATACTGTTACTGACTCACCAAGCCCCAAATGCATTCCTGCTTGTGGATCTATGATGTACGTATATAATCTTGCAGATTTATTCCATTTAAGAGTGGATGGCTTTTATCTCTAAGTATCTGTTTTCGATTACAGACGCCTTTGTAAATTACTTGCACAGCACCCAGCAGCGCTCGCTTGCAAGTCTTTTGAGGACATGAAAATAACAAGAATGTGTGTGAAGAGCTGGGTGATCTTTTAAATCACTGCATTTAAAATGTGGTCTGTGGACAGGCAGCTAGAACATCACCTGGGAGCTTCTTAGAAATGCAAATTCATGGACCTCACCCAGACCTGTGGAATCAGACTCTGGGAAAGGGGCCCGGGCCATCTGTGTTTGATGGAGTCATTCACCAGGTGCTTGGAGAAGCTCTGTGTAAATAAGGGTTAGCACTTAGGGAGTGCTAACCGTGTGTTCTAGAAGCCCCACTATGGATTTGCTGTCTGTGATCTTATTCAGAGCTTGTGACAACCCTGTGAAGCAGATATTACTGTGTCCCGTTTCTAGAGAAGAGAATTGCTTTTCCAAGTCAAACCTAAAAATTGGTGAAATCAAGACAATCCCAGCTCTAACTCCAAAGGCTGTGCCTTCTGGATGAAGGAAGAAGGTTCTTACTGGAATGTCAAACCTCCGCTACAGAAGGGTAATTTTCTACTGCAAACCACAAATGCATTTATATAGCATGACACTTTACAAATGTCAATAGTCTGTCATTGAACATTTGGGCAGCAACAAAAATGACTCAAATATAAACAGCACATTTAAACACAGTTAATTATAGAAGCCTATAGGTTTTGCAGACTAGAAAGTGTACCTTCTCCCTACTTAAGACCATAATTAGAAGCAGAGATATTCATCTGTAATCAAATTTAGAAAGAAAGGCAAGTTTCAGCTTTCAGGCAGAAGCCAAAATTTGGAACAGAGAGCCGATACAGCTAAACTAAATCTAAAGCTCACTGGCGTGGGGGAAGGGGTGTTTTGAGCTGGGTCGGGTGGGGAGTGTAGAGGGGAGACAGCTTTTCATAATTCTAACCAACGCAGCTGAAGGAAGGATCTGCTGAAGCTTTTGTTTGAAAACTTTTACACGGGCAGAATTTGAATACGCTGGTGGCATAGAAAAGGCTAAATCTAAAGTTGTTCCTGTTGCAAAACATTTTAAAGGAACCCAAGCCCACCTAGATTCCCCTCCCCCCACCGCTGACGCCAAGTCAATCATTGGTGCTGATTAAAAAGTTGGGCTTTTTGTTAGGCTTGGGTATACAGGCCAAAAGGAACACCAGAAGGTAGGAGGGCATGAGAAAACAAAGGGATCAGAAGGGACAGACCCCATGCCCATTCCAGGACTGCTCTGTGTACTCAGTGCTCCTACCCACTAAATTATCAACCTGGCCTGCCCCGGGGAGCCCCCACGCTGGGCCGATGGGGCGCGCTTGAGATGGGCCAACTCTGAACCGGCTGAGCGCCTTCCAGGACGCAGCACCTGCAGATGCCTGGGTCAACTGTTCTTCCTCGGATGGCTGTTCTCCGCAGGGGGTCCAGCAAGTGCCCCTCAGCGGGCACGGGGAGGCACTGGGGGGTTCCAGAGGGCCCACACAGGCCAACCGTTCGGCGACCTTGCGGAAGATGGATTCCCAAGGAACTGCTGGGTTGTGGGGACACACCACCGTGGCCACCTCAGCTCTACCTCTTCAGCTCAAATGACACCCTCCCCCCACCCCAATTAGGGTGACTTCATGATGCAAGCCTTTCAGGGTTATCTTCTGATGGTATTCTTAGCTTTCACGCAGCCTTCCTCTGGAAATCCTGACTTCTTTGAAAGAAAGGGAAGTGTCCAACCGGGGAACTATTTATTGCTCTCATTAATAATCTCTCACACAATTTCCTTCCCAAACTCGGCCTATTCACCTTTTCCTGGAGGAAGTATAACCGCCTTGCAGGCCAACAGGAAGGACACCAGGGAGGAAGCAGATCTTCCCGTCACCGGGTCCCCACCCCCTTTCTGTGCTCCTTGTCCTCAGCTCCCAATCCAGGGAATGAGCCTGGAAGCGGGACCCAGGTGAGGGGACACCTCCTTGCCACCAGGTCAGACAGAGACTAAAAGGTTTTGAGTACAGACCTCCTCTCATAAAGGGAAAGCTTCCGAACACGCCAGGAGGAGAAAAAAATGCCAAAAGAAACCGTCTTTCCTTAACCTTTGGTAGGAGGGATGCTACCAGCACCAAGCCGACCCAGGGCAGGAGAGCCTGGCCCTGGAGGCCATCTGTGCTTTTGCGACTGTTTGACATTTAAGGGGCCAGCCGCTCACAGCGATCTTTTTGGAGGGAACTGTGGACAAATGAATTCAAAACATCCTTTACTTCTCTTGGTGTCCCCAGCCCTTGGCCACTCCAGTCCATATGCCTTTTGGTGGCTACTTAATTTTCAGTACTGAGATGGACCGCATACAAAAGAGCAGCGCTTTAAGAAAATGCTCCAGGGGGCGCCCGGGTGGCTCAGTCGGTTGAGTGTCCGACTTCGGCTCAGGTCATGATCTCACAGCTTGTGCCTTCGAGCCCCACATCGGGCTCTGTGCTGACAGCTAGCTCAGAGCCTGGAGAGTCTGTTTCGGATTCTGTGTCTCCCTCTGTCTCTGCCCCTCCCCTGTTTGTACTTGGTCTCTCTCTCCGAAAAATAAATAAACGTTAAAAAAAATTAAAAAAAAAAGAAAAAAAAATGCTCCAGACAGTGGAGACATAAGCTGGGTAGCAACCTTACCCCGGGGGAGGGGGGGTTGTCTGATGGGGGTCCGAGGTAAACTTCAGGACCACTGGTCACTGAGCATCCAAAATACACATTTCTTCTCTCTGGTACGAGTCAAGCGGCACCGTTGGGTTGAGCACTTTGCAGAGAGCGGAGCAGATGTCTGAGACTGCGGAATGCGGGCCAGACTAAAGCCGGGGCCACTGAGCCCAGCAAATGGTCTCACGGGATCCATAGCTCCTCGGCTGAAGTCACTCGGCGGGGAGCCCACAAGAAATACCGGACCCCGCAGGAAAAGCCCAGAAAGTCTGAGGAGCCTGCATTTTCCAAGCCAACGGCAACCGGGAAGGAGCTATGGATCTTGGCAATACAATTACCTGCTGCATAAGTGTTTGGAGGGAGCAGGGAAAAGGCAAGAAACTAAGAAGAAAAACTGAGCACCCCCCCACCCCCACCAAGCAATAAAGACTAATGGGCCAACTTTTAAAACAGGGGCCAGCAAATTACAGTCAGTCTTCAAGCCATATACAGCCTGCTGTCTGTTTTTGTAAATAAAATTTTATTGGAAAACAGCCATGCCCATTCATTCCCTTTGCCGTGGAGGACTTTTGCATTCGTAAGCCGAGTTGGACAATTGTAGCAGAAACACGGCCTGCAAAGCTCAACACACTTACTCACTGGCTCTGTGCAGAAAAAAAATTTTTGCCAATACCTGCTTTAAAACAAACAATTTCCTTTCACTTGGGAAAATGCTTGGGCAGGCGAATCCAGTTAATCTGCAACAAATGCCAACAGACATTTAAGGGCAGGAGAGAGAATCTCAAAGGCCCAAGGAGGTAGTGCTCTGCATTTCTTTCTTTATTT
Organism: Hyaena hyaena; assembly: GCF_003009895.1. Classification (NCBI taxonomy): domain Eukaryota; kingdom Metazoa; phylum Chordata; class Mammalia; order Carnivora; family Hyaenidae; genus Hyaena; species Hyaena hyaena. The sequence goes on along the minus strand of NW_024080840.1, from coordinate 151,359 downwards.
TTAAAAAAAAATTTTTTTAAAATCTTTTATTTTTGAGAGACAGACAGACAGAGTACGAGTGGGGTAGGAACAGAGAGAGGGGGAGATACAGAACCCGAAGCAGGCTCCAGGCTCCGAGGTGTCAGCACAGAGCTGGATGCGGGGCTCAACCTCACAAACCGCAAGATCGTGACCTGAGCTGAAGTTGAACGCTCAACCGACTGGGCCACCCAGGCACCCCATTTCTTTGTGAGGCTAAAGAACAGGTGGCCGTCAGTTTTTCTGCAGCATCCTTTCACTATCCCTCAAGTATTAAATGGTACACTGTTCCATGCCTACAAGGCTAGGCAGTTTCGCACTCCCTCATTTACATATGGGCAGTGAGAGCTACGACTGTCCCTTCTTGACATTTAAGTGCCCCCTTAGTGTTTACGGTGGGGAGTAAGGAGCAGCTGACGCTTTCTACCTTCAACGACAGCTCAGTCTTGATGTCACCTCTACGCACTTGCGACCAGATCCCATCACAGTACCTGTTGGCCAAAAGCTGGGATCTGGTTCCTGAGGGCGAAGTCAGGTAGATGGCCAGGTCTCCCCTCCTCGGATGGGTGATGGTTATGCGCACAACCACGTGCTCCAGGTAGTTGACGTGGTGGTTGGGGTTATCGGAGCACCCCGAAGCCTTGTAGATGGAGCGCACTGCGCTGTTGGGGCGAATCGTCCTGCAACAGAGAGACACAGGGTGTGAGCAGAGTTCACGACCGACGACTGAGCCGGGCTGGGTGAACTGGGTGAAGCTTTCAGGTTGGGAAAGATTACAGCATGGAACGCAAGCAGCTGGCCGCCAGATACTAAATGACACAGTGCAATTACCCCAGGTCACTTCCAGGATGAACACTGCTTAGTCGGTGGGAAAGACGTAAGTGAGAGGAAAGGAGGAATTCAGGTTCTTTTAACTTCGTGCTGGGGGTGGCTATCGAGCTTGAGCGTATCACCTTGTTACAAAATGCAGGTGGCTGAGCCCCTGAGCCAGAATTCTGAAATAGGCAGGCTGAGGTGGGCTCCAAGAGCCTGTACTTCTCACCAGTTCCCAGGTGGCAGTGACGTTGCTGATCTATGGAATATACTTTCCGAACCGCTGATATAAGGTACTATGGTCTGGGGAAGGCTTGGGGGTTCCCATGATCTTGGTTCAAATCTCTAGTCTGCCATTTCCTTGCTCTAAAACCCATGGACGCACTCCTCATCTCGCGGCCATTGTTCCTGTCTTCTTCATTGGCTTCCCCATGTCACTGTCCCCCTTGAATCTCGGCCCCAGACCCACTGGTATCAGTTCAAGTTGGGGGTGGGGGAGGATTTCATTTCCCACCCCGGAGACTCCACCTAAAGCACTCTTTTTTTTTTTTTTTTTTTGCTGTTTTTCGTATGACTGACTCTTCCTCTTCCTTCATAGTCAAAGCTTGAATTTCACTCTCTGAGACTCTCACTGGGCTATAGGAAAAATATGCCCCCTACTTCCAATTTTCTGTTTTATTTTTAATGTATTGTTATTTTTATATTATATGTTGAAAATACACTTTGTAATTAGATGTTATGTAGTTACATTTCCAGAATATAAAGATTCTTTTTTTTTTTGGAGCACATTGACTTATGGGGAATACCTGTACCATTAAATAGAAGTACTTGCTGGGTAGAAGCCTTAAGGATGCCCATCTGAAAGGGTCCTCCAAATCCCATTAAGAGATGCTTAGGAGGATGCTTGCATTCTGCTGTGTGGATTTAAGAGTTTAGCATCCTAGACATTCTATTAGACTTTTCTAATTACATTAGGAAAACAAAACAAAACAAATCTACACCAGCGTTTGGCTCCCATGTACAACAAAGGGCTCCCTGAGCACTTGCACTGGCCTGATCTCTTTCCGGACATTGTTATGCTGTCTGTGAGCAGTGAACATTACTTGATTTGTCGGTCCGTGCTCTCCACACACACATGCTGCTGGGGAACAGTGGTCCACTTTTCTGCTTCCATCACCATGGCTTCTGCATCCATCAGTCCAAATCCATAGAGATGGCTCACTACGGAAAGCAAGAGGCTGGTCAGTTTGGCGGAAGTGAGCTAAACCAATGCCATGTACGCCAAGCTATGAGTTCGCTCAGGAGAGGACCCCAATATATCCCTATGGGGATCCCGGCTTTGTTCCTTGCAATGACTTGCAAACCAAATAAAACAAATGAACAAACATAACAAGGAAATAAAATGGATGGAGAGTAGTCAGTGATTATGTATTATGGCGAGTAACGTGGCCATCATGTATGAATTACTACTCTGTCGCAGGCAATAGTTCGTATTTTTTCAGGGAATCCAGCAATTGTAAGATGTTGATGGTATTACAATCACCATTCATAGATGAGAAAACGGAGGCACAGAGAGAGAAACCTGACTGAGTAGTGATTCAATGGTTGAGGTGGATTTTAATCCACATCATTTTGCCCCAAGACCTTACTGTTAACTGCTTCAAGTGCTGACATCATCAATTTTGTAAGATAATTACTAGGTTTAAAGAGAAGTGATAATGTATACAACCTCTCCTGTGCAACAAGAACTTACATGCAAGAAATGCCAATTTTCTGATATATCTAGTAGTTAGGCTGAGTATTTCAGAAGACAAAAATTATTACCTTTCCTCTATCATATGAAAAATTGATTAAACTTTATGCATGAAATATTTGGAGGCCTCTAGACTTTTATGCCAGATGCTTTGAACGTTGCAATCTTTTCGTTCTCGGTAAGAATGCCTATTGATCTAAATCTGAATTTGACATAACTATCTCAGAAATTTCAATTACACATGGGGATATTTTCATGATGATACAGCCACATCTACATATGTAGTTCTTTTGAAAAAATACTTGACAATCCCAGCGAACACTTAAAATCCCCACCCTGTATTAAACTGTTTCATACCTTTACAGTGAACAGAGTCCCATTTCTACCAGATTTGTTGCCTAAAACATTTTCCTTATAACATTATTGTGCATGAAAATGTCTAGAGCTGGCCATGCACCTCGGTTATTTAAATACTTCAGCTTAAAATTCAAGATGTTCTATGATATAGCCCCATTCTACTTGCAAAGCAAGCTTCTCCCCAAAATGTTTACTTTAGAAAGGCCATTCTTCTACACTGTTGGTGGGAATGTAAACTGGTGCAGCTCCTCTGGAAAACAGTGTGGAGGTTCCTCAGGAAACTAACAAGAGAACTCCCCTATGACCCAGCAATAGCACTGCTAGGAATTTACCCAAGGGATACAGGAGTCCTGATGTATAGGGGCACATGGACCCCAATGTTCATAGCAGCACTCTCAACAATAGCCAAAACATGGAAAGAGCCTAAGTGTCCATCAACGGATGAATGGATCAAAAAGATGTGGTTTATCTATACGATGGAATACTACATGGCAATGAGAAAGAATGAAATCTGGCCATGTGTAGCAACATGGATGGACCTTGAGGGTGTTACGCTGAGCGTAGAGAAGGACAGATACCATATGTTTGCACGTATAGGAGGATTAGGAGGAACTTAACGGAAGACTGTGGGGGAGAAGAAGGGGGGAAACAGTGGGGGAGGGGGAGAGAGGCAAACCATGAGAGACTCTTGAATGCTGAGAACAAACTGAGGACTGATGCATATGGGGGGGAGGGGTTGGGGAGATGGGTGTGGAGGAGGGCACTTGTGGGGATGAGCACTGGGTGCTATATGGAAACCAACTTGACAATAAACTATTTGTTTAAAAAAAAAAAAAGGTCATTCCTTTACAGTTCCCAATCCTATCTTGCTCTTTCTGCCTGACTGCAAGGTCTCATGTTGAGACATTGGCCTGGAGTTCCCTCCCGCCTCCACTCCGCACAGTCACATTCTACCCCTGAGTTCCGGAAGGCCTAGCTCATCTGTCTTCTCCATCTTGAAATATCTTCTGACCAATAGAAGTCAGGGGACATTTACTGAAATTTAGCCATCTGTCATGCACTTTTCTCTTTTCTAGTCCTATAATTCTAATAAATTTGTCAATCCATCTTCTGCCCATTTAGCCGTCCAGCCATCTGCCCACACATCCATGCATCCATCCAACATTTGAGTGTCTTCTATATGCCAGGCACTATATTACTCTCAGTGCACTTTTTAATTATGTGCCATTAATTGAATCACTAATTAATTCCATCATGTCTTTGCTGAAATACATTATAAACTGCTTGATGGCAGGAACAAGGGCTTAAATTTCTTCATACGATTCATGGCTTTAGCAGAGTTTTGCACATATGGGAGAAAAAAGAAATGATTGCCCATCAAAAGGGGGAATTGTGTGAGGATTCAGAAATACTGCTCTATTTTTGCTATTTGCTAATTACATCATTCTTGGCCAACAAGATAAAATGTCTAACTCACAATTTTCGTGTTTGGGGATATTATTGTCTAGCCTATCACCATCACTAAGTTAATGAAGCCTTGTTATGTGTCGCACGTGAGAAAATCTTTGTCAAGACCTGCACAAATGTAAGGGCTCATTATTATTATATCAGGTCCTCAGCCAGACAGGACATACTGACTAAAACTGAATAAACCTATTTAGGTATAGCAAGGATATATGTAGGACTCTTATATGTGGATTTTTGCAACACCTATTATAAATGATTTTTCCATGACTGAAAAGAAATGCATGTCCATTGTAAAAACTTGTACATACATCCAGAAAAGAATGAAGAAAGCAAAACTCATCAGGAACCTCATTACAAATTGGTAACTGCATATTAACAGGGCTGTATCAACAACTCTGTATATTTCGTTTTAGTTACACGACATGATGCGAGGCGACTTCACCTCCTTAGTTAAAAAAGACAGTGATCCACGTGTTATGGTAGAAATGTCAAGTTTGGGCTTAAGTAAATCAAATCATAGAGATCTTTTTGTTAAAGTTCAGGTAAATTCTAGGTTATCACTTATCACTTAACCATTGATATGAGCAATTGTCTGTATCGCCATCAACATTCTTTTATTAATTTACCTTTTTGAGAGAAAGACAGGGTGAGTGGGGGAGAGGGGCAGAGAGAGGGAGGGGTGTGGGAGAGAGGGGGAGAGGGAGGAAGGGAGGGAGGGAGGGAGAGAGAGAGAGAGAGAGAATGAATCTAGAATGGGCTCTATGCTCAGCATGGAGACTGAATGGGGTCCGATCCCACGACCCTGACATCATAACCTGAGCTGAAATCAAGAGTCAGATGCTCAACCAAATGAGCCCACCCAGCCTCCCCATGAACATTCTAAGGTATTTTTCCCCCTAGAGGAACTGAAATTACTGCCATATATGCTCTACTATGCCAGGCCCTCTAACTCTGCATGGCACCCAAGTGTCCCTCCACTTGTTTCAGCTGGTTTTCAACCAGTGCAACCTATCATTTTATCCCTGTTTAGGGAAATAAGATGGAAAAATTGGATTAGTAGGTGGAGGCAGGAGAAGAGGGTGGGTGGGACCTCAGGAAGGGCAAGGCTAGGGCTGCCTGGCCTCTAGCTCGGCCGCCCCACCCGCATCCCAATAACTGTCAACCTAACAACCGCAACCATTGCATGTATTTGTCCCCAATCATGATACGTAGCCTAAAAAAAAAAAAAGAACATACATTTGTATCTTTTTATGGGGGGTGGTGCTGTTGGCAATATATCAACTCCATGTATTCTGATTGGAAGGTTTTGGTAAATACTAACGAGAAAATAATGACACAGTATGAATGTGTTAAGCAGATAAACTCTTTTGAAACATGGTGTCCACCAGGGAAATAGCTGTTAAGTGGTTTGGAAGCATTAATATTCTTTTAAAGATATAATCATAATTGAGTCTTTCTTTTTGGTGACTATCTGGGTGAAATGATCTTGGCACCCCACTCTTACCGTGATGGATTATAGTAAATAGGAACACTGTCTAGCAGCTACAGAGCGCCTAGCTTAGAGGAAAGCTTCTGAACATACTTGTGCAGCGAATGAATGCAACTGATGGGAGACATTTCATCTAATTCATCAAACGGCATAAAGTGTTTACGTGAGACATTTAAGAGGAACCGGGAAGTCTGTTCTTTCTACTACAGACTTCTGTAAAGACTTCAACATCCTCAATTTTTTCAAGTAGAGAGCCAACATTCACTTTAAAAATTATGATTACAGCACACATCCAACGCAAACAGCTAATTGCACTATGGGCTACCTAAATGGGCTTTATTTATGCACATTTCTCATGCCAAGCTCAGAGTAAGACCTGAGCCTAAAAGTCGCTCTATGATGCTCAGGTAGAGCCCTCTCTGTGCAAGCCATGTGCAAAAGGCAGGAGTCTATGAAGTTAGATACTCTAACGGTGTGAGGAGGAATCTAAGCAATTCAAACGGAAATCTTTCATTTCTATGAGTGTGGGCAGCAAGCATTCAATTCATAGTCTGAACGTTAATTAGGATTCAAAAATCAATACTTAGAAAGGTATCAAGGGACCAAAGCATGTTTACAGAGTAATTAAAGATCTTGAGGCACAGTAATTGAGGTTGATTTCAGAAAGTAGAATGACGTCGGGCAACCTTAAGGAAGGGAAGCTGAGATACTCGAATAACTCTATTGGCCTCATGTGGTGGCATGACTTCACGCAGATAAGCTGGGAAAGGGGGAACTGTCTTGTGCTAGAAGTATAACTAGTTTTTATTCTGAGTCATCTGAAGGCTTCCCTGCTTGGACCAGGGAAATAGATAATGTTCTTCCACAGGTGTATTTCCACTCTCTGAGGAGACCAGAAGTGCTGAGGGAAGCTAATCGTTCAGCACGTAAGTAAATGATTGCATAGTTGGGAAGCAGAGACAGTTAACTTAAGCAACATTCTAGCTAGGAGAGCTTACTAACTCAATTCTAGTGAAAAGCTAGAGAGCTCAGCAGGGAAAAAAAATAATTTAGAAGTTCCTGAGCATAGGAAGCTATAAGCAGGGAAATGTGGTATACTTTCATCTCTTTTAGCAGAGTATCCTTGCTGCAGCCAGCTCTCTTATTTTATTTTTTAAAGGTTTGTTTTTGAGAGAGAGAGGGAAAGAGAGAGAGAGAAAGAGAAAGGGTGCACGTGTGCCCATACAAGTCCAGGAGGAGCAGAGAGAGAGTGGGACAGAGGATATGAAGTGGGGTCTGTGCGGACAAAACAGAGCCTGACGCAGGGCTCGAACTCATGAACTATGAGCTCATGCATAGAATCACCCAGGTGTTCTAAAGCCAGCTATTTTAAGTCATTTTGTATGTGTGTGTGTGTGTGTGTGTGTGTGTGTATGTGTGACATCACACTGAATAGGAAGTCAGTATAAGTTCATGATGATTCTTTTTTAAAAAAATTTTTTGTAATGTTTATTCATTTTTGAGAGACAAAGCATGAGCAGGGGAGGGGCAGAGAGAGAGGGAGACACAGAATCTGAAGCAGGCTCCAGGCTCTGAGCTGACAGCTCAGAGCCCGAGGCAGGGCTTGAACCCACAAACTATGAGATCATGACCTGAGCTGAAGTCAAGACACTTAACCGACTGAGCCACCCAGGCACCCCAGTTCATGATGATTCTAAAATAACTATTAGTAAAGCACTCTTGATACAATAAAGGACTTGGTTGGTTTTTTGTTTAAGTTTTTGAGCTGTCACATGTTTTAATACCAATAATCGATTAATTAGAGGCTGTGCAGGCATCTTGGTTTTACATCTGAATTTGTTACCATGCATACAATCACCAATTTATGATACATGGTTGATAAATCAGGTTCCATTATTTGATGATCAGAAAGGGTCAGTTTCAATACATGCAAGTAATTTATCCGATTAGCTACTGTATCATGCACGGGGTTGTGAGGCACCTACTATACAGTCACCTCGGTGAAGATCCAAAGGAAACAGAAAATGATATGTGTTCTTAGGCAGGGGTGAGATAAGAATAACTTAATGATTTCACCAGGAAACAATTAAAGAGCACTCACTGTGTTAAGAAATCTGCACAAAAGACAACAGATATGAAGGAACCTAATAGAGCCTGGTGCACAGAAAGTGCTCACTAAATCTGAGCTGAAATGTGCAGTCAGGTAAGAAGACTCGAGAGGGGAAAGTGGTATTTGGATCGTGCCCTGATGTGTGCCAAGTTTCCAATGAGGTGGGGATACAGGGAGGGCATTCCAGGGGCTGGGACGCAGTCTCCTGGTTAAATAATCACCAGGTCTGCATGGAGGAAGCCAGCAGCCCTCAAGTGGGCGGTGTGTGGGGTGAGTGGTCAGGAGAGGATGGGCATTAGTGGTAAACATGGCAGGAAATAAGGGGGTTAGAACAGACGGCCGCAGAGCTGAGTCCAACCGCGATTGCGGTGTCTTCCATCAATCAGCCTGTTGCTATTCTCATCTACCTGGAAGTAGACCACCAGACTAAAAGGCAGTTATGCAAATTCCCGCCTGGTGCGGGGGGGGGGGGGGGGGAAGAGCACACGTCTGAACTCTGTGGGGAGAGACCCCGACCCAAGATCAAAGCAGTGCTGCAGCTGTTGGAGGCCTCGCACCTTTGGGTTCTTTGATCCTCGATGCCCTGAACCACCTGCGCCTCCCGCCACCACAGCGCCACCGTTAATCAAACCAAGCCAAATGCGTGCAAGCGGAGGAGGGGGTGGAACAGGAGAGGGCCCGGGACACGTTCCTTAGGTCACCATTTACTGCCCTTTTCAAGTAAAAATAAACAGCTAAATAGGAAAACCAAATGTAAGTCCACAAGGATGAGAACGTGGAAAGTAATGGTTCCCAATCTCCCTGTGTCAGCATTTCTGCACCTAGAGATCTCTGACGGCGGGAAGGACGGTGCTCCCAGAATTACCCATCTCCTCCCTTTTCTGAGTCCCTTTCTCTGACATCAATCCCTTGCTCAGGTACCCTTTTAGATTTCAGCCTGAAAGGCACATGGGCTTCTCAGAAAATCAGGACAGTTACAGTGCTTTCTTCTGCCGCCTGGGGCAACATGCAGACTCCCCCGGGGGCAGGGAAATGGAGCCAAGGCCTGCCTTATTCGGCATGGGTTGTTTTTATTTTCCCCTCACTCTTCCTAAAATCTCCGGCTCTACTAGCAGCTCCAGCCAGATCCAAACACGCCAGCCATCACCGGTGCTACGGAGGACTTGCATGTGCAAAGCTTCCAGACGCTGGTACCTGGCTGACTGTGGGGTCTGCAAAGCAAAGCCCCCTTCGGGATGGGTTTGGTCAGCGGCTGCGGGTCGTCTGGCAGACTCATCATTACAGAGACGGAGCAAGAAGAGTTTAGGAAAACACTGCCACGCTCTTCCCCATGAACCATGAACTTCATTACATAGGGCTGTGTATGCCCACAATTCATTATGTATGCATATGTAAGAATATGTATTTATTAAAAATTTTTTTTAATTTACAGAGTTAAGATAAGGAGATATGCCAGCCTTCTCTCAAGGGCTTCAATTTTAAGAAAAGAAAAAAAAAAGTCAAATGATATTCTTTTCTCTGGCTCTTCCTCTTTTATTTGTTTCCAACATGGTTATAATAATAAGCAAGTAATTTGCTTAAGGTAATTGACTAGTATTTCTTGAATGGAGGTAGGAAAACATCTTATCAGCCTGGGGAAAGCTAGCTAAGTATCCCAGGGTCTATGCAGATCACAGCGGCACTTGCTTTTAGGAAGCTAAGGATTGTTTGGACAGAGATGACAACAAGATCAAAGATATACTACCAGGGTCTTTGGATAAAAGCTGACTGAAGATTAGATGGACCATGTATCAGCTCACCAGCCTTGATCTCGGCGTGTAACTTGAGCAAACAATTCCCAGGCAGGGATCTTGATGAACCAGCGGGCAAAATTCTTATTTGAGAATCATTTACATATCGTTTTTAGGCAACTCTTCATTTCATTTTCCTTTATGTTTGCTCTGTCCTTAAATTCTCATAAAGGAAACAAACAGAAAATCCTGATTGATGTTGATTTCCAGGGAGTGTGTTTTAACATATAGCGGTTAATAGCGGTTGCGAAGACATGGCTATTTCATCCTTGGCTCACTAGAGAGGGAGCCATTCCTCACAGATGGTCGCAAAACATGCAGGGTGACAACAAAGAAGAAATTATTCCTTCCAACTGGTAACGTCACCATCTCATTGGGAAGAAAGCTAACATGTATCCTTCTAAGTTTCAAGTACTATGTAAGGCTTCTCATGAACTTTCCTTTTCATTTGCATAAAACTCAAATAATTTTTAAGCTTAAGGGACAATAATAAGGACATTTCTGCAAACTTTCACAGGCCATTAATGAGGACTGTGTATTCTCTTAGAAGATAAAGACCTGAGACGGTTCTTAAATCCTTGAGTAAGATTTGAATTTGTGGAGGTATATTTGGGGCTAAGAAATGAGACCAGGATATTTGGAATGGTAGCTTCCTCAAGAAAGCCGAGCGGGCCTGGAATCCATGGATGGATTTCCTCCTGAGACAGTGAGTGGCCAGTGATCAAGGAAATGATATGATTTAATAGACAGTCCAGAAGGAATGATCTGGCATTGGTATACAGGGTATAAAAGGGTAGAAGAAGAAAGCAGGGAACTGGTTATTCCAATGGCACAAGCACAAGGTTCATAAACCGGGTTATGGACATGGTTAATGAGACGAGAGGTCAGATAAGGAGGGCGCAATGGAATTTGACAACTCACACAACGTGGGAGATGGAAGAGAGGAGAGGAGAGGGAAGAGCCAAAGTGAACATGGGGATCTAGAGAAGGCTACCCCCCTGGTGACAGAGGTTTTGTAAAACATGACTGACAGATTCTGTTTTAAGAGTTTTGAGTGTGAAATGACATGAGGGGGAGCCCTGTGGAGAGACTTGAGGTTGGAAATGGATGAAGACGACGTTGAGGACGCAGAACTGAAAAATCAGTAATAAGCAGGTGATAGTTGTAATTGAAAGAAAGGCAGAGGGGCGCCTGGGTGGCTCAGTCGGTTAAGCGTCCGACTTCGGCTCAGGGCCATGATCTCACGGTTCGTGGGTTTGAGCCCCGCGTCGGGCTCTGTGCTGACAGCTCAGAGCCTGGAGACTGTTTCAGATTCTGTGTCTCCCTCTCTCTCTGACCCTCCCCTGCTCACGCTGTCTCTCTCTGCTTCTCAAAAATAAACAAGCATTAAAAAAAAAAAAAAAGAAAGGCAGAGATGTAGGGAAGAGCACTGAGGAATTGCAAGGCGGTGAGAGGGACGGAGGTGGGGAGGGGGCCGGAGAGGAGCGCTCCCCCCAGAACTCTCAAAGCAACATATCTTAAGGACTGGCTAAGGCGGAGGAAGGGAGAGAAAGGAATCACTAAAGTGTCGGAGAACATGAGCTCTAGTTTTTCATCACAAAAGGCAAGGGAAGACAGATCTGGACTGGGTAGATCAAAAGCATGAAATACTAAAGAAAAAAACAAAAAGCTTCTGATTTGGCAAGCAGGAGGGGTTGAAAGTCTCAGAGTAATTTCACTTCAAAGGTGTAAGTGGAAACAAGATTGCAGAGAATTACAGAAGGGCTGAACAGTAAGGAAACGGAAGTGGCTAATTCAGCCTTGCTGGCAATTTTCAGTTGTATAAGGGAGGATCGAACTAAGGCAATAGGGATAATGGAAACTTCTTTCCCCCTCCAAGTCGGGGAGATGTAAAGTTTGAAAACCACGGGTCATGGTCCAGCGGACAGAAAGGAGAATCAGTGTCATGGGGTGCAAAGGGCCAAGCGATTGACAAGGGATGAGATTTTTTTAAAAATTTTGATTTTAATTAATTTTTTTAGGGGATCAGATGTTTTGAGGGCACCTTTCAAATCTGGAATTCCCTGTCCGAACTACAGAAAAAGAACTGATTTGAGACTTTATCTTTTCATTTCTTCTAAGGATGGTGCTTGATTAGCACCACTTACGTGCAAAAGAAAAGAAGGTAATTCACTACAGGCAGAAGAGGTCAGTGGTTTCCAGACTTGATATGATCATCAGAATCACCCAGAGGACACGCAAAGGCTAGTTCGGGCTTACTGACTAGTAGTTTTAACAGAAGTCCCAATATCAAGCACGTACACAACTCAGCACCATAAACACTTGAACAACCTGATTAAAAAATGAACAGAGGACCTGAAGAGACATTTTTCCAAAGAAGACATCCAGATGGGCAGCGGACACATGGAAAGATGCTTAACATCACTCATGATTAGGGAAATGCAAAACAAAACCACAATGAGATATCATCTCCCACTTGTCAGAACGGCCGAAATGAAAAAGGCAGGAAGTGACAGGCATTGGTGAGGATGTGCAGAACGAGGAACCCAGTGCACTAGTGGGAGGGCTGGAAACTGGTGCAGCCACTGTGGAAAACAGTGTGGAGGTACCTAAGGAAATGTAAAAACAGAAGTAATACCTGATGCAGTCATTCCAATAGTGTGGATTTACCCAGAGAAAGCAAAAACATCCATTTGAAAATATATATGCAACCCTATGTTTACTGCAGCAATATTTACAATAGCTAAGATATGGGAGCAACCCAAGTGTCCAGTGATAGATGAATGGGTAAGGAAGATGTGGTGTACACACACACACGAATATTGCACAGCCATAAAAAGGTGAGATCTTGCCATTTGTGACAACATGGATGGATCTCATGGGTATTATGCTAAGTGAAATAAATCAGACTGAGAAAGATAACTATGATATAGTTTCACTCATAGGTAGAATCTAAAAAAAAACAAACGTATGAACAAACTAAAAGTGGAATCAGAACTGATAGCTACCCGAGAGGGGGTGGAGGGATGGGCAAAGAGGGTGAGGGAGAGTCGGAGACACAGGCTTCCGGTTACGGAATCAGTCCTGGGAACAAAGGGCACCGTGTAGGGAATACGGTCAGTGATACTGTCATCCTGGACGGTGACAGATACACTAGTGGTGCACATAGTGTCATGTAGAGAGATGTTGAATCACTATATGTGAAACTATATCAACTATACTTAAATAAATTTAAAAAAAACACCTATGAAATTATTGGCCAGAATTTGCCTTTCTGACAAATGCTGATATTGTTGGTCCAGGGATTCCCACCTTGAGAACCACTTCCTGAGGGTAAGAGAGCTGACATCTCTCCTGGAACCCCAACTGATAAAGCCTGGCTACTTAGGCTAATGTCTCCAACATGGCGCCTGAGTCTCTAGAGGCAAGATTCCTAAAGCCCTTCCCTCATGCCAGTAACATAAGACATGAAAGTTGGCTATACAGTACATTATGCTAATATCTTTTCGTATGGAGTAGCACACACATTTCTGCTTTCCTTTTAAGGATATTTCAGAAAAGGATGCTTGGGTGGCTCAGTTGGTCAAGCATCTGACTCTTGACTAATCAGCTCAGGTCATGATCTCACGGGTTGGTGGGTTTGAGCCCTGCATCAGGCTCTCTGCTGATGGCAGGGAGCCTTCTTGGGATTCTCTACCCGCCACCCCCCACCCCTCCCTTGCTTATGCTCTCCTGCTCTCTCTCAAAACAAATAAATAAGCATTAAAAATATATTTTAGAAAGAGAAGGTCTCCTAATTTACCTATAGTTTTCCCTCACTGACCAAGCACAGTCGTTGTTAGGAGAAAATCAGGGTTTGAGTTGAGATACATAATCAAGCTCAGTTACAATGCTGAAAAATAGGAAATGCACTGAAGGATCTATTTAATGTATTTAAGTGTATCTATTTTATCTAATCCTACTGTCCCTACAGTTGAAGTGCATTAAATGTATCAAGCATGTGTCCCCAAAAAGATGCCCAGAAGAAATTTTATATGGGAGGTAAAAATAGTATCTTACATACACATGTTACTATGTATTAGCTAATGAAATCTTTACAACAATCCTATTGGCACAATAGTATTATTCGTATCTTACAGCTGAAAAAATAAGGCGCATAAACCTTAAAAGAACTTGCCCAAAGTCACAAGGACTCAATCCCAACTGTTCAGAATCCCTTTGGGTCATGTATGTATCCACTGATTACTGGTGTCTCAAAGACACACAGTCTTTATTTTAGCTAATTTCTCACATTAGTCCTAGTCCTCAGAATAACGGGGTGGCAAAGGGGGTGGAAATATTTCAAAAATCCATTTATATATCACAAACGAACCCTGGAACATGTTTCTCCTCTTTGCCTTTTGTAAATCAGCTGCATAAAAATGGCGCTCTTCTTCAAAGCTCATTAAAATATCTTTTGGAGAAAATGATATATGGGGGGCATGGACGGAAAGCTAGCATCTGGCCCATAACCCTTTCTCCTATTGCTGCGATTGACCTTCTTCAGTCATTTCTATCAGGGGTTTTCTCTGAGTGTGAAGACACTATTAATATGGAAAAGATACTTTATTTTATATTCAAGCCTACACCATTTTTTAAAAAGAATTAGAGCTAAGCAGGCATGTACGGGTGGAAGAAGGCATTGAGTGGCAAAGAACAACTTCCTGTTTGTTAACATCCAGCAGTGATCACGACACCCTCATTTTCTGGCTCTTTCAGAGATGACTCTGGCAACTTCAGGATGCATTACGGCTTCTGGTATAGGACCATAAAACAAAGCCTGCTGAAGCCATGATTGGGATGTGTGATCGAAGTTTAATTGCTTTGCAGTGCCCGAGGCCAGCGAGATGTGAACACGTGTAAAAAGTCTGAGTGGAGATTTTAAGGAAATAAAAAAGTCTGGATCTATTTATTTCACAGAGAATGTCTCCAGATGGATTCTGCAAAGTGATCGCCGGGCACGTAACTGTACCTTGCCAGACGCAGTGCCCTCGGGAAGTTAAGCGTAGAACTAGGGCAGGATTCATTTTCAGGATTTCCCTTTGAATCTTTGGGTCTGGCTTATACTGTAGGCACTGGCACCAACATAAAGATCTCTCTGGAGGGAATAAAAGGCTGCGCTACGCCATCTTTACTAAAACTGTACTTTAAAAAGATTCATCAGATGGCCCTGTTTTCTTGTTCATTTGGGCCCTTTCTTTTCTTTATGTTTATTCACTTATTTTAAGAGAGAGAGAGAGAGAGAGAGAGAGAGCAAGCACACACACACAAGCAGGGGAGGGGCAGAGACAGAGGGCGACACGGAATCCGAAGCAGTCTCCAGGCACTGAGCTGTCAGCACAGAGCCGTGAGATGGTGACCTGAGCTGAAGTCAGAAGCTTAACCAACTGAGCCACCCAGGCACCCCTTCCTTTCATATTTAAGGCTCTATTCCATAGACAGTAGGAAAGGTGGTCCGTTGGGAGTACCTTGCCAGGACAGCTTGATGATCGTCCCAGAAGCTTCAAATAAAGCCTTTTACCACTGCTTTATGTCTGTGCTCAGGCATCCGGCATAGACCAATACTTACGAGGACTCTTTTTTTTTTTTAAATATTTTTTTATTTATTTCTAGGAGAGAGAGAGACAGACACAGCGTGAGCAGGGGAGGGTCAGAGAGAGAGGGAGACACAGAATCTGAAACAGGCTCCAGGCTCTGAGCTAGCTGTCAGCACAGAGCCCGACGCGGGGCTCGAACCCACGAACCGCGAGATCATGACCTAAGCGAAAGTCGGACACTTAACTGACTAAGCCACCCAGGCGCCCCACGAGGACTCTTTATCCCAAATATGAATCTTCTACTGGCCCCAAATATACGAGTATACATTTGAATTCATGAAACATCAATCGTTTTGGATCATAAAAAATGAGAGAATGTAAAAAGTCTATGAAAAGAATAATAGATTTGTACTTATGAGCACTCATAGTCACTTACAATTCTAAGATTTTACTGCAAACTTTGTCCAGAGAGCTGGCGTTGAAGACAGTGATGAAATCCTCACAGACACTGGTAAAACTCTATTTGACCCTTGTAATGCTAAGCTAGACTGCTAATGAAGGTTTTGTGAATGTCAAGGTTGAAGCAATAGGTGAAGGTTACAATGAACAAACCAGCCCAGGGTAGATGTTTTTTAAAAGACAGGTCATGCCTTTGACAGATCTGAGAGAAATGACAACAGAATTCAGTGCAATGAGGCTGGCATGAACTAGAGAAAGGCACCTCTTTCCCTAGGTGGACATCGTCTCCCCCTGGGGCACATGGCTTGGTAAGTGGATCACAGGCTGGATTTGAGTCTCCACCGAAACCCTCAGTTTAGCTCCCTAGTGCAGTTAATAACCTGTGCAACTAACGTACACTCACAGATATTTCTTGCATTTTTAGCAATCTCCTCCAATTCCTTAGTCAATTGTGGCTGGATTTCAGTAGGGATTTTAGGATTCTAAGATGTACAATATTGAATTCTAGGACAAGGCTGAACACCTATCTTCTGCCTTGGCTCTGAGGATACTTCTGAGGATAAACCATGAAAAGAAGCAAATGATTTCCGGACAAAAACCATCTTGCACAGTGCGTTAAAGAAACATATCATGGTAGCTTCCTGTGGGTTCAAATAAGCAGAGCAGTTTCCCAGAACTATAGACAATTCTACATTTGCTTTATGGACAGGAAAGAAAAATATTAACGCAAACTTTAAGAAAGAGAAAGTCATTTATCAACTATAACTGTTTCTATCACACCACCTGCATCTGTCTTAGAGAGACTCAAGAGTCTCGCCCAGAATTATGGTGCTTGCTTTCTCTAAATTTCTACAAAGTCACATGGGAGATACAAAGACTATAGTCGCATATGAATAATAATTCAAATATCCGAAGTCGAGTGGCTTTCTGAAGGTCATGGTGAATGATAATGACCGGCGAGAAGACTTCGGTCAAAGAGAATTTGTGAAGCCGTCTCGAAGCACAATTTCTGGCCTGACATTTTTCAAGGAGTAATCTTGTCCTCACACCTTTTGCCCTGGGTTGATTAAAGAGTGATTTCAAAAAGCATTTCTTGCCCTACTTTATAAAAAAAAAAAAAAGAAAGAAAGAATTTAGCAAAGATGATTATATATCTCAACTCTGGAACTCTCCTCATTTAGGATGCCAAGAGATGATCAAAAATTTCACTGAATGGCACAGCCCGTAAGGTCCGGAATACACAGTTGCATACTAAGATAATATAAAATGATCACCAGAAGGGAATTCACATCCATTTCTGCAAATTAGGTTCTTACATACATGTCATTTTGTAGGACACACCATAAGACCAATAGGTTTGTGCCATCAGCTTAAGAAATAAAATTCTTTCTGACATCAGACAAGCAACTCGAATCAACTCGCTTGAAAGTCATTGCTGTTACCGACTCACTTCTCAAATCACTGCAGAAGCTCCAAAATATTTTTCAAGTGAAACGAGAACCCCTAACTCTGGGATTCAAGTAGCTTTTCTGTCAGTTTCTTTTAAATCTTTTTTTTTCCAATGTTTATTTGTTTATTTTGAGAGAGAGAGTGACGGGGCGGCATGCGGGAGGGGCAGGGAGAGAGAAGAGAGAGAATCCCAAGCAGGCTCTGCGCTGTCAGAACAAAGCCAGACGCCGAGCGGGATCTCATAAGCCGTGAGATCATGACCTGAGTTGAAATCAAGAGTTGGATGCTTAATCAACTGATCCACCCATGCACCTCTGTTGTCAGTTTCTTTTAAATTCCTCTTCTGATTATGCCACACCTGCCATTTTTACACTGAGTGCTCCCCCTTCTTCCTAACCCTGACTACTCCTTTCCCCATAGCAGTCTCATCCAGTTTTAACCCCCCACTCCGCAAAGAAACACAAATAAACAAAATAATGCATCTCTTTCAACTGACTAGCTGCACTAGAGCATACTTCCGACCAGCTTCGGATCCCACTGGCAACTCTTAAGTTCCCAAATATCTTCCGCCCTCTTATTAGATTTATTTATGCTTCCGATCGAGATTATATATGTGACATTAATATATTTCATTAACGAGCAGATGATACTTTTCTCAATATTTTCAAGCCCATTTATTGAAATCCAAGTAGTCTTACACAAAAACAGATGACTCAAAATAAAGAAGTTAACCTTTTATCCAGAATCATCTACTAAAATCACCGACAAATGAAAACAATAACCCAAATGAGCCTAAAAAGGTGAGAATATACATAGAAGAAACAGGTGAACATAAAGCAGTGAGTGCGATATTTGAAAGTGGTAGGGAAGCTCATTTAATCTCTCAGCTACACACAGCATTTTAATGGCCAGAGCTCTAGGCACGTCCCTACGTATACATGCTCAGTTTTTATTAGAGGAAAACCTTAGCAGAATATTAACTGTTTATTAATTCAATATTAAAGGTGAGAATAATGTGCAGTAGGTAGATGGTAATATTCTAAGTGCACGCTATGAATGAAGAGCTGTGCCAGATTCTCTATGTGATAGTGTTCCTTCCTTTCCCCTTTGCCACACCGTCCAGCCATGATGGCCTCCTAGCTCTTCTTTGACCAGATCTCCATGTAATCTGCAGGCCTTGGCCAATGCTCTGCACATCTGGTCAGCCATTGGGTTGCTCACCCACTCCTCAGGGTCTCTGTTTCAATTAGGCTTTTTCTGACTGTCTAAGGTCCCAAAAAGTTGTGGACTCATCCATGAATACCCATACCAGCTTAACTCAACAACCCTAGACTCGAAACAGCAAAGTTGTCTGTGAAAAAGTGAAAGAGTAACTCAACTGTGGTATGTCCCCATAGTGGAATATCATTTAGCAATAAAAAGAAATTGACCCCCTTATATACCTAATGATTTAGAGGAAATTCAGAAATACTATATGGACAGGAAGAAGCCACTTTTCAATGAGTCTACTTGGTTTTTTTCTTAAATTTTTTAAATGTTTTATTTATTTCTGAGACAGAGAGAGAGAAACAGCGTGAGCAGGGGAGGGTCAGAGAGAGAGGGAGACACAGAATCTGAAATAGGCTTCAGGCTCTGAGCTAGTCATCAGCACAGAGCCCAACGTGGGGCTTGAACCCACAAACTGTGTGATCATGACCTGAGCCAAAGTCGGACGCTTAACCGACTGAGCCACCCAGGTGCCACTCAATGAGTCTACTTATATAAAAGTCTACAAAAGACAATATAATCTACAGTGAAAGGAAGCAGATTGGTTGCATAGCAGGTAAGGGATGAGAAAGGAACATGAAAGCCTTTTTGGGGTGACAGAAATGTTCTATCCTTGCTTATGGTGATGGTTAACATGGACGGATACATTTGTACACTTAAAATGGTGCTTTTAAAAAAAATTCATAGGTAAACTTACTCCAATAATGTTGACTGCGGTTGTATACATATTGGGGCATCTTGGTGGCCCGGTTGGTTAAGCATCCCACTCTTAGTTTTGGCTAAGGTCATGATCTCACGGTTTCGTGAGTTCAAGTCCCACATCGGGCTCTGTGCTGACAGTGCAGAGCTTGCTTCAGCTCCTCTCTCTCCCTGGCTCTCTGCCCCTCCCCTGCTCACACTCTCTCTGCCTCTCTCAAAATAAATAAACTTAAAAAAAAAAAAAAGAATGTATTTATATTACCAGATATACTATTTGTTTTTTTATGGAGCTGAGAAATCAATCCCAGGCTGTTTGACATTGGAGGCCAGGCTCCCAACCACTCTGTTGAGTGAGTTTTTTGTTTTATTTTCTTTTAAATGAACCCAAAACCACCCCAAAGAAAACGATTATTGAATTTTAAAAGCTTCTGTAAGAGAATGTTTCTGTATGTGTGCATGTACGCATTCTGATAAGACGGTCTTGGCTTAAATCCCTTTTGGTTATCTCATTTTGCAACTGGATTCAGAATCCAGTTATTAGCGCTTCATAGAAATCCATTTCATTACTTTATAGTCATAACACACTTTTGGCCTGAAAATAGCATTGGCCCTGGTTGATTATCCGTTGTAATCACTGGGTTTTGGGGTTGATGATTTTTGGTTTTGCCTAACATACCAATTGTAACCACAAAGTATCAAGATTTGCTACCATTCAAAGCTAAACCCATACGCTGAAGGAAGAGTCGGAAAGATACCTTGGGAACTACACCCTCATTAGAATTGGTAAAATCAGTTTTCATCAGGTGATTACACAAAAAGAGACACTGACTTTCTCTTAAGTGTACAAGCTTTTGCATATCGTCAAAAATAATATTTCATGCTCACAGCTTTCATACTGTATTAATGACTCAAGGGTCAACAGGACACGGATAGCTATAATCAGTTCAGATTTCTATCACTAGTTCCTATGGGGAAGTAATGCATTACAACTGTTAAGATTTAGTAGGTTGAAGCCAAGATGACATTTAAACATCAAAACTAATTTGCAAAACAGAATTTAGGTACAGTCGCGTTTGAGGTATGATTATACTATGGTATGTATGCGATTATGGGATAAAGACTATATGCTGTCTAAGTGATAATTATACTACCAAATCCTTAATACATCTTCTTTCGCCCACTCAAAGTACGTTAATTAATTTCATCCCTAAAACAGCATTCTAGTTCACAACATTTCAAGGAGCAGGAAGCTGTGATGCATGAAAATATACATTTAAGACTCTTTCTTTTTAGGACTCCTTTCATATTTGGTATTTTCCATTTTCAAAGTACTTTTCATTCAACTCAGTGTAGTATGAGTTACCCACATTTTAAAAAACCAAGACACAAAAACTTTAATTGGCCTCCTCAAAGGCCACAGAAAATATCAATAACAGACTGTCTACTAGGATTTAAAGGTCCTTAAGATGATGGCAAAGCCACAAAACTACTCCACACATAATTCCCTTCATTAACTAATTATATCTGGTACAGAGATAATAGTCACTTAGTGCAACCATCATTTTACTTCTGTGTCGAAGACAGGTTTTAAGTGTGAAACCACATGCATTTAAGGCTTATCTACTTAGGGATGAAAAAGTAAAACGCAACTAAACAAAACACCCCCAGAGTCGAACAAAACCTAATGCTACCATTCAGTCAAAGATGGACATAGAGAAAATAACATTTCCCATCGGTAGAAGGGATTTTTAAACCTCACTTATTTAGTGAGGCGTGCGTGGAATGCTCTCCTGGGACAAGTGGATATTTTAGATGGGAGACTCTGATTCAGCAAAGATGAAGCACTTTGCTGTCAGGAGATCCCTATTACCGTTCTCAACTGGATATTTAGGCAAATCATCTACCAGACAAAAGGATAAAGATAAAATCCCTAAATTATGTGTGATTCACATTTTTTTGTTTATTAAATGAGCAAGAAGATAAGCTCCCATATTCAATGGTCAGTAAGGAGAAAAACGAAAGGTTTTAAGTTAACGCACATTAAAAGAAATTGCATTCATCGACTACAATAGTTTAACACATGGAATCTGTAAAGAACTTCAGAGGGGCACTTCCAATGAGTATATTTTATTAGGTGGAATCAAATGTATACACTTCCCTCTTTCTTTGGATTATAAAAAAACCTTATTTCTACAGCCAGG
Organism: Hyaena hyaena; assembly: GCF_003009895.1. Taxonomy (NCBI): domain Eukaryota; kingdom Metazoa; phylum Chordata; class Mammalia; order Carnivora; family Hyaenidae; genus Hyaena; species Hyaena hyaena. The sequence continues at coordinate 129,912 of NW_024080840.1, read as the reverse complement.
ATGGGGACTGGAATCGAGCATATTCCAGTGATTCTAATACCGCATCACTCTGACCTTTCATCAGAAACATGATGTGCGGATGACCAATTAATGTGCATTACGTAGCTTTAATCCTAGCTACCAACATTGCATCCACATGCTAGGTAGCAAAGATGAAGTATTATTTGGGCAGTGAAATAATAAAATAAAATACAGCTTTACCCTTTCAGACAGTGATATATCAGATATTGCTTCACACACTAAAAAACACACACACATTTCAAAACCTTTACTTTCAATTCAACACATGGCATGCTTCATGATTTCAGCATGTCTAATTCTTTTTTAATAAGTGTTACAAACTGAAAGCAGGACAGATAGGTATTAAAAATATATTGGAACATCTTAAAATTACCAGCCCTACCAGTGGAAGTAAATGATGGCAATTAAAGGTAATAAAGGTTATTAAAAGTTAGGGCCTTGGAGGCTAGGAAGTCATGTTAGACTGTCAATTGTTTTCCCACGATGGGACATCAGTTAGAAATTATAAAATAAAAAAAAATCTAGTAGTTTAGTTTTGGTCAAAGAAAGAGTCAGTGAGGATGGGAAGGTTTCAGCAACATGCTGGTAGAAAAAGAAAGACTTACATAGTCTGAGGGCAGTGAAATGGAAGGCGTGGTAACCTCGCTCACTTAGTTGTCATTTTTGAGTTTCAATAACATTTTTTTCATTCTTTCGCCTAGTAAAGATGACAGAAGGTCCTAATTTATTATCTGAGGTCTATTCCTGTTCCTAAATTTAAGAGCGTTTAACTGTATACAGTCATATAATCCAAATACAGACACTTTGCAAAACACCTAAAGCATTGACGTGGCATGCATTCAGTTCCACCTGTAACTGCGACCGCGATCCAGAGGTAAGAACTCGTTGGGGCTGGGGGACGGGGATCAGCGGACACAGCCCCAGCAACTGAGGGGGATGGGCGACTACGGATTTGCAGTTTCCTCAGATTAAAGCGGTAGAACAGAGGGGATGATCACAAAGAGCTAAAACGATAAGGGCCATGCCTTCTAGAAGAATGCACAATTAAAGTTCTCTGCATGGCTGGTTTGGTCCATACATCATCTATGCACAAACAGAGCTGGTTGAAATATCCGTGACCTACCACCATAGACAGTCTCTACAGCAGATGGCCTTTTTCTGCTGAGGTTAGGCTGCATTTGAGATGACCAGGGAAGTTTGCATTGACACTTTTTATAAATGCGAACTGGCAGATCATTTGGGCTTGACAGAAGGGAAAAAAAGTGCAGTGTAAATTTCTGTGTGTGTATGTAAATCATATCGTGGCCCGACCAGATTAGGCAATGCCACGGGGCCCCTGACATTTCCTCTCCCTTCCCCTTTCTGGGTGCACTTCAACATGTGTCCGACTGGCATGCAGAAATTGATCAGGAAGTATTTGTAAATAAATAAACGAAGAGACTGCATAAATTAAGTTCCATGAAGAGAAACATCCAAATGGCAAAAAGCCCTTGCTTCTATAGCTGATTTGTGCATTTTAAGGTACATGAAGGGGGTATGAAAAAGCACAGAAAAGAAAAAAAAATAGAGAAGACTTTTCATGAGAGGGAAGGGAAGGCATCAAAGGAGAAGGAAGTAACACTGGAAAAAACCCCAAATAAATGATTTAATGTCGAAGTCATCTCCTAGCATTACAAATGTTGAGCAGGAGCGAAACACAGGAATTCGGAGTTCAGTTCTCTAGTGGCAAATATCACATCTGTTTATCTGGCCTCATACAAATACTTTCCTATTCTCATGAATAACCTCAAGGAGATTTTTTTTTGAGAAGTGCATGGGATTTATTCCACTTGTTTTTAAAGAAACTATCTCCAGAGGAAGTTTAAAGTCAAAAGATGTATGGAATGTAGCCAAAATTATTCACACAATGAACAATCCAACTAATGTTTAGTCTGTTTCCATAGGTAGGTACTCATTGGTCCATGTTATGTTTGAAAACAGGATCTTCTGCATAATACCTTTTAACTACACTATCCGTGATTGTGATTATTATTTAAGAAGCAGTAGGACAGAAAAATCTGAGTTCAAGTAAAATTGTTAAAGATTAAGGTACCATTAGCATAAAAATATTGATGAACACCTTCTGGCTTTGGCGGGGGGGTCCCTTCACTGTGAGTTACTCTTACTATCTGACTGTGTATAGCATGTTACTAAAATGAGAACACAGAAAAAGAAGGAAATTCTGTACACCCAGCTCATCAGCATGCAAGGTCAGGGTAATCCCACTGTCAGAGAAACACACGAGTCAGCAGAGAGCCACATTCCTTGGTTTCTCAAGGCCAACCTCCTTGTCTGAACGAGAGCCTCCCTGTGCTGGTCAACAGGAAGCCAGCAGCTGCTGCTGGAGGGAATCTCTTGCATTTCCAGGTCCGTAACACATGTGGATTACAATGGCTGGAGTCTGCTTTGCGGTGGGGCCCACATCACCCTAGCTCCTTGATCATCTGGTTCTACTCTCGACCTGGGATGTAGTACATATGGGTACTTCTGAAGAAATGTAAGGACTTGGCAGTGTTTGGTGAGAAACTGTTCTATAGGGTGTTGGCTCTTCTGGAGTTGTCAGTGATGACTGCCAAGTTCATCGATGACAAGACCCCAATACTGAATTGGTTGCTACTCTCAGCTGCTTGTGCTCTTTCCCTGATGAAAGGGAAATTCTGATGTTGACATCCGCAATGCAGACCTGATGCTGATATTGACATCCGCAATGCAGGCCTGATGCTGATATTGACATCCGCAATGCAGGCCTGATGCTGATATTGACATCCGCAATGCAGGCCTGATGCTGATATTGACATTCCCAATGCAGGTCTGAGCACCTACTAGCCAATTTGCAAAGTTATTTTCGGGTTTTATTTTTTTTTTAAACACATTAAATTGCTTCAAACAAGTTAAATTGCTCAACATTAGGGCACCAAGGCGAGCCTGGGGGAGCACAGATGTTTTCGGATTCGTTTCAGGCACACACGTTGCTCAGCACTAGGACTAAGTTGCACAGGAGAGAGAGGGCAGCCGTGACCACACACTCCTGTTTGCAGGCAACTTCTGTCTTCTCCTGTCTAAGGAGAAATGTGTGGCCATGTGTTCCTGCTAAGCGAGGCCTGCAAACGCTGGCTGACCTAATTTAAAATATGAGCTCTCGCTGAGCTCTCTTTGCATGAAGTTCTTCCAAGTATTAGCTATTTTTTGCTTGCTCAGTTCTTATTTCATAAAAAAGTCGCCCATCTTTGTTCAGTCCCAGGGACCTCCATTCTCTCCTTCCCCAAAGCACGTTTCTTCTCCCTGCTAGCCTCTGCCTTAATCACTTTTATTTGTGGGACACTAGGGAGGGGATGGTAATGCTTAGAGTAGGGAAGAATATAACTCTTGAAAAAATTATTCTTATTATGATCATGTTTAGATGAAATATGGGGCTTGCCATCAACGAAATTACAAAACAATTCCACTGGGAGCCCAGACTGTTCAGGGTAATTCATCTATGAAAAAGCGAACTTTAATTGTTACTCTTGGCAGCGATCTAAGAGAAGAGTGGAATATTATACTAAATATTGCCACGTGCAATAGTAAAATGCTCCTTCCTCCTTGCCAGAGCCCCCTTCAGACTCAGGTTTGGATCTGGGGAGTTATTCTAAATCCCTCTGTTTCCCCCTCTCCAAAACCAACAGAGGTTTTCAAAAGAGTTGCATTTTTTATTAGAACCATTTGCTCTCTTTAACTTGCCAAAAAGGGATAAGTAAAACTAAAACTTTTATTTGGGTTAAAGTTGATTCCTCAGCTTCGTGGAGGTCAATGTACTTAGTCTGTGAACCTTCTACTAAAAAGTTCATCGCAGCACTAAGCTGGCCAAGGTTATAGTCTGGGCCCTTCTGCCCCCTCCCCAAAACCACTGCCCAGACTCACGGATTTATACAGAAAGAGCTGGTAGGGTGTGGAGGCAAATAAAAATAAAACATATACTTCCGGTGAAGTCCATCCTGGATTTTCTATGACGGACAACTGGACATGTGAAATGTTTTTGATGCCGCACGTAATAATTGCTATTTTGGAATCAAGTGTCTTGATTAGGGCTTCAGACAATGTGATCCCAACAAGTATTTACCACTCTTTAGATTACAAGTTCATCCAATCTTGATGATTATTGAGTTTACGAGTATGGAGAGGTGTTTGATAATACTCAAAAGCAGAGGGATATTTTTCTAAAAATGGAGGAAGTCTTCAGTGAAGGTGTTAACCAAAGACACATTGTATATGGCACAGGTTATCTGATATATTTATAGGTTTGGGCTAAGCATGAGGCTATACTAAGCTATTTGCAAGTAGTTTTTTAAATTACATTTTACATTTCCAGCATGGAGATTTGCATACATTGGGTGTACTTCACTAAAGATATATTAAAATCCTATTTAAGAAATCATATGTAGATAATATTATTCCGCTTTTAAAATGTTTAAGTTGGGGACGTTAGGGCCCAAAAAAGTAAATGACTCGCTCAGGATTCTTTAACATGTTACCAATGATCTGAGGACCAGAACCTCAATTTTTAAGTAGATATTCCCTATAGTATGGGATACTATTTTTTTTTTTTTTTTTTTACCCCTAGGGATATATAATGACACCAAGATTATCTGGGAGTAAATTTAAGTCTACAGATATAACCAAGAGTAATCTTTGTTGTAACTTAATGGGTTAAAATTGAGGTCATGTGAATGAAGGTTTAGGACATCGGCTTTATGTAATTATTTTCTTTTCATTATAACATATGTTATGGACGATGGTGAGCAAAATGGCTACCATTAGTAAGATAGTTTGTGGTAACTATAACCCTCAGTCATGAAAAAAATAGCACTTATTACATATTGTGCTTAATTTGTGTTTGTGCATAACTTGTGTAAAGACTGTGTGGTATAAAGCTTCCTAGGAACTTTTTATTCATATAATGTAATGTCTTGGAGTTAGCCACTGTGTAAGTTTAAAAAGAGACCAAAACACAATGCAGACAAAGCATGGCCTAGCAACTAACAGTGAACACAATATACCAGTTAGCCTTTAAGTGGAAGCAATCCCTATAGAAGATGAGGAATTTGTAAATACATTGGTACAAATACCACTCAGATAACCAATGACAGCGATAAAAAACTAATTAAAAGCCCCATACGTTGACTATACTTGGAACTTGGTTGTCTTTTAAGAAATTGACCCATGACGTGGGAAGCCAAGGAAATCTGCCTTTGATGTGTTGCTTGAATTAAAAAAAAAATGAATCTGCCTTTTCTTTACTCAAAGAGCAAGCTCCTTGTGTGTCAGCACACAATTTCAAGTCTCTTTTGAGGAATTCTATTTCCTGCTCTCCATTTAAAATGGGGGAGGGGGGAAATAAAAATATTTTGCCTGTGACAGAATATGAAAGAAGTTCTCACCCTTAAAACCCGCAGCATTGGTTTTCCAGTCATTAGCGTTCAAATGTCCTGCACGGGAAGTCCTGACAATAACATGCTGCACGTCTCTCCAGGTCAGAAACGGACTGGGGAAAGACAAGGTAAGAATCATTGTACCAAAAAAAAAAAAAAGATGGGGGAAGCAGAGAGTCACAAGCAAATTAAAAAAGCAAAAGCAGAATGGCGAAGTACTAAAAACAAAGGGTCAGCGATTTGGGGTCGGGGTTGACAAATGCTGCTCTGGTTCTCAACGTGGAGAGGTGATGTTAGTCTGAGGGGGTAGAAAACGTAACCTTACATTTAGGAAGTAATGTGCTATTAGTTGTAACTCCATTTTTAACAGGGTGAGGATTTCCAGTTTTCCTCAACAAAATGGCTCCCAGGTCTGGCCTGGTCTTCCTTTACGTAAAAGCGTGCGTCGTCACCTGAAAATTACAGGAAACTAAAGCCAAAACTGAAGTCTTCAGGAACATTCCTCGTCCAGCAGAAGCTGGACAATGTGCAGATAAATCGAGGTGTAATTTAACAAAGAAACTCAGCAATGTTTAGCATTCTGTACGTACGTACGAGATAAGCAAAAAGCCTCAAATGAACGAGTCCGTATTGTCAGTGTCCTCAAAGGAAGAGAACTGGGTGCAGAGCCCCAAGCTGGGTCCCAAGACATAGCTATGGGAGTATTAGGTGTAGAGCCCAAAGCTGGGCCCCAAGACATAGCTATGGGAGTATCCTTAGCTCGCCATAGTGATTGTTATATTAAATTATTGGATACCTATTTCTTGTGATTGCTAGCACTGAAGGCATCAAGTCATTGAGCAGAGAAGGTCCTTTCATTGGAGAACCACAATACTACTCATAAACAAACAGAAAACAAATCCAAGTGCAAAGAGTGTGTGCAAAGAGCACCTCTCTACTGGAAAGCATTGGACTCCATGCATGCATGAAATTCTAACCAAGACACCTATCCATGTAAACCTTGAAAGTCAGGTGTGACAATCTTTTACTCAACTGGGAAAAACAGCAGTTATCATGCAGGTTGGGTAGTTATTGTCTTTATTTCTCATCCTCCACCTTCATTTTAGAAGCATATTTTGCCAAGGATGGGTCAGAACATGGGAGGGGACAATGCTTTGAGGTGGGACGGGAGCATGTGGTGGTCCCTTTGGCCCCTGTACGCATGCCAGTGGACGCTGGCATCTCCCAGACAGAGGAAAAGCCTGGTGTCTTAATTCAAGCTACTTCAAGGATGGAGCTCCACATGGCTTCACTTTTACTACACGTTCTCATCACCCTTGCCACACACACATTTTTGAGAGTGACCTCCTAACAAAGGGGCCCCATGATCAGATCCTGGCTTTTTCATTTTCTGCTTATGTGAAATTGACTTCTCAAGGTTTCAGTGTCCACATTTAGCATGTGGACGCTAACCGACTCTACTTCATGGTACTGGTTGAATCAAAGGGATGCCAAGAACCTAACCGGTTTCTGGTGCAAAATAAGCCATCAAGGGGTGGTAGTCAATACATTTTGCAAGGTTTTGAGCCACAGCTCTCATTTGGTGGCTTGCGCATGAAGGAGATGGGGAGAGGGAAGTACTATAGAGTTCTGATGCCTTTGTGCTGTGTCTTCAGATTAAAGATAAAACAGATAGTTACTGCCATTTTCAAAGTTTTCTGAGGGGGCAAGATTGGACATAGACGATTTTCCAAGGTTGCATGAACAAAATAATTACTAATCAAATTAAAACCTAACCTCATGGATTTTAAAAACAGAAGAACAATGAAAACCGATTTGTTTTGTTTTGTTTTACACGCTTGCTAGGGACCAATTTGAGAGCCTGGTAATGCAGGAAACTCTGGAGGAAGGGAGGGAAGGAAGTCACGTGAGGCGGCCCAGGAGGCAGAGAAATTTCAATTTTAAAACAAATAGCACCATGTGGCCCTTTGCTGACTGATACCGAATCCACCATGGGAGTTCAGTAAACCCATCGCACCACAGTCAAGAAAATTAGGAAAAGAGTCAAGGGATAATTCTGAACGATAGAGTCAACAGAAGATGTTTTTCTTGATCTGCCAGAGATATAATGCTAATCTTCTTCCAACTTTCCCAGTGTCGTTATTTGAGTGAGGGGCACACACAACAGATAAGCCCAGTCTGGCAAGACTTTCTAGTCACTTCTTTGTGGTACAGCATAATCCTCTCAAATGGATGCTGGCTTTGCTTTTTCCCATGAGCAAACGGCAAGATACCTACAGGTGCACTTGGACTTGATCAGTGTGTCTAAATCAACCCTGGGATTTTAAAATAACATTTACCACACAGCTAACACTTGCACATTTTAAATATTACTCTTTATGGGGGGAAAAATAGAATGACTTGAAACCAGATTACTATGTTACCATCACCAGGGCAGGATTCCTTTGGAAACATCGAGCACAAGTTTCTGACCATTGGGAGACCATTTCCCTAGTGACCCTTGGCACTAAAGATATAATAATGATGATGATGATGGTGATGATCAAGCCAGAACAGGGAACATTTATCTTGTGACTTAAGCAGCTGTATCCAGGCTGATTCAGAAAGCCTCTTGCATTCGATTTGGCCTGAAGACATAAGAGTTACTTGCTCTCATGCTGAGTTGTAAAAAGTAGTTCTTCTTGGAGTACTTGTAATTAGAAGGAAGGAATGAGCTTCAGGAAATTGAAACTACGCATGGAAAGAAGGAGATGTTCAGATAATTTTACTCTGGCATTTGATAATGTGCAGCTTTGGAAATCATTTAATTTCAAAATGTCCTGAACTTCACCAAAATAAAATGAGGAAGTTCATACGGGAAACCAATGGATTTTGCATCCGTCGCGTTGCTACCCATGGGAGGGGAACTAATTAGCTCAGGAAATAGCCATAGGTTAATTTGCTAGTATCTGGAGAAGACTTGGATTTACAGAGACATCTGATTCACATTTGGGGACTTATTTGGATTTATGGTCTCAGCGATGTTGCAGACGTGAAGATGTCGGACTATGAAACTTCTGGAATGCCACACACAGATTGAAAGAGAAAAGAAGGCAGCATGCCCTGTGCTGGTTAACGTCCAGTCCACGGCCCTAAAAGTAAGACCCCCCCTCATCCCTGAAACTTACCCCTCCTGCCAATTACCCGGAACCCACATACAAAACCCCTCTCGCCTCCAAGAACAGAAGATGAAACACCAAGAGCTTCGGGGCGAAGGATAATCAAGAGACCTAACTGACCTGGAAGAAAAGAGCAGTTTCCCTCCCTTCTGGGCCTGGGGATCACAAACTTCATAAAAAGCCACAAGGATTTAGGTCACATTCACTCCTTAGGTTTCTTCCTGGAATGATGAGCCATAACCTTTAAACGACAATATACAGTAAAAGGTAACATTTCCAAATCCCTGCAAAATGTGGCTAGCTACCTATGAACTTTCAAGGCAAGAAAACATACATGATTTTCTGGGGAGTTGTATATATGGAATCTTTTCCTGTTAGGAACTTTCACATCGTTTAAGGACCTCGAATTACTAAGCAACATTAAAAGAGCACTTGGCTATGGCCAGGTACTGCATGTTAAATATGATTGATTGATTGAGTGATTGATTTATGAGAGAAGGAAAGGGAAAGGAAGAGAGGGGGAGGAGTAGAGGGAGAGAGGGAGTATCTTTAAAGAATTTTTTTTTAAACATTTATTTATTTTTGAGAGACTGAAAGACAGAGAGTGAGCAGAGGAGGGCAGAGAGAGAGGGAGACAGAGAGAGAGAGGGAGGCACAGAATCCAAAGCAGGCTCGAGGCTCTGAGCTGTCGGCACAGAGCCCGACGCGGGGCTCAAACTCATGAACCACGAGACCATGACCTGAGCCTAAGTCGGCCGCTTAACCGACTGAGCCACCCAGGTGTCCCAGAGAGAGAAAATCTTAAGCAGGCTCCACGATTAGTGTGAAATCATGACCTGAGCTGAAATCAAGAGTTGGAGGCTCAACTGCTGAGCCACCCAGGCGCCCCTGGACATGCATTATTACTGTGTAATCTTAAACATCTTATGAACAGAGGTGATATTTTTATTCCCATTTCACAGAGGACAAAACTGAGACTCAGAGTTTCACAAGTAACTCTAGTACATGCAGGGAATTAGTGGCAGAATGACAATTCAAACGAGCTGCACCGGGCTGGCTGTGGACCCTATGCCATCATCACTACTTAACACCATCTCCAGAAGGACCCACATATCTGGAATGGGCGGATGCATGGTGGTGTGTCTGGTAGCTCTCTGACAATTGGATCAGGAAGTAAAGTGTAGCATGTCGTGTTCTCGTGGTCACACTATTTTCCTCTCAATATTCTCTCTCTCAACTCAGGTGGCTGATTTTTTGTTTACCACAGAATTCAGGAGATTCTCCAATCTTAATTTGGGTTTTAGGTTCCAAAGGCTTAGCCTGGGCATACTCCATCAAAGGTAAATAGAAAGATATCAAACTGGGAAATAGATTATTTTTATAACGTAATATTATATGCTCGTACTGTAGATCAGAGCGTTATATTGTTTAACATTATGGTCATGAACTTGTGACCCTGCTGGACATGCACTCACTTGAATGGGGTTTATAGTTTGGTCAGGTAACACTTTTCCAGTCCGGGTACTGCATCTGAACCCTATCACAAACACTTCGAGTTTCTAGCGGCAAAAACAGGATAATTAACAACACTATCACTACCTGGTATTTGTATTCTGTTTTTGTTCTGAACGGTTCCAAGTGTTTCAATGGCCTCAAGAGCAGGTTTAGAAAGAGGAAGACTGGGGTACCTGGGGGGGCTTAGTCGGTGAAGTGTTCCACTTTGGCTTTGGCTCGAGTTATGATCTCATGGTTTGTGAGCTCAAGCCCTGCATCGGGCTGTGTGCTGACAGCTCAGAGCCTGGAGCCTACTTTGCATTCCGTGTCTCCCTCTCTCCCTGCCCCTCTCGGACTTGCACTCTGTCTCTCAAAAAATAAATGAAAAAAAATGTTTTTTAAAAAAGAAGTAGGATGTATCCTGAGAAAGACATTTTTTCTAGTGCTTCTTGTTGGACTCCTAAAATCTCCTGCTGGTATTTAAAGTAAAAAAATCAAAACAAGAGTTTTCTTGGCTATTTCTGCACATGTGAATGTTCAACATCGATCTGTACTTGGAAACAAGTACAAGGACCTTGAATCTTGAATAAAGGACTCACCTGCATTTATTAAAAAGAAAAACGGGGCGCCTGGGTGGTTCATTTGGTTAAGCATCCAACTTCCAATCAGGTCATGATCTCCTGCTTTGTGAGTTCGAGCCCTGTGTGGGGCCCTGTGTTGACAGCTCAGAGCCTGGAGCCTGCTTCAGATCGTGTTTCCTTCTCTCTCTGCCCCTTTCCCGCTCACCTTTGTGTGTGTGTGTGTGTGTGTGTGTGTGTGTGTGTGTGACAAGAATAAACATTAAAAGAGAGAAAAAGAAGTAGCCTTCCCTTCAACCCCTCAGATAGATCTATCATCACAGGCAACAGGTAACAGGGACAAGATATACACATCTTGATAGAGAAAGAGAATTGATCCACAAGAGACACAACAGCAAATCCAGTTAATGAAAGCTGTTTCCTAACTGGGCAATCTCTTTTACATACAAGAGTGATTCTGCCTCATATAATGACGAGCAATTGCATGAACCAGTCCTATGGGGAAACTATGTGACCCATCAGCGATCATCCAGTTGCAGAGTCAACAAAATATCCAACACAAAACCAATCTCCTTTTATGATCCTTAAGACTTTGTGAAATAGAAATGGGAACAAGTAGCCAGAAAATTCATGTCATCGCACTGATGCTAAATCAGTCAGTGATTATGGGAGGAGATTCCTGGAGAGCTGGAACATCAAAGACGAGAAAGAACAGGTCTAGAACCTGCCGAGATGGTCAAACCATTATTCTGACTGTATCCAGTGCAGACCGATGGTGACTCAAGAATAAAATACTGACCACCCAACAAAAGAAACCGATCTTTTGTCACATAATGAAGCTATCAAAAGGATCATCAGATTGTCAGCCCTGCCACAAAGAGGAGGATTTATTGCTCATGGGAGTGTGCTTGGTGTGTTCTGTTGTGTGCTCTACAGTAATCCCAAAGTTCCGGGCCCAAAATTGGGCATACTAATAGAAAACACAGTTAATTACGCCTCCAGGTTTGGAAATGTGACTTGTACCGGCATCATCTAGACACCTACTTATGAGCCATCCACACCTGAACCAAAGCAGCAAAGATAAAGGAGAAGATTGGTTCAGGACCACCCATGCCGAATTTCTATTATATTCTCTTGTACATAACACTCACTGATGAACTGAGTTGGGTATAATAAACCAAAGGCACAGAAATTGGGTCTCTAAACACACTGATGAGAAGATAGCCCCTAATTTACCAAGAGAAATTCTGCCGTTGAAACTGACGTGTCTTCTCGCCTTTATAAATCTTGGCTTCTCAGCAGACTTTGTCATTATACCCAAAACACATCAGTTAAGTTTTGTGCAGCTTTACAAACAAATGGTATTTCATCCATAAGCTCAATAATCATTTCCTTGAAACACTTTGCTACATAAACTCTTTGGGAATACAATTTGATCAATGGTCAGACAAAGGTACACTAACCAAGAGATCTCATGCATTGAAATCAATTCACCATAATGATACTTTGTACAAGTTCTCCCTATACCCTCCATTCCCTCCAACATTATTACCCAGAGACTGTAAATTCTGGCCATTCTAAAGGCCTCTCTCTCTTCACGTACCCGGCAACCTGGAATCTAAGCCTGACCTTCATTTTTTGTTCCCAAGTTCTGCCATCTCTTGAAGTAGACAAGATATGACAGTAGGAGAGTTTCCTACCTATGCTTATCCCAGACAAGCTGTGAGACACCCACGTCTGGGAAGGAAGCTGGAGGACATCGCTCACTTCTCCCTTTCCGCTAATTCTGCAGGCTGTCCTGCACTCAGCGTGAATAAATATGCAGTTCTAAGTGAACCGGCTTAGTCTGGCAGGAAGACACCTCTATCCCTGTTATTTTTATTTCTAATTTAAATTTATTCTCAAAAATAATAGTAAACGTAGCTGCTTAATCCCATGAGCATGATGAAGGTATGCTTCATGGTCGGGAAGCCGTACATAAATCATGACCTGCTATCTAATACTTCTGCAACACCAGACAATTATTGCACCTCTCTGGAACTTCGTTTTCTCAGTCAAAATGTGGACATGGTAATACACACTCTGGAGGGTGGTTGCAAGAAATCAAGGTGACACAGAGTGCCTGGCACAAGACAGACTCCCAGAGACAGCAGTCATTATGATTTATTGAGACGCACAACCTATCATCCCAAAACAATCCAGAAGGACAGCTTGGAGTCTATACTAGCATTTGATGAGTCTCCAATTAATTAAGCGCTTTTCCTCTATGCCTAAATTTCAACTGTATGTTTTTTAGTTCCTGTAACAAATGAGCAAAATAGCATTTTCAACACATTGGTACGCACTTTGTGAAATAATCATACCACTAAGATCTGTCAAAGGGATCTGGTTTTTTTTTTTTTTAACGTTTTTTATTTATTTCTGAGAGAGAGAGAGAGACAGCGTGAGCAGGGGAGGGTCAGAGAGAGAGACACACACACAGAATCTGAAACAGCCTCCAGGCTCTGAGCTGGCAGTACAGAGCCCGATGCGGGGCTTGAACCCACAAACTGTGAGATCATGACCTGTGACGAAGTTGGATGCTTAACCAACTGAGCCACCCAGGCGCCCCCAAAGGGATCTGGCTTTAACAAGCCAATGACAGAGGCAACAAGCTGATGGGTTGGAGAAACAAGAGCTTAGACCCACTGCGATTGTAACAAATCCTCTCTCTCTATTTGTGGGAACATTTTCCCTCTTGACAGGTGGCCGCTGATGGGACATAGAGGAAGATGAAATGTTTTCTGGGTTGATGCTGGAGTTGCCACATGGTACCAAACATTAGAACGAAGACGGAGAACACACTTATTCAGTTAAATGAACTGCCGGATGGCAGTGTTTTTGAAACTCTTCTCCCAGAGTTCAGCGATCTGCAGGGTTTTCACCTCAAAAGCCAGCAGCTGAACCCTTGGACAGGCAGCAAAAATACTTGGCTGCAGCTCTGTTATTACTATGATTGTAAACTACAGCATTTTCTCTCATTTCTTCCCTGTTGAATACAAAGAATTCAAGTGATGCTTCTCTACATGCTTATCAAAGAAGTGTATTTTTAAACTGGGATTTTCAAGGTTCACCTTTGTTTAAACTTCAGTGAAAATCAGTAAGCATTTGAGATTCTCGAATTTCAAGTAAATGTTATTCTATTCTAGAAACTTCTGGCTTATTATGTCAAGTCCTAGCAGTCTTTCTAATTACTAGCCGTCAATGATAACAACGAATATTTTTAAAAAGCCTTATACACTGTGCGCGCGCACACACACACACACACACCAAGGGAAAGATCAACTAAGATTAACAGAAATCTAGAACAAATAAGTAAGGACACAGAAGCAGAGAGAATGCCACAATCCTGCTCAGGATCACGTGATTAGCGAGAGCTGAACCTGGCCACATGTGGGCTGACTCCTGAGCCTGGCTCTGGTCCATTCCACCGCTGCTGTCTTTTACTGGCGAGGGGTCAGGAGAGGAAGAGCCAGGACCAGTGCATGTAGGGACTGGCTGGCGAACCTTTGGTTTCGACCGAAGGGTTAATTAATGATCCTCTCCTCACCTAGCATTCCTCACGCCAGGATCTTGGAATGGATCAAAGGGTTTTATCTATCATCTGATCCTTCAAGGCAAAGTTTGAGTAGGTCTGTGCTTAGGTGCTAGGCAGGGGAGGGGCAGCATCACACCTTTTCTGAAGCCTGAATCGAGAATACTCTCATTGAGAATGATTTAAAAAAAAAAAAAAAGGAAAAAATAGGAACATAAGAAGACAGAAAGGAAGGAAAAAGAACAAGGAAAGGAAACCTGAGAGGGAAGTGCAAGGGAAATGAAGAAAAGAGAAGAAAAGAGAGAAAAGGACAGAGAGGAAAAAGAATATGGAGCCTGTGGAAAAGACAGTGAACAGAAAGAGAGCACATCGATAAACAAAGCAAGCTGAGATGCCAGAAGAGAAGCTGGGAGAAAGACCACAAGCAGCAGAAAGTGGTGTTAGCAGAAGGCAAGTCTGCATTAGCGGGAGTCCATCGATATGGATATGGATATGGTGGAACTGGTGTTGTGGGAAATTAAGTTAATCAGGTCCAATACAAATGTGAGAACTTCCCACCATTTAAAAAAATTGTTTTAACATTTTTATTTATTATTTTTGAAAGACAGAGGGAGACAGAGCATGTGCAGGGGAGGGGCAGAGAGAGAGGGAGACACAGAATCAGAAGCAGGCTCCAGGCTCTGAGCTGTCAGCACAGAGCCCGACATGGGACTTGAACCTCCAACCTTGAGATCATGAACTGAGCGGAAGTCAGAGGCTTACCTGACTGAGCCACCCAGTTGCGGCCCCCACAGCTATTTTGTTTGTTTGTTTGTTATAAGGAAAATCAGGAAGAGATGATGAGGAAAGACAAGGTGACAGACCTGGAGGCCAGGAAACAGAAACTCACTTCAAGATAGCAGCTCTGTCTGTCCCTGAGGACCGACATGTACCGAGTCTTTACGATTTACTTACCAGATTTCTACCGGTGCTTTACGGTATATTTCTTCACATCATGCATGCGAAACAACCCATCAGGGGGACAATGTTATTATTCCCTTTTTCCAGATGTGGAAACAAAGCTTAGAAAGGTTACATCTCTTTCCTAACAATCATGTAACGAACACAAGAATAGGGCTTTGCATCCAGGCCTCTCAGACTCCAGGGCTCAAGCTTGGAAGCCCACGATAGGCTGTGTTAGTCATCACAATCCCACTTGATTAAAACGCCCAAGGTAGACTTGAAAGACTCAGACTGTTTCAGGGAATACTAAGGACAGCATCCCCTATGCCCTTCCTGATGTGTATGTGTGTATGTAATATATATATAAAATTTCAAACACAGATAATACCTTAAAAGCTACTATTTAGGACTTAAAACAAAAGAGAGTTTCTGCCTTGAGTCTCTCTGCAAAGTTAATTTCAGGAGATAATGAAAGGACATTTAGAACCGCTCACGGGAGGGGCACCTGCGTGGCTCAGTCAGTGAAGCTTCCGACTCTTGACTTCGGCTCAGGTCATGATCTCAGGGTTCGAGCCCTGAAGTCTCATGTCAGACTCTGCATTGACGGTGTGAAGTCTGCTTGCGATTCTCTCTCTCTTTCTGCCCCTCCACCACTGGTGTGCGGTCTCTCTCAAAATAAATAAATAAACTAAAACAAAAACCAAAAACCAAACCCAAAACACTGAAAGGAAACAAGCCCAAGAATTGTATACTAAGCCCCTGTCCTTGATGAGTCAATGCAGAAGATCCACATTCCTAGGAGAGACAAAAAAAGACTAACCTACCTCTCTACAAGCACACGCTCTGCAAACCAAACTAAGCGAAGAGCTTGAAGATCTATTTCAGCTGATGAATAAAGAGGTCAAAATTTAAAACCCTAGGATGTGTAGTTGTTATGAATGACCTGCTGAAGACTCCAAAATAAAACAAACACAGAGGGAAGACTTAATATGTCTTTTAACACAATTCTTTGGAAAAGTAAAGAAAAATAACAGCGAGAAATAAATTAACTACTCTTGTAGCTTATGATATTAAACATGAAGAAATAAGCATAGGTGGGAACACCAAATAAATGTAGGGCAAGTTCCCACAGCGAGGAGTCAAGAGGGAGAACTCCCCTATTGCAAGATATGTTTATTTTTAAAGATCAGCTTTATTTAAAAATAGTATTTTTAAACTACCAAAATTATTTTAAGATCATTCTTCCCTAAAAAGAAATAAAATACAGAAACTAAAAATGAAAGAAAGGGCAGAGATTTTTCCACAACACACACACATGTAAATGTCTGGATGGCAACATTAGTTGCAGGCAATATAACATTTGAGACCTAGAAACACTGAATAGCACAAGGAAGTACAATTCAACTGAAAGATAAGGTACCGTCATAAATATCTAACAGCGTGAAATGCTACCATTGAAACGTGTGGATCAAAGACTGTACAAAAAAGTTACTGAGGGACCCACACTATTATGGAGGTAATTCAATCCACTTATTTCAGTAGAAGGACTATAAAGGATTTGTTTACAGAATGGATATAATTTAATCATATTAAAACATGTCTCCTACAAAGAGTAATTTCTTTTTCTTAAGAATTCATGGGGATCAACTACAGAATTTTTTTTTAATGTTTTATTTATTTCTAGGAGAGAGAGAGAGAGAGAGACAGCGTGAGCAGGGGAGGGTCAGAGAGAGAGGGAGTCACAGACTGAAACAGGCTCCAGGCTCTGAGCTGGCAGTCAGCACAGAGCCCGACGCGGGGCTCNCAGGGGAGGGTCAGAGAGAGAGGGAGTCACAGACTGAAACAGGCTCCAGGCTCTGAGCTGGCAGTCAGCACAGAGCCCGACGCGGGGCTCGAACCCACGAACCATGAGATCATGACCTAAGCAAAAGTCGGACGCTTAACTGACTAAGCCACCCAGGCGCCCCATATCAACTACAGAATTTTGAAAGGAAAGTTGCAGACATACCAAGCCAAAGGGAAATCTCAACTGCTCGAAGGAAAAACAATACCTCACAGACCAGAGCGTGGTTGGTTATCTAACCTCATTATCTGACCACAGTACAGTGGAAACAAAGGTCAAAAACAAATCCATAGAAACAAAATTTGTTAAACACTTAAAAGTATTACTCTCAATTGTCGTTCTATCAAAGAAGCAGCCCAAACATCATTAAGAAATAATGGCAGTCAGCCAAAAGTGTGTTCAGAGGTAAATGTACAGCTTAAAAAAAATCATACTAATGTAAAGGGAAAAATAGGTAAACCATGATTCAACCAACAAGATAAATAAAAGTGATCTGAAGGAAGGCAGGAAAGATATTAATGTGATTAAAAAAAAAAAGACAAAGGAAAAACAGCATGAATCCAAGAACAAGCCTTTTGAAAAACAAGAATGGCAACAAAACATCTAACAAAGAAGATAACATATAATATATATCTTATATTAATCTCAGATATATTAAAATAATTATATGATGCTATATATGCCATAAAATATGCAATTGTATTACACTTATATATAGAACTACATGTAATCATTGGTTAATAAATTTGAAAATCTTATGAAATGGACATGGTTCTGGGGAATATAGATAAAAAAATTAAAAGTGAAAATTTTATCAAAGACATATTTCTCACAAAGGCTTTAGGGACCAATTGTTTCCTTCAAACTTGTAATAACAGTGATCACAAGTGTCTCCAGGGAAAGAAAAGATACAAAATTTCACAATTTATTTTGTGAATTTAATATCACTAGACGTAAAAAAGAAAAAAAGAGAAACTGGCAGAGATAGAGGCATATAGAGGAGAGAGATAAAGAGTATATATAGGTCAAACCAATCTGGGTTGAGAAGCCTAACTCTTCATTTACAACCTATGCTACCATATATTTGAGGGGTAAATGGGGAAAAAAAAGAAAGAATGCTTTAAAAGATTCTCTTTATACTCCATAAGAGCACAATTAATATTCACCAGCTGCTGGTGTCACAATATAGAACACACCTACACACAATCTATTCAGTAAAAGAAACTGTAAATCTCACTCAGGAAAATAAACACAAAGGCATATATGAAATATCCTAATACTAAACCAACAGCATACTAAAGAACCAAATTTCATTCATAATATAAGCAGAAATAACATTTAAAATTCTATTAGTCTAATAAATCACATAAATAATTCTAATATGAGAAACTAGATACTAAAAATCCCAATGGAGAAAATGCGCAAGGTCCATTATTATTATTTTTTACATTTTATTTATTTTTGAGAGAGCACAAGTGGGGAAAGGGCAGAGAGAGAGGGAGACACAGAATCCCAGGCAGGCTCCAGGCTCTGAGCTGTCAGCACAGAGCCCGATGTGGGGCTCGAACTCACAAGCTGTGAGATCGTGACCTGAGCCGGAGTCGGACACTTAACTGACTGAGCCACCCAGGCGCCCCACCAGATTCTATTTTCAACAAAACTTGTGTAAAACCAAAACTGCTTCACAGCCACAGGAAGAAAAGCAGACACAGAAGTTAAAAAAAAAAAAAAAAAAAAAAAAGAATCCAGAGAAAATCTGGACCTAGACATGAAAGCTTACTGTCATTGTTGGTACTTAATATTTTAATTGTTAGCTAATATAATAGAAATACTATTTACGATTATATCAGCTTCTGTATTTGTAATACCTTCCATATGCCCCAATTTATAGAATCTTGGCAACAATCTGGTGATCCTGGGTTATTACCCCAACTTTCAGATGAAGAAACTGAAATTTAACAAGGTTACGAAACACCATTTTCCCTTGTTCGGGGCTGCTCAGGAAGTAATGGGGTAGAGGCAGGATTGGAATTGAAGTCAGCCTGACTCCAAAACCTGAACTCATAATGACCGGTTTGGGGATAATAAAAGCAGAGAAAAAACTCAAATGAACAGAGATAAGTATTACATTAGTCAGAATCCATGGATATATACACCCTCCCACAAAAACAAGGTGATCAGTTACAACATAATGTGAATTAAAGGGCCAAAGAAAAACATACCAAAAACCAGTATCTCTGTTATAAATCAGTAATAACTAATTAAAGGCATAATGGTAAAAGCAAAGCATACAAGTATTTACTATTCCAAAAAATAAATCTATACCCCAAAGTATGGAACCAAAGACAAGCTCAGAATGTTATTTTGCCAATAAAAGATCTGAATAATTCAGAGGCAGATTTTCTTGAATGGGTAAACCAACGGTTATCAAGAAGCCAAGATTCATACAGTTGTCATAAACTGTCCTTGGCATTGTGTTTGGAAACATGGCAAAATGGTTCTACATTTTTCCTAGAAAAACAAACAGGTAGAAATGCTTAAGAAAATGTATAAAAGTTGGAGTGATACTGTAATGTCAAAAGAACTGACAGAATAATAAACAAAACTCTACACCAGACCTTAATAAATTCAGCGACTTGAGCGCGACACAAATTGGTTTTGGAGATGGATTACTTAACACATAGCATTGAGTACATAGATTTCTATAAAAATTCAACTTAGATTTTCATACTGAATGCCAAAACAAATCCTATTTGGTCAGATATCAATGCTGAAAAATGAAATGAGGAAATCCTAGATGATAATGGAAGTTGGTAATTAAGACTATGGGATAGGAAAGGACTATATAATCTGAGCTCTCAACTTGGGGCCTGTGAATGACCTTGGAGGTATAACAAATCCCCTGCTATCTGTGTGCTTAGGCTCATTTTAGGGAGAAGGCATGCATAGCTGTCATAAGCATACACAAAATTCTCCAAAGTTACCAAAAGAGGACTTATGACTAATTGGCAAGTTTATAAAGGGCACAGATAATGGACTAAATAATAATGAGGGGCACCTCAGTGGTTGAGTGTCCGACTCTTGATGTCATAATCTCACAGTTGGTAGGATCAAGCTCCACATAAGGCTCCACATTGACAGCAAGCGGCCTGCCTGGGTTTCTCTCTCTCTCTCCCTGCCTCTCCCCTGCTCACACACAAATGCACTTTCTTTCTCTCTCAAAATAAATAAGCTTAAAAAAATAATAATGAAACAATGAAGAAAAAAAAAGCCCCCCATGTCAAAAACTGAAAGCAAATGACAAATTGATTAAATATTTGTAATAACTATGGCGAGGAGTAATATATGGCGTATATACTGGTAAGAAAAATTAACAACATAAAAGACTAGTAGGGGATGTGCAGAGGATTCACAGCATTACTACCTATTTGAGTGACTTGGAAGCAGGTCTCTGAAATTCAATTTGAATTTTAGTGTCTAGAATTCAGGAATTAACTCAATACAATTTCCAACAAGGGACAAATACAGCACCCACAAAGACCTAGAACCTTCTCTAATCTAATCTTGCTTGGCTGCAGGTTAGATAAAGCATTATGTTGTTAAAATGGAGGCCAAAAGGGGCGCCTGGGTGGCTCTGTTGGTTGAGCACCTGACTTCAGCTCAGATCACGATCTCAGCATTCCTGAGTTTGAGCCCCCCGTGGGTTCTGTGCTGACAGCTCAGAGCCTAGAGCCTGGAGCCTGTTTCAGAGTCTGTGTCTCCCTCTCTCCATACCCCTCCCCTGTCGTGCTCTGCTCTTTCTCTCACAAAACTAACATTAAAAAAAATTTTTAATGGATGACAAAAAATAATGGAAGACAACGAACAACAGGATCTGAAGGGAAAGTGACATGCAGATTGACAATAAAATAGAAAATATTTTTGCAATAAATACATTGTATATGTTAAGAATATTTGGAACCAGCGGTGCCCGGGTGGCTCAGTCGGTTAAGCTTCCGACTTTGGCTCAGGTCGTGATCCCACGGTTCATGGGCTCGAGCCCCACGTCAGGCTCTGTGCTGACAGCAGCTCAGAGCCTGGATCCTGCTTCTGATTCTGTGTCTCCTTCTCTCTCTGCTCCTCCCCTGCTCACACTGTCTCTCTATCTCAGAAATAAATAAAACATTAAAAAAATTAAAAAAAAAAGACTATTTGGAACCATCATTATAGTATTAGGATTTATTGTTTATTCAAGAATAAAACAGTTGCTCAAAGTCAGCTATGTAGAGAGATTTTTGATGTCTGTTCCTGTATTTCTACGTTATATTTTATTTTACAAAGAGTATGCGTTATTTTAGTGATAATAATCTAATTTTTAATACAGCTCTATTGCTAACAAGATTGGCAGTTAGGGGATTGCTCTTTTGAGATCTCTCAGTGTTAAATATTTAGTGCAAATGGAGTCGGTGGAAGACTGGTAACTTAATTTTGCCAAAGAAGGCCAGCATCATTTCAGACAAGTAAGAAAGTTTTATACCAAAGAGGTGCATAATTTCCAAATTAAGTCACTTAAAATTTAAAAAACCCCTTTATTAAAAAACAACCTGTGTTTCATTATCAATATTATTTTCCTTTGCCCCGTGATCCTTGAAGACTCACTAAACAGCATCTCTACAGAGCAGACGGTCCCTGGGGAACCTGCCAATGTTATGATTTCTCAGACAAACTGATCACAAGTATGTGATCTCCCAGGTATGGCGTTGCTTACAATAGAGAGTTTTTAGGACAATGAAAATTATAAAATTGAATACATCTGCTATGGCAATGAGGCTATTAGATGTCAACTCCGAGGACACCTAAATCCAGAGCAATGAATAAAAATACAGCATGAGTAATGGGATCACTCCCAGATCATGGTCTCTCCAGGAAGCTCCCTCTTACGTTCTTTCAAGTTGGTCAGAGAGGATTCCAACAGCCAACTAACAGGCCGACTCCTCTGAGAGCCTGTTTCAAATTTCACTCAATTCTCTTCCCTCCCACCCAACCTGCCCTGGTTGTGTGCTGAGGTTTTCAAATGAACCAGTGCGCCCGCCAAAAATGGAAAATCAAGGCTTTCATTGGATTCTGGATGAACAATTTTAAACTTTGAAGTGACATCTAGCCTTCAATCACGGATGGGCATGCTTCTAAATATCGGTAGAAATGAAAAAAATATGGATTATTTCTCCTCATCATTTGGCCTGCTGTTATCTAAGGTTTGGTCAGGGTTTCAAGCATTATTGGATAAAAGAGGGTTAACTCAGTTAATGCTGCAAATAATAGCCCAGTAAAAATTCATAAAAACCATGTATAAATTGGGTCACTATTATGACTCTAGGTTCTGCAAAAACGCTATCATCTCATTGGTGGCCTTGCCTAATCTTTTCCTCATTTGCCATTATTCACCCTTCCCTACCCTTAGTGTGCCATCGCTTTCTATCACAATATCACCTTTTGTTTTATTTTTTCTTTCTTTAAAAAAATTTTTTTTAATGTTTATTTATTGTTTGAGAGAGAGAGAGAGAGAGAGAGTGCAAGTGAGGGAGGGGCGCACACAGAATCCAAAGCAGGCTCCAGGCTCTCCAGCTGACAGCAGAGAGCCCGATATGGGGCTCGAACCCACGAAGTGTGAGATCATGAATTGAGCTGACGCTTAAGTGACTGAGCCACCCAGGTGCCCCTATTTTTCCTTTCATAGCACTTACTGTTAGATGTAATTAACTTTTATGCCTCCCTTGGCTGGAACCTACGCTCTATGGGAGCCAGGTTCAAAGCATCACATGTATTTGGGATGAACCTGCTCCTCTATTCAGGCAGCTTGGGCATGAAACATGCATGTTTTGCTCACAGATGTATTCTAGGTTTTTTGTTGTTGTTTTTTTTTTAATAAGAGAGAGAATGTATGCATGAGCTGGGCAGAGGGGCAGAGAAAAGAGAGGGAGAGAGAGAATCTTAGGTAGGCTCCACACTCAGTGCAGCGCCTGACGCAGGGCTCAATCCCAGGACCTCGGGATCATCATCTGAGCCGAAATCAACAGTCAGCCATTCACCCAACTGAGCCACCCAGGCGCCCCAGATGTATTTTAGAGCTAATGTAGTGCCGGGCACATACCGAGTTACATCAGAATTATGATGCTAATGATTGCAGCAATGACTGTAAGATGGGAAAAACATGTTTCTTTCAAAATAAAGAAATGACGATACCAAGTATGACTCAGCAAGTATTTCTTGAATGACTCAATCAACAGAGTTAAGACTAAATTTGTTGACATTTATACCCAACTACCTACAGCTACCCAGATACCTATTCATACTTCTAAATAACTAAAGAGATTCTTCCCTCTCACCATGTACTCATTTACTCATTACACAGATATCTGGTTGCTACTATGTGCCCAGCATTACTCTTGATACTTCTGGGTCTACTGCAGCATCCTCACTTTCCAGACAGCTTACAGTCGGGGGTGGGAGGGGTTCTTCCTGTGATCTGTGGACCACTTGCCATGGAATCACTCAAACTATTTCAAGAGCTTCAAAATCTGCATTTTTAAACAAGATTCTGTATGAGTCATACACACTAAAGCTGAAAAAAGAATCCTCACAGTAGAGCTCGAATCCCTTTTCTTCTATAAAGTCCTCCTAAATCATTCCTATTCCAAATTTTGTCACCCTGCTCTCGACTCATGGCCCTTATGCTCCATGGGAGCCATTTGCAATTAACCACGTGTTGTGATAGCTCTTAAAACAGAAAGGAGATATGGTCTGATAGTGCGTTCTGACATCACATCACCTTGATTTCAGCTTCCAGATCTACCGCTTACCACCTGGATACACTTCTAAGCCTCTTTCCACATCTGAAATAGGGAGATAATGCCTACCTTATAGCATTGCTTTGAGGACTAACTAAGATAACTGATAAAAGCCCTCAGCTCAGTATTTGGCATAGAGTAAGCATTCAGCAAAAGACAACTGCTGTTTTTGTTTTCCGTCACTTTATTTTTGACTATACCTTTTCCTTCATGCTCCTGTGCTATGTCCACACTCAGCTGAGGCCAATGGAAAGAAGACTCCTTCGTCTCAGCTACAGCATATCGTGGTCAGATGCACTGTGACTTTATGGGTTAGAATGACACTATCAGGCTTCACAGAAATATTGTTTTTCTGGGATATGCAAAGAACAAAGAACTTTACTTCACTTGAGTCACACATATGGTCACTCAGTAAGCTTGAGAATCATCAAGAGAAATGAAAATCCAATATGTTAAGAAATAAGCCAATCTTCTCAACACAAAGTATCTTTCTTTTTTTGGTGCAGGTTCTATTCCAAAGATCACGCTTTATTTCACTATGAATTTGCTGCTCTGAGCTTTTGACAAATCAAATGCCATAATCAACTTGTTGAGGTCAGAAGGAATATATCTTACATGCTAGTGAAATGACATGCTTTTCAGTCTGTCATTTCGGCTTCTCTTATTTGCTTGTCCCTCATGCTGATGGCAAAAGCCATCATGATTAAAATTCTTCAAAATCAGAGAAAAAAGAATGCTGGAATCCACAAAATACAAAAATAATAGTGTCACTAGGAACAATTATCTTCTTCTCTACAAATAAAACAGTAATATCCTAGAGGTACAAAATTGTAGGTGAAGACAACTTGTATATATGCAAGACTGATTCGAAACTCAGCCCAAGAACACCTGCTATAAAACTAGCCTTGAGGGGCACCTGGGTGATTCAGTCAGTTGAGCAACCGACTCTTGTTATCTGCTCAGGTTATGATTTCACGGTTTGCGAGATCAAGCCCCGCGTTGGGCTCTGTGCTGACAGCACGAAGATTGCTTGGGATTCTCTCTCCCCTCTCTCTGCCCCTCTCCTGCTTGTACAGGTATGTATTCTGTCTCTAACAAAAGAAATAAGCTTAAAAAAATAGGGTTGAGTTTAACTGGGTTTCAAAATGGAGTTAGGAATATATCTGAGAATGCTCAAATACAAAGATAGTGATATTTGAGGAAGCTTTACAGTAAATCATTTTGCAGAATGTACTGAACTATGCTTTGATTAAAGTGATTAAATTAGCAAACTATGATATGAAACTGTTACGGACCCAGGGGAAAAGAAAAGGCAGCTTCCTCGTATTCTTAGCGAGAAAAATTATATTTGATAGTATTTGGGGTGTTACCATAGACACTATCAAGAACAAAAATTTCCTGGCAATGAAGAAAATCCACAAACCTTCAAGAGATTCCATTTAAATACTACATTCTACATTCTTCTTGAAAACCCACAAATTCATTAGATCTTTTAAGCAATATTATGGGGTAACCATATGAAAGTCAATTCACCATTGACACCATATTTAAATTACAGCACATGGAAGTAGGTGAGGAATTTATAATGTAACTAAATCTATAGTCCTCATTTTGTCTGTTTTTGAAACTGTAAATTGTCTCAGTTGTTTATAGCAATCATGACCTTAGTGAAAAGCATTTTCTACGGATGAATTAATAAACTAATTAATTCTAAGGACAAATTAACAAATAATTGATAAATTGCTGGGGGAGCTTTGACGCCAAAAATGCAAATCTTGTTTTAAGATCTGTAGGCCCAGGGACCTAGTCCCATGGGTATTTATGCTTCTTTTAATTCTCAGAATCCCATGGAAAGAAAAAAAGGGTATCTGTTTCAATAAATGGTATACAGTCTACCCAAGAGCTCAGCTAAGAAACTAGAAGTCAGCCTTGAGTTTTCTCCCCTCTGCCTGCACCTCCCAAAGCACATTATCTACTTCATTCCCTATTTGTTGTACCTGTAAAATGAGCATCAGATTTATCCACTTCTTTCTGTCTCCATTATCGTCGTGCTGACCAGGCTACCGGCTACCCTAATCTTTCCTGAACTAGGGTACTAGCTTCCAAAATGGTACCTGCTTTGCTCTACCACCGATAGTTCTCCAAGGAGAATCTGGAATGACCTTTAAAAATTTTAATCAAATCATGTCTCCCTCCTCTAAAGCTCCATAGACCTCTATCATGTTTACTTACTATGATACCTTATGTCATACGGACTTTTCCAAACTTTCAGCTCACACTAGCCATGCATATCTTCCTGTTTCTCAAGCCCTATAACCTTGTTCCACTTATGTGGCCTTCCCAACTTGCTCCTTCCTCTCCCAGAAATGCTCAGCCCAGTAGTCTACAAGGGAGCCTTCTTATATTTCAGGTCTTCGAAAAATGTCACCTCCTCCAAGGGGTGTCTTCATTGCCACTCTAGATAAATGGCTCCTTTAATCAAATTACCTCCATTATTCTACGCTGTTTATGTTGTTCTTAGTATTTATCATTTATTTTTTTTATAGACTGCCTCGCCAAATAGGAAAAAGTTCCACGTATGTCAACCTATCATTCAATGCACAATGTCTCATATAGAAATGGATTAGTAGACCATTAATACATGTCTGTTGAATGAACTCATCTCATCTCTATGTTACCAACACCATATTCTCTTTCCACACCTTTTCAGAGATGAGAAAAATGAGATTAGAAATTTCTTTCCAAAATCGCTTTTCACAACTTAACTTTTTCCCCCTTGGGCTTACACTAAGAGAAGCTTCCTACATCATATTTTCTAAGAATGGTATCATTGTTTATAGAATTTTCAGGCACTGTGTCCTTTGAGATGGAATTATTGTCAAGGTGGTGGAGAGGATGACATAGCACAGATAATGATATAATTACTATAAAATGAGTCAAATCCCAGAGGACCCCGGAAAGGTCTTTCCCACCTTCAATCTTAAAGTGTTACTGCTTAGGTTAAATCACAAATCAGGTAATTACAACATAAGACATTTCTAATGTAACATATGATCTTTAAAACGATGTATACAAGAAAAAAACTCTGGAGACTGTAACGAAACCAAGAACTACTCTTCTTAAGAAATGATCTTTATTATAATAGTAAGAGCAAAATATGTTCCGTGAATAATCCAGTTTTTTAAATGAAGCTAAGCAAAGAAGCAGGTAATAATCACCTAATCAGGTCTCTGCCTTCTGTTCAGCCTTTGGGCAACTCGACCATCCATCCCTTCTTAGTTTGCTCATCTCAGGAAGGGGATGGAAAATATAGGCTAAATCCCAAGATAATACAAGGCGAATGAGCCCAATGAGTAGGGCTTTCCTAGTATGAAAGGATACCTTTGGAAGCTGCAATGTTTTCAACCATTAACCACTAGTTAGGGACAAAGTTGAGTCCAGTGAAAATTGGCTTCCATATAATTTGAACTTGAAAAGTGCTAGGGGACACAGTGTATTGTCTGTGTGTATGTAGACATAACAAAGCTATTTTCATGCATAGTCCTGGCAGAAGGCCCGCGGTAACTGCTCGGTGAGTCTGGTTACAATTATTTCACTATAGGGAATAGTCCAGGACAGTACAGCCCTTCTCTGTCCGCTCGGCCTCAAGTGGAAACGTGTGCTGTTTTTACCTCACAAGCCTCCTTTTTCAGCTCTCCTCCCTGATTGCCGTTTAAGTCTCCCCACCCTCCTCATGCAATATATCCCAACCCTTCATGCCAGAAATCTCAGCTAAATGCTAAGCCCGAAATACAACATTATAATACTCTAGAAGCTCTAAGAGCATGGAGGGAAAAGGGGAGTGTGGGTTAAGTCCATCCTCACTCTTGGAATTACACAGAACCGAGGCACATATGTCTGTGTGTGCATGTGCTTCCAAAGTCCTACTTGAAATCAGTAAAACTCGGGGCACCTGGGTGGCTCAGTCGGTTAGGCATCTGGCTTCAGCTCAGGTCATGATCTCACGGTTCGTGGGTTCCAGCTCCGCGTCGGGCTCTGTGCTGATAGCTCAGAGCCTGGATCCTACTTTGGATTCTGTGTCTCCCTCACTCTCTGACCCTCCCCTGTTCATGCTCTGTCTCTCAAAAATAAATAAATGTTAATTTTTTTCTAAGAAAAGAAGTTAGCAAAACTCTCCTACAAGGAGAGTGGATATATTCTCTGCTATTTTACCCCAACAACCATTTGTCTCCCTGCCCACTGCAGCATTTTGTACCAGGGAATGTGGCCCTTGGGAGAATTTTTAATGGAACGTTTTTACTGAAATGTGTTTTTAATTAAAATAAAACAAAGATGATAAGGAAAGCGTACAAGATATCAGGCCTATGATGCTAACCCCAATATTTAGAAATGTTTATGTCTATCGAATCCTTCTTATTTGGCCTCCTTGCTAGATGGTCGGTTCTAGATCTTTGAAGCCCCTCAATTAGTTACTGTAAGTCAACTTATAAGAAACTCCAGGCTCCATTGCAATTGTCCCAGGTATTAATTTCTCACAATACCTGAATCTCAAATATTTGGGGGCATTTCCTCATATTTCTTACCCCTGCGTTGGAAACATACTTAGTAAGACAGAGATTATAATGAAAAGTGGAGCAAACGCATATAGTGGTTGATCATCGGTAACTGCATAACATTTATATAAATGGACATTTTAGGTTTATAAGAAATACAGATGGTAAGTTTAATTTCCTGAGCAAAGAATTTTCAGGACAGTTTTTCTGAAATCAAGAGCAGATGGTGTGAATCATCTTGTGGCTCAACACGTCTTTAATTCTTCACACATTGACCTTTCCATGTCTCACATTATCCCTTCCACTAAAGATCAAAGGTAGAGGGGCTTTCTCTTGGAAGCTAAGGGAGGGAAACACATCATGTCTTTATTCTACCCAAGTTAAGCCCAGTTCTAAAGAATGATAAGTAAACGGGGTAAGGAGTGAGTTGAGGTAGCGTGGGGAGAAATCACTAGGCAATAACGACTGGAGGAACTAAAGGATAAAAATGAGGAATATATCAAATTGAACATTTCTGTTCATTTCTCTTGTACAAGAAATAAGAAGGCTGGCCTAGATGGATGGATCTGATGTGTGGATGGAATTGACCTTCTGCAAAATCTTGTGCTTAGATGTCACACAGGATATGAAAGTGTCACGGCACCAATGTTTCACATTGGATCATAGAGGCCGCCCATTTCTATTTTCAGCCAAACCCTGCACACTCCACTTTTCCCGCATATTGATTTCACTGGCTTTCTTAAATACTTTGTGAGTATATGTTAGTGTATACTTGCCTCCCTTTGAAGGCAAGTGACGTTTTACAAATATTTGAAATATGCGCTGCCTAATTCACTTAGCATCTAGCATGAAGCTTTAGGTTTTTCTTTTTTTACTGCGTACTAGATATTTGTTATATACCTATAAATAAAGACGGTAATGTACAATCCTTAGTCTCAAGGAGTTTAAGCCTCATAGTAGAGCAGTAAGTTATCTAGGGCTATATTCTGTCTATATAGGTTCTATTATCTATCTTCTGGAAATACCTACAGGATATATTCCAACAGAACATTTGAAATTGGAGAGAACATAGAGGTAATAAGAAAACAGATGAGCCTACCTAGAGATGTGTAGAGATGTGTGTATACGTACGCCCGTCAAGTTGGCTAGCAAGCATACCAGAAGCAGGTAATGTTTAATACATTCTAGGTATATTTTTAGTAGAGAATGACAGGTCCCACTTCAATTTCTTTATTTTCTGAATTTAGGTGTAGATATATTGATGTTCTCAAAGGAAGGTATCCCTGAGGCTCCTGAGAGATGAAATGTGAGGAAAATGCTTTCAAGTTCACTTAACACAAGGATTTGTGGAAGATTCTTTGCATCCGTACCCTCCTTTCTCAAAGTCCTAAATAACTTTAGAAGTTTCTTTCTGACTCGGTGCCTTTAATTGACCATTCACTGTACAACATTTGATTGCTAAACATATATTACTCAATTTTCCAATGAGAAACCATTGGCAACTCAAGGCCAAAAGGCTTCTTTGGTAAACTTAAATTTTGAACATCTGAGCTAATGCTGGTAACTAAACATATGGAAGGCTCTGTTAAGCTAGCTTCTCTTTGCTAACAGTTGCAGACTTAGGTCAGGGAAACGTTCAGTAAAACAGAGTTTAAAAACCTGAACAGTATATTTTTATGAATATCAATTATTTCAACTTTTACTTAATAAACCATTTTATAGGAAACATCATTTGCTCACAACTTCCCTTTCTCTTCCCAATAGGGGACAGTACTTGCAATATACACCAGCGTTGAAATTGAGATGCTAGGCTCTTTAGACATGTGACCTGGTGTTCTTCTGTGCTGCTCGCCTAAAATGTTAGTCCTGTTTCACTCTTTTCTTCATGTAAGAAACCTGCTCCCAAGATGCACATTTTACTTGAACTTTCTGAGTTATGCCATACAAAAAGACATTGCTTTAAGCAGCAGTGGCCCCAATAATAATTCATTCACTTGTAATCACTGATTACATAGTCCCTCTTCTCTCAGCTGCAAAACCAGAAGATTACTTCCAAATCCATGGAATCCACATAATTGGAATATTATGAACCTCTGAACTAATACGTACAAAGAGTACCCCAACACATGAACTGTTCTCCCCTCTAAGATGACAGGATTTTTCTCTTATTCCGAAATTGCTCCTGGTGCTTAGGAGGGCAAAACACTGACACCACTCTGTACGCAGGTGATCTCTTTCAGAATAGGAGGAAACTGTCTTCTTCACTAGAAAGGCAAAGTTTTTGAGGAGACTGTCAGAAGCGCCTGTAGAGATGACGAGGCTCTAACTGAGGAAGAAGGAGGAAAGGAGGCAGGTTTTTCGAGGTTTTTACCTGGGTGCGCTGCAAGGGGATCTGTTTTAACCACCTGTTCCTACACACTCTTAGGAAAAGGATGGCTGGGGGGGGGGGGGTGGTCTGTCCTCTGAGCTCTTGCAGCAGAGTTAACTCAGGACCAAGCCTTTACTGAGCTCAGATGAGAGATCTGCACACTTTAAGTTTAATCTGTTCCTATGCTTTTTTATTTCCTCTTAGAAATATCTGTTTTATTTCCTCTTAGATTCCTAAGAAGGTTTTTGTGTTGGGGGAGTGGAGGGGCACAAGCAGAATCAAAATGGCAGCAGGGCCAATGGCTGAAGAATCCTCTAGAGGAAGATTATCTTACCGATGGCAGGCAAGCACCTGGGGCACAGAGAAAGCAGGCTGTGGGGAGGGAGGTCAGGAGGTGGGCATTTTCCCTGAGTAGATACTGTAATCCAGTGCCCTTAGGAGAAATGATGATTCCCCCCTATAGCGTGGGGACCGGTGGGACATGCCGGGAAATGGAGACCGCAGTCCCCGCTGGCAGCTTTTCACCTCAACACTCAGCCTCACCGTGACTCCCTGACCTGAGTGGGTGACGCACATCTGAAGTAGTGGCTGTGCCCGGGGCATACCTCTGCCTCGCTGTGGCTTTCTCTCCACTTTCCTTACAAGGGAGTAGCTTGTGGATCAGGCTTTTTAGCTTCTGAGAGGAAAGACTGAGTTTCCAAATAGCGAGGTCCAAGCCTTGTTGAAAAGTATAGAACAAGCCAAAGGAGTTACAAGGCAAGGTTGCTCTTTTCTTATTTTATCAGTTTATTTGTCATCTGCTTTGGCCCCATGATCAGACAGTACTGCTTATAATCTTCGATTAACAGTGGATTTCTCGATCTTGCACCTGTCTTCCGTCCATTACGGTTTTGGCAAAAATTACCCTTCAAAAATGCTCCAAAGGCAAAGCAAGAGAAAACAGATGAAGCCTTTCAGGGTGTTCCCAGCGCCAAGGCGAACACAGCCAACCGAGTGGCCTGTTTGAGGCACAGAAGTAAGGATTCTCCATGTGAACTTAAATAGTGGTTAAAAGAATTGCTGCAGAATTACTGATACAGTAATATCCCAAGGAACTGAGCATCAGGCATGTTTAGAGCCACTAATACGGCACTTAGTTGCTTAAGTTTGAGATTACAACTATTTTTGGAGGGGAATTAGGAAGTGCAGGATAAATTCCTGACTTTTTTCTAATTTGCTATTTTGCGGACAGGCAAATACTCCAGAGAAACTCCCTGGAATTTCAGGATGAAGCCAATATGCTTTTCAAAAATCCAATGAGCAGTCACCACCTTAAAAACAGGTCCTTAGGGGCCCCTGGGTGGCTCAGTCAGAGAAGCATCCCTGACTTCTGCTTAGGTCATGGTCTCACCGGTTTGTGAGTTCAAGCCCTGCATCGAGCTCTGTCCTGACAGCTCAGAGCCTGGAGCTTGTTTTGGATTCTGTGTCTCACTTTCTCTCTCTCTCTCCGTCCCTTCCCTGCTTCTACACTTTCTCTCTCAAAAATAAATAAATAAAACTTAAAAAAAAAAATACTTGACAGAGACCTCTGGGGTCAGAACTGTCCAGTGAAAAGTTGTCAGGTGAGAATTTAATAGGGTTAGTGCAAGTTCTTTGCTACATCCCAATTTTTGACACTTTAAAAGATATAGTACATTGCAATGATTACTAGTTAACCTCATCAAAAAGAAAGAAATACAGATACTCGTGTGAACTCGGATATCGCTCAGTGTCAATACTTTGGCAAGAGGCCCACAAAAGATACGGCACCCACCGCGTTCTGAATGTTGGCATCCCCATGAAATCTGTATGTTGAAATTTAATGCCCCATGTGACGGCATTAGGAGGGCCTTCAGGGGGTGATTAGGTCATAAAAGTGGCACCTTCACAGCTGGGGGAACTTACAAAAGACCCCAGAGAGCTCCCTTGCCCCTTTATTTCTCCCATAGTACCTGCCTAGGAAGTAGACCTTCACCAGACACCCAATCTGCCAGTGTCTTGATCTTGGACTTCCCAGCCTCCGGAAAAATGAGAACTAATGCTTGTCGTTTATAGGCTCCTTCATTTACGCTAATTTGTTCTAGTAG
This sequence comes from Hyaena hyaena, assembly GCF_003009895.1. Taxonomy (NCBI): domain Eukaryota; kingdom Metazoa; phylum Chordata; class Mammalia; order Carnivora; family Hyaenidae; genus Hyaena; species Hyaena hyaena. The sequence goes on along the minus strand of NW_024080840.1, from coordinate 97,002 downwards.
CCTGAACAGATTAGACAGCCCACATCCAAAGCTGTGTTCTTCTGCCTGTCTCATGCTTTACACAGCTTATATTTCACTATTCCCATAGGACATTAAGGCCCGACTGCCTTAACACAGGCCCTCTGCTTTAAAGAAAGGGCAGCTCTACACGTACTGAAGTTGAGCTAGTACTGTTCTTCCTGAAGGTCTCATCATGATTCTTGTGTTCTTTTCCTGTTATCTGCTATTTTTCTACATCTGGGTACGACTCAATGGAAGTATCTTTCTATTCCTCCCTGGAGCAGAGGCGCAAGGCTATTTTTGGAAAAACACTTACATCCTTGCTTCAGTTGCTTTTATGATCCGCTCATAGGAGGGCATGAGTGCAGGCTCACAGTCCCCTTTCTAAAATCCTTGGACCTGATGTATTTGGAATTCAACTTTTTTTTTTCAGATACGGCAACTATAGCATAGATTACGCAACACTTCGGGGGGGGGGAGCAGTGGTCTGAGCAGGCACCGCATCATCAAACACATTAATATTTGTATGAATTTTCACCATAAAGACAAATCCCTTCATGTCAGCTCAGGGCCAGCTTGCCATCCAAGGAGTTTTTGTGTCGCATCTGCAAAAGGCCTTCCAGTTTTCTAGGCATTTGGGGTTTTGAAACCAAGGGTAAGAGTGTGTAGATCTGTATGAGGTCTTGAAAGAATGGAGATCCGGGATTTCCAAGAGTTGAGACAAACTGATGTTCGCAACGGCGGCACAATCTGTTGGTGTTTACAGAGAGGAGAGAGGCCTTCCACTCGTAATCTAAGGGGCCTTCCAAGGGATGTTTCAGACAAAGAACTGGCCAACGGGCAACAGGACTGAAGGTGGATGGGTTGCTCTGATCCCTGAGCTTCTGTCCTATGACCTTGACATATTCTGTCCCCCAAAGGGAGCGCTATGGTCATGGAATGCGAGCTCCCTGGCTGGTCTGCAGGGAAACGGCACCTGACCGTTCTGAGGAACCTTCCCAGACTAGAATAAAAACCTCAACAAGGCAAGAGAACTGGAAGCAAAGGGCATGCCTGCGCTATGACTCCACAATAATTACACACTTTGATTTTTTAAGAATATAACACACCCCCCCTCCAAATTTTCATTCTTTTCTTAACATAGGGGAAAAATTCTTTTTAAAACCCTTGTCTTTGAAGTTTGGAAGGTGGCATTTGGAAGATTCTATTCTGGGTTGTTGAGCTGGGGATTGTATAGTAGGGACTGGGTAAGTTGTCCTTGAGATGAGAGGCTGTCGCCAGCGGAGACATAGGAAGATAAAGGCTTACTTGGCTTCCAGGGCGAGCGCGATGATGCCCGCAGCCATGGGGGCCGAGGCCGACGTCCCGGTGTGGTTGTCTGTGCAGCGCTGCCTCAGATCGGTGGTGATCTAGAAGACAGAAAGGAGAAAGGTAGGGAGCTAGGGTCAACGTGAGGCACATGCAAGTAGAAAGAAATTTACTCATGACAGTGGAATGGAGGGGTGTTGAAGCAGTTGTTTTAAATGCCTTGTCCCTGCAACTCCTGACCACATTGCTTCCAGAGACTCTCCTGCAGAAGTCAACTTCGCAAAGGGACGTGTTGGGAAATTGGACTCCACTTCAGTTAAAACCAGGGTCAGGACTGCGGGGAGTCTTTGGCTCGGAATGCAGGGGGTATGCAAATGGCCCCTTACATTTTACCCCCAAACCCTTGCTTGCCTCACCCCAGACCCAGCTCTCCTTAACACTAAAGTTCTTCCATTACCCCAACAGTTTTCATAATCAGATATGTTGAACCGACAACCAGACACTGAGTTAGGCATTGGTAGCTTAAAAGCACACGTTCTGACTCCTGGCCTCTCAGAACCGATACTTTGGGAGAGCTTCAGGGTTTGTTTTTTAAATTTTTTTAATGTTTATTTATTTTTAACAGACTAACAGACTATGAGTGGGGGAGGACAGAGAGAGAGAGAGAGAGAGAGAGAGAGAGAGAATCTGCAGCAGGCTCCAGGCTCTGAGCTGTCAGCACAGAGCCTGATGATGGGCTCAAATCCATGAGCCGAGAGACCATGACCTGAGCTGAAGTCAAACGCTCCATGGACTAAGCCACCCAGGTGCCCTGAGCTGCAGATTTTGTGGCATGCTCTGCCCTACAGGGAACACTGGTGTAAGACCTCCTCAATGATTTAATGTGAATACAAAAAACACGCTTGAACCCAGTGCGTTTGATGGGAGATGACAGTGCTAAGTGCCTGTTGGCGTGTTACAGAAGGAGATTAGCCATTTGTCCATTTTCTTCCATCGGAATGTGAGAACTAGATCATTTTCTCCTCTTGGTTTGAATCCAGCTCACTTCGGCTGTGGATGAATAACATGCCCACCAGCAAGAGCAGGGCTCTCCAACCTTTGTTTCGGGATCGTTTCACTAAGGGGAAAAACAGTTAAACTGAGATTCTCCATAACGAGACAAGTTAAACACTAGGAGATAAACGTTCTGCAAACCACTGAAATGTCTAAGCTATAAAAAATCCTTGCTTCCCCACAAGCATCCACTTTTGCCTCCTTGGGGCTCATACCACTCCTGCTGGGAATGCATGAGGCTCATGGGATGAGCTCGTGGTCTCCTGGTAGTTATTGGAAGGCAAGGGTTAACCCTCTTTTGGCATCAAGACAAGGGTATTGCCCCTATTTTGCAGACAGGAACACTGATGTGAAAGATCATCAGAAAGGTATGGCAGGGGGATAAAGGCAGCTGAAAACTCTTGGATAAAGTGTATCTAAAGGATACTCTTCCCGAGAAGGGTGTCGATTGGCTGCTCTGGAAAGAAATTTGATCCTCACAGGAAGAAAGCGCTGTGGAATTCCTTACAAATGAGCCCTCCCCTAAATATTTCCTCAGGGTCCCATGAGGATGTGTGTGTGGACTATTTAATTATCTGGTATGGATCGAGACTGACACGCTGGCTGAACTAAGTTTCATACAGGGTCATCGTTCTCAAGGTCTTTTCTTTGTTTCTCTTGACACTTTTAGTGTCACCAGATGATCCACACCAGACAGGCACTGATATACAAAAGTGGTAGAGTGAACAAAAATACAGAGAGCCATAGAGATGTGGCGGTGGAAGAGAGGAGGCGAGCTTTACCCTCTTTTCCCGAAAAAAGGTCTGGAGCCCTGACAGTGTATCTGGCTAGCAGGAGAGCTTGTCTCCTGATTCACAGACTTGATTACCCAGCAACCTTCCAAACCTCCACAGTGGCTGCTTGCAAGATATTTGGGTAAATGGAGCCCGTGCCCACTTCTGCATCAGAAACTTTCTGAATTTTTAATTGCTGACTTCATTATTTTTAAAAAAGGGTTATTTACTTATTTTGAGAGAGAGAGAGTGTGTGTGCAAGTGGGAAAGGGGCAGAGAGAGAGGGAGACAGAAAATCCCAAGCAGGCTCCATGCCGACAGCACAGAGCACGACTTGGGGCTCAAACTCAAGAACTGTGAGATCAGGATCTGAGCTAGAACCAAGAGTCGGGTGCTTAACTGACTGAGCCACGCAGGCGCCCCGAACTGTTGACTTGAAAATGTATTTTTCTTTGGCTTTTTGTTGGGGTAAAAGACACATAACACAAATTTACCCTTTTGACAACTTTTAAGTGGCCGGTGTTGTTAATTATATGCACACTGCTGTATGCCAGATCTCGAGAATGGTTTTTAACTTGAATGAATAAAACTCCACCCATGAAACAACCCCCCATTGTCCCCTCCCCCAAGCCTGTGGTAACCACCATCCTACTTTCTGTTTCTATGAGTTTGACCATTCCAGGTACCTCATATAAATGTAATTCTATAGAATTTGTCTTTTTGTGTGTGGGTGACTGGATTATTTCACTACGAATAACACCCTCAAGTCTCACTCATGTTGTAGTATATTGCAGGATTTCCTTCTTTTTAGGCTGCATAATATTTCATTGTATGTATTTACCGTATTTTCTTTATTCATCCATCCATCAGTGGACATCTGGGTGGCTTCTACCTCTTGGCTATTGTAAACGTGGGGATGCAAATATCTCCTCACAATACTGTTTTCAATTCTTTTGAATGTATAAGCAGAAGTGGGGCTGCTGGATCACTGTAATGGTATTTCTAATTTTTTTAAATGTTTGTTTTAGAGAGAGAGAGAGAGAGGCGCACAGGGGAGGGGCAGAGAGAGAGGAAGACAGAATATGAAGCAGGCTCCAGGCTCTTAGCTGTCAACACAGAGCCTGACATGGGGCTCAAACCATGAACTATGAGAAGTCCGGCACTTAACCGACTGAGCCACCCAAGTGCTCTGCAAAGGTATTTCGAATTCATTTGAAATTGTGGGTAAATTTGCAGCCTCATTTTCCAAACACCCGGTCACTAAGTCAAGGCATAAGGACCTGGGAGCAGTGTGTTTCTGAATCTCCAGATAGTCTGTTGTTGAGAGATGGCCCTGCCTGTATTCTTTTCATTTCACCTATTTTTCAAGGTCCCACTCCTTTGCCAAGTTTTCTTTTTTTCAATGACTTGTGCCTGGATTCAAGATTTTTCACAATGTCTTCTCACTTGGCTCATCTTGCGTCTTCCTCAGCTGTACCAGACACTTTCGGTGCACAGAAACAAATCCAGAATAAACACTCCAAGTGTGTGTAATGTTTTTCGGTCAGATAAATACCCATCTCCGGCAAACCTCAAACGTGAACAATAAAAACTTGACGATGTCAGGGCTGTCATAGGAATATGCCTCATCCCCCTACGGTTACCAGGTATGGACATACAGGTCGCACACTTACGCTAAAAACTGCTCGGTACTTTTCTACGCAAACACCAACCAAACGTTAAATGCTCTTAATATGGGCAAGCGTCTGCGATTCCATTGTGCTTTCATTTCTTTATGTTTTGCAATCACCTTAACTAAATGAAGCTTGAGTGGTGAGAGGCAGTGAAGAGGGGCGGAGCAGGGAGGTGACGGAGAGGGGGAAGGGTAAAAGGAATGGAGAGAAAAGAAACAAAAACAGCCTCGCGCCTTCTCATCCCGCTGGAAGTGGGAAATTCCAGCTGGGTCATTTCAAGAGGAAGTTACCGTCAGTGGTGGAAATATTTAGGTGTAAATTACCGGCAAGATCTGAGGCAGGGGTTTCATCATTAAGAGAAGCTGCAGTATCAGGGAGTTTTTATGTCTGTCTTTAGAAAGGGAAGGCAAAAGACCACCAAGGAACAAGCAATCGTGAAGAAAAATGATGTCCCGTAAACTGGAACCATATGCAGGAACCCCATTAATCACAACACACGCCCGCAGGGTCTGACAGTGTCATTTAAAAGAAGAGTTTCAGGGAACAGTCGGCCACATCATGGCGCACGGAACCCAGAGGTTCTGTGTGTGACAACGGAAAAATAAGGCTCTTCCAGGTTGGAGCCCATTTTATTTTATTTTATTTATTTATTTATTTATTTATTTTTTTTAAATGTTTTATTTATTTCTAGGAGAGAGAGAGAGAGACAGTGTGAGCAGGGGAGGGTCAGAGAGAGAGGGAGTCACAGACCGAAACAGGCTCCAGGCTCTGAGCTGGCAGTCAGCACAGAGCCCGACGCGGGGCTCGAACCCACGAACCGCGAGATCATGACCTAAGCGAAAGTCGGACGCTTAACCGACTAAGCCACCCAGGCGCCCCAGTTGGAGCCCATTTTAAAAACGGTCTCAGAATTTGGTTTCGGTCCCAATGGCCCTTCACGCACACTCCAAATTCCCTTGGGTCGCTAACCCAAATCAGAAACAGCATTTTCCTCCATAGAACCTCTCTGATTGCTCAAGAAAGTATCCTTTCTGTCCGTCAGAGTGAGGCAAACAGGAGATGACACCAGGCCTCGAGCCAGATCAAAGCTGTCCTGATCAGCAAATCGGATGTGCGGCCTGTCTCGAGGATGCGTAGCAGATGGCGTTTTGGACTCCGCCAAGTGAGGGATGTCATCTTTATTTGGTGCGAAGGGCTGGGGGTTGCTCAGGCCCAGTCACATGTCCTCTGAGCAGAACCATGACTTTTTCTCATCCTCAGCTCTTGTTTCCTATGATTTCACATTTTATTAGTTGGGCTGATTGGATCTTTTATTCCAGCCTGTTGAGGAAATTCTCCGGGGAATCTCAGTTCTGATTGACTTTGGCCATGAGTGACAAGCCTTAATAGCAGCCCTGAAGAGTTCAGAGTTTCTATCTCCCTGATATCTCGTGACGTGTTTTATTTTGAAGATGCCATATTGCCTCCTATCTGGTAAAAGAGCAACGGAACAGATATTTTTAAAACACGAGATGATTCTACTGTCTGTGAGGTAGAATTTGTGTCTGGTGTAGATTTGGATTTGGATGAGGAATGTGCCAGGAAAGCTGTTTCAGACACAGCTATGGGGGGATAAAGGGAGAAAATATATCTTCAATGTGTCAATGAATCAAAAAAAGGAGCTGATTTATTAAGCACGGCAAAATCAAAGGGAATTGAGAACCAATTAATGTTTTCCGTGTTCACCGAAGTCTGGTATAAAATTCAATCATGACTGACAAGCCTGCACGAAATCCCAGTTCTGTGTTGCTCGAGGAATCTGTTAATGGAAGTGCAGATGTGAGGCTCTGCTTACAAATGTGAGGTTGCTGATGCTGGAGGAAGACGCCATCTGAGGTCATCTTTTGCGTCTCCCAAATGTACAGCTTGGTTCTAGGTAGAGAGCGGAAGCACAGTATTTCTTGGCCGAGTTGAATGACTAACATCAGGCTCCCTTATACTCGTTTTTTCCTCTACTTTAAACTCCCCCATTATTAGGAAAGACTTCAAGGTTGCTTTTTTGTCAACTGTCCAAATAAAAACTCACATAAATGTATAAGCAACCTATGAAAATTATGTGTGTATATGTGTATCCATAACCGAGGGGCTAAAGTACAGCTATTCTTCACAACTACTGTTGTTACCACAGGCTGGACTCTTCTAAAACCACCACCTCAAGCAGCTTGCAACAAGGGAGAGGACACGCACGCCTGCGTGCGTGCATACAGCTACATTGAAACCCACAGGAAGTCTGCACGCAAGATACACGATCAACTAAGGAAATGAAGGCTCAGAGACACCAACGTGCCTAAGGACATGTCGCAGCTACTACAGAGCTGGGTAAATGGTGATGTTAAATCCTGAAATGTTAGCAAAAGAGAAAGCCGAGCTACGCGGTATTGTCATCCGTGAGAGCTAAGGTGGCCCTTCCAGACCACCACCAGCCATGGCAGCAGAACTGGCCTTGAGAGCCAGCCCAGGTCGGCAAGTGGGTATAGACATTCTCCTTCCGGCTGCCATCGAAATCAGGACTTTTTAGGAGCAAATTTCCTCTCCTCTATTTAACATTCTCAAGAGACTATGTATCAGACTTCCAAACAAACCAAACACATCTGGATTTGCTAGTCATCTGCCTGAGAAAGAATGGCATTTCTCAAGCCAAAAGAAGAAACAGAGAGATGATAGAAATCAACCCCATTGTGAATGGTGACTGCACCTGAATAATGATTTGGGGGGCAGGGGAGGGGAGCAGGATGTTTCTGTGAGAAGGGAAAATGTGTAGCTGCTTAGAAACATTAGGAGTAATAAGAAAATTCCTCCACGTGGAATGGGTCACTCAATCCAACCCTGAGATACCCTGGGTGGCAAGTTGAGAGATAGAAGGAGAGATACAGCGTGAGGAGGGGAGGGTCAGAGAGAGGGAGACACGGAATCTGAAGCAGGCTCCAGGCTCTGAGCTACCTGTCAGCACAGAGCCTGACGGAGGGCCTGAATCCACGAACCACGAGATCATGACCTGAGCCGAAGTCAGACGCTCAACCGACTGAGCCACCCAGGCACCCCAGCAAGTTAGTTTTGAACACAAATAAATAACATGACATGAGGATGGGCTGAGCAGAGCGTATATACTCTAACCCTTGGCTCAGCAGACCCCTCCCAGGAGGAATAGGATCACCACCATATTCCAATCTCTAAGACAAATGACCAGAGGAAAAAGGGCAAAGGTTGAACTCGTCCCAAAAGAAGGAGATAATTTAATGATGGGAGGGACTGGGGAGAGAGAGAGAAGCTTTATTTCCAAATCAGAACTTGGGGAGAAATTTCAGGAGGCAGTGAAGAGTTTTAGACGGGATCTCTGATGCTCTTTGGCACTAAGAAAGCTTGTATGTACACCTTTATCACAGAGCATTTTCATATGCAAAATACATTATTGCCAAATGCCTTTTGCCTTCCATCAACCTACTAGAGGGAGTTTTTCTTAATGAAACCGAGCATCTCCCTGTCTTCCTGTGGCTATATAAACAATCTGTGACACTGCCATCCTTCCCAGGGTCTGAGAGTGATTTATGCACGCACGTTGACTAAGCTTGGGCTCTGGGAAGGAACAAGACACAATCTTTGACCTCACGTAGTTTCCAATCTACTGCAAAACAGACAGTCAGTAAGAAAATGTGTAATATATTAAGTAGCTCTAAGGACATGAGGAAGAAAAGTGAACAAGATAGAAGCGAGTGGGGGAGGGGAACAAGAAAAATCCTCCCTGGGATGAAATTTGAGAAGTGACACAAATGAAGTGCTATGTGGCTGTATGGTGCCTTAACAGAGGACACTTGTGACAAGGGCGAGAGCCCTGGCTTGAGCGTCACACAAAAGGCATATTCTGGACGAGCTCAGTGCTGACACAGGGGACTAGCAACTCAGATTGGCAAAGGGCTTTAGGTTTTTGGAGGAGGACTGATTATCTTAGGAGATTATGAGAAGGTCTTACGGCATGAAAATCAAGATAAATCCACTGATAGCGAAAAATAATGATACCTATATATTCTAAATATATAGAATGGCATCAATGAGAAGGAAAATAACGGATACCTATATATTCTAAATATATAAATGGCACCAATGAGAAGAAGAAAAAATGCCATACTTGTGGCATGTTACTGTAACTGTGAATGTTATTACATATACGACACAAAATAAGATATACGCAATAGTGTTAATAAAAACATATCAGTCGATAAAGCCAGATTATCGATTAATACCCAGTCATTTCAACTGATTTCTATTTAGCTTACAGGGCACCTTCTTATCGTAGTCATCTTGATATTTTGGATGCTTCACTTGCTGTAATAAGATACAAGGCCATTACTGATCGGAAGCGATTAAAGCATGAATGGGACACCAAGGTCCGCAAGTGTCCTAACAGTAGTGACAGGAAACCAAGGGACCAAGATCTGGCTGTTTGGAAACCCAGGGCAAGGTTCTCCCGCTTGCCAAAACATTCTGTTGGGGACACGTAAGATGTATTTAACAGAAGTGCTTGTCCAGAAGCAGAGAGATCCTTCCTGTCTCCTGAATCCTCAGCGTCTGCCTGGTTCAACACACAGAGGTGCTCTACAAACAAGAAATGACAACGGTGCTCTCCTGAAGAAGCCGCAAATGGCACAAGGAGATGAGTGGCCCAGGGAGGAGAGCGCCAGAGCAAAGGGGGTCAGACACTGCCATGCCTGCGACACTCGAACACAATGCCACTGACGGAAAGCGGGCATATCCGAGGGACCACAGACATTTGGTGCAAAGCCTGGTAAAGAAAAGGTCCCAGGTGCATCCCAGGATTATTTGTCATTCTGACATCTAGAAGGAGAAGGGGTCAGCTGGACCATAAACGGCCAATGTTGCCAGCTGCGCTCATGTTCAAACTGTTAACGTGTTCACGATCAAAGCACCTTTAGGGAGTGGGTGGTACAGATTGCAATGTTGTGTAGATTGGAGAAAATGGAGGCATCACAAGCACCCCTATTAACGACGGCTGGAAAAATGGCAGCCTAGCCCCCCGGGACGCAGAAAGCTACAGTGACTTAGGCAACAACGGTACTAGCCACTTACGGAGTGAGTGGCTCAGTAGGGGCACCGGTGCGGCGTGAGTACCTTTCATGCAGCATCTCCTCTTCACCGAAAATCAACGAGGCTGTTGAGGGTTTTGCCTCCGTTCTACACATGGGGAAACCAAGGCTCTGTGAGGGTCACTGAGCCACTGAGTGAGGTGTCTAAAGCTAGAGATTAACTCGAAGCAGCTCCCAAATGTCTTCTCCAGTTTATGGTAATTTGCAGATTCAGGCAAAATAAAGATATTCTAACAATGGGGTGGAGAAGAATTACTAATAAATTGCTGCTATGAAAATAGGAGGAAGAGATTAAATGAAAGTTAGAAACAAATAGGTGACATATATAAAATGAGTCAGTGAAGGTTTGGTGTCAGAAGCAGCAGTTACAGAGAAAGTGCAGTCTATGACTGAACGACTCCATCCAGTGAATGGATCATTCTGTCCATCCCTGGGAGAATTCTAAATGATGGCCTGTCATTGGGGGTGGGAGAGGGGGATGGTCATAGCATCTACCACAGCATCACAGCATGATGAGGGCCCAGGAAGCTCAAGTCTACGGAGTCAATCTCACATAGAGATTTCGAGGTCTGTCCACATTGCCTTCTCCCATCCAGGACCCAGAAAACCCTTTCTTCTCGAAGACGTTTATGGAACTTCATGGTACCCTCTCCACAGCAATCATCCCACAAGAAAAAACAGGAGTAGACAGGCATATTTGCTTTGAAGCAATGGCAACTTTGCCTTCACACTCGAGAGCTATGGAAAGAGAACGCTTATTCCAGAGAGTTCCATCAGGATTTTTATGGTGCAGAACTGACGGATGCCATTTAGTTTTAGTGGACCTTGACCGTGAGTTCTGAGAGATAAGCAAATACAAGAGCAAAAGAGGCACTCCTAGATTATAACACTTTCATAATGAAGGTAAAACATCACGGAACATCACTTTCCCATTAAGAAAGCCAGGAAGCTGCGAAACTTGTCATCTCTGTATTTCCTTCTTTTAGATTTTACTTTGTATTGTAGGGTAATGTTTACTGATGAATGATGGAGGCACTTCAAGGTGGATTCATGCACATATTTCTTAATCCAGTTACTGTGGAAGAATTAGGGAAAGCTAGGGGCAGATGGGATACGTATAGGGGTAGGCAATTTTTATTTAAATCAATCTGAAAAATGTAAGTAAAGAAGGTAGGGAGAAATCACGCATGAAAATTATAGAATAACCAGAATAATCAGGAGGACCCAAATGGATGTGGATGAAGAATGACCAGAAGGGAGTACTGTCCTATCACCTGTATTTCCTCCGTGTGTAAAAGTCAGAGGCGACCCAAATCTGCATGAATCTACAAGACCCGAGTGCAGAGTCTTAGCTAAATGCTAAAAAATGTCAAGTAAAGCGGCTTAGATTCACTTTAGAAAGACAAATCCTGAGGCAGTTTATAAACCTATGATCAAGAAAAGAGCAAAATGCAAAGGTGTTTGAAATGTAGAACCAGAGGCACGGTGCTGGGCACCCCAAAAGTCAGACTTTCCTTGAGCATCAGTGGGTCAAGGGGTATGCAGAGCCCTTTTTATTTCCTTCTATACCGTCTTTGTAATAACGTCACAAACCATGCAATATTAATTGCCCACGTTTTACAGGTGAGGCTCTTGAGGCAGATAAATGAAATAATGTGTCTAGCGTTACCCAGCTCTGGTAAATAGTTCAACAGCGAACAAAACCCATGCAGCCTGGTCCTGCAACCTGAACTCTCAATCAGGTCACTGTCTTCACGGGGAGCAGGGCATGTGGGTAAGCAGGCGATCACGTGGGACTCCCGTGCTTTTCATTCAGGCGAGTTGGTGCCTCAGTAGCAATAGAAAAGCACCTTTTGATAGGTTTAGCTCACAGTGAATTAGTCAGACCCACTTTGAAACCGAAGCGCTGAAGGTAAGTTTCAAAGAGGGATAAAGGAAGTAGGCTGAGAGTCAGAACTAGTCTCTTCTCTGCCACTAACTCGCAAGGTCAATGTGGACCATTCATTTGTCTTCAATAAAACTAAGGCTTACTCATGTCTAAGACCACATCAAATGCTGGTATATAATGGCCCAGAGAAGCACGTTCAGTGAATTGGTAAGAGTGACAACACTTACAAATACTTGTAGTGAGTCAGCAACTAACTTCCGTGTATTACGTGTCTATTTCCACATATTATTTTTGCGTATAAGCTTACAGGTCTTCCTTTGTGTTTCATACTGGAAGATAAATGAGCCAATCATGACATGCAAATGCACATACTATTTTCTTATCGTAGGACTCTCCGCTGCTGTAGGTGGTGGCCAACGTGGACGAACACTCTTCCAGGTACCAGGGCTTCTTCCCACTCTCGGCGGTGCTGCTGATGGAGATGGTGTAGATGCTGTTGGTGTAGCCGTCGCAAGAACAGTGGTCTTTGCTCCTTCCACCGTTCCCCGAGGCCCAGACAAAAACAGAGCCAAGGCCTCTCCGCCCCTGTTCACAAACAGAAAAAGTTAAATGATGGAAAACACAGATCACAGGTGCTCAATGGAGAGAAGATCAAAACTAACAGGGCTTCATCAAGCATTTACAGGAGGGCAGTGATGCTCTTTTAATAACATGCTGGACTTAAGCTGTTTTTCGAGGTGAGAGGGGTTGCTTTTGGAAACTAAAATAATCTGTACGTAACATACAGCCTGGTGACTATGGATAATAATCCTGTATTGCTTATTTGAAAGTTGCTAAGACAGTAGATTATTATTTTTTTTATTTTAATGTTTATTCTTGAGAGAGAGTGAGCATGGGTTGGGGGGGAGCAGAGAGACACACACACACACACACACACACACACACACACACACACACACACAGAATATGAAGCAGGCTTCAGGCTCCAAGCTGTCGGCACAGAACCTGATATGGGGTTCAAACTCACGAACTGTAAGATCATGACCTGAGCCAGTCGGACGCTTAAGCGACTGAGCCACTCAGGTGCCCCCTAAGAGGGCAGATCTTGAAAGTTCTCATCACTAGAAAAAAAAAATGTATAGCTATGCATGGTGATGGATTTTAACTAGACTCACTGTGGTGTTCATTTTACAATATATACAAATATCAAAGCATTATTTTGTATATTTGAAACTAATATAATGTTATAGGTCAATTACATCCCAATAAAAAAATCTAACACAGTCCCTTTCAGAATGCAAACTGGTGCAGTCACTCTGGAAAACAGCATGGAGGTTCCTCAGAAAATTAACAATAGAGTTATACTATGACCCAGCAATTGCGCTATTAGGTATTTATACAAAGGACATAGAAATGCTGATTCAAAGGAGCACATGCACTCCAATGTGTATAGCAGCACTATCAACAACAGCCAAATTATGGAAAGAGCCCTAATGTCCATCGACTGATGAATGAATAAAGATGTGGTGTATGCGTACAATGGAATATTACTCAGGGACCAAAAAGAATGAATTATTGCCATCTGTGACAACATGGATGGGACTAGAATGTATTATGCTAAGCAAAATAAGTCAGAGAAAGATAAATATCGTTATGATCTCACTCATATGTGGAATTTAAGATACAAAACAGATGAACATAGGGGAAGGAAAGGAAAAATAAGGTAAATGCAGAGAGGGAGACAAACCCTAAGAGACTCTTAAATACAGAGAAGAAACTGAGGGTTGCTGGAGAGGTGTTGGGTTGGGGGATGGGCTAAATGGGCTATGGGCATTAAGGAGGACACTTGTTAAGATGAACACTGGGTGCTGTATATAAGTGATGAATCACTAAATTCTATTCCTGAAACCATTATTACACTATATGTTAACTAACTTGGATTTTAATTAAAATAAATAAAATCATCCATTTCATGTGATACCGTCATAGAGCACCAGTGAATACAATAACAGGGTTCACGTTCAGTAGGCGGCTACCATGGACCAGGCAAAATTATAATCGTCTTGCATGAATCAGACCAAAGTCTTCCGACAACGCTGTGGGAATGGTACAATCTTTGTTTCCATTGTATAGATGAAGAAGTGAGTTACAGAAGTTCAGAAATGCTCCCAAGGTCAGGAAGTGGAAGGACAAAATTGGAACCCAGACAACACGATCCCAGAGTTGGAATACTGTTAGTCGTAATTACCACAGACCTCCAACAGTGCGATAAATCTTCCTCCACACAAAATGGGGGCTTTTACGCTCCCTCAGTTGACATCCGATCAATATGAGGGGTGAAGAGGTTATGTATTTATTCTGCGACTGGATCACATTGCTGGTGAGTAGCAGAATTGGGGACTATGTGCCTTCCAGAGCTGTGCCTCCCCTATGTATGGCATGGGCGTTAATTATGAAGGATGTTGATGGATGCTCCCAGAAATAAATGAATTCTATGATTAGGTATGTTTGGAAAATCTACGTTAAGCAAAATTAAGCAGGCTCTCCTACTGCAGAATGTAGTGAGTGATCGTTCATCCCAAAACTCTAAGGGTGCGGGGGACGACAATGTGATGTTTTTTCCAAACATATTTGATTGTGGATACCTTTTGTCAACCAGATCCATGAATTTTTTCTTACAAGGCTAGGAGACGAAGTTACATTCTTTAGGCCAAAACTTGGCACATTCTTGAAGATTTTCCAAAGGTTGTGAAGAAATTAAAGAGAAGAAGCAAAGGAGAACATACATGTACTAAAGCATAATGACCATTTGGTTCTCTAAGAGGTCATCTTCAGAAGAAAAGAAAGAAAGAAGCCAAAGGGAAGAGCAGATTTCTGAACAGAGTGGAATCCCTCAGAAATTCTACCTTTTTAAACCCCGAAGTCACACTGGCGGACACGTGGCCAAAATCTATCGTTGGTAATGAGACAGTGGTAGCTGAAGCCACATAGCTAGTGAAGGCTGAACCGCTTTCTTGCTTCGAGGCCCTGGTGTTTATGGTCTCAGGTGGAGGGAAAGTATTTGGGGTGCTATTTTGTGCTATGTTGGAATTTCTGGTAAAAGAGCCAAGGAAGGAGAGACGATGGAGAATTTGAAATATCCTTGATAAACTGTCTGTGACCTTGAAACCTCAAAGAACAGAATATTCATGACACGACTTGAATGACCTGAACATAGATTTCTTTTTGCCATGCAATGTGGAAAAATGCAAAATGATCAGACAGGAATGGGAAGTATTCACAAAGAGAGAGGGGGAGAAAGTTCTGGATGTTACTGCCACAAGACAGCCGGGTCTGGTTTATCATCTTTCAGTTTCCCAACAAAATAATCACAAAACGTACAGAAGCATGCAAAAATCAAGAAGCCATCGTAAACTAAGGATTTTGTTGAATGCTTTCTAAATCTCTAGAAGGAATTACTCCTCACTCCACATCCACTCTGGTGTGGATGGCCAGGTTGAGAAACTCCGGTGACTGACCTATCTCCTCACCTCAGAGACAGAACATCACAGCCAGAGAAGGAAGGGTCAAATTCATCATCGACATATGCCTTCTCTATTACTGAGAGGCTGTGTTCCTGGCAAAAAGCATGATAACACTGGAGCTTTATCTGACAGGTCAACAGAACACATGATGTAATGCCAAAACATTCTTGGTTTAAATACCACTGTAGCCAATAATAGACTAAGAAGCACAAAACTATCAAAAAGCACATATAGCACAATCACATTTGTATGCCTATATATAATTACGACTATGTGCCTGTGTATAAAATGCAATGGAAAGATCTTGGAAAACGTACTTGACTTTACTTTTTAAACAATGCTTATTTATCTATTTTGGGGAGAGAAAAAGAGCACAAGCAGGGGAGGAGAAGACAGAGAGGTGTAGACACAGAATCCAAAGCAGGCTCCAGGCCCCGAGCTGTTAGCACAAGCCCCATGCAGGGCTTGAACTCATGAACCATAAGATCATAACCTGAGCCGAAGTTGGACGCTCAACCGACTGAGCCACCCGGGCACCACCCCCCCCAAACTCATTCAATTAAAAAAAAAATTTAACAAGAAAATATTTAGCAGGTACTTTTATGTTCACAGTATCATCAAAAATGGGGGATACAAAATGATATATCATCTCAGTTTAGAAAACAAATGTCTGCAATGCATGTGTGTGTGCGCATGTGTGTGCACATGTAGAGAAGTTCATGTTTATAAAGTCATATGCATAAAGCTACCATAAAGTGACAATGTAACAGAACTTACTCCGTTTGGTAAGATTAGGAAAGATTTTTGTTTGCTTTCTCACACCATCCTCCATGACCATGTATCATTTTTATAAACAGAAACAAACACACTTATTTCCCTCTTAATCTTTTCCACATTAAGAGGGAAAACACAGGGCTGATTTTTTTTTAAGTTTATTTACTTGTTTTTGAGAGAGAGAGAGAGAGCGAGAGCGCAAGCACAAGCGGGGGAGGGACAGAGAGAAGGAGAGACAGAATCCCAAGCAAGCTCCATGTCATCAGCACAGAGCCCGATGTGGGGATTAACCCACGGACTATAAGATCATGACCTGAGCAGAAACCAAGAGTTGGACACTCAACTGACTATACCACCCAGGTGCTCCTCACAGGGCCAGTTCTTAAGCGATAATTTTTATTTTATGATCAAGAGGGGTTTTATGCACAGAAGATTCACTGTGTACTAGAAACAACAGAGGCCAACATTTATGGAAACTTACTATGCACCAAGCAATGTACAAACATTCTGTACAATTCAAGTCTATATCACCATTTTACAGATGGTCAAACTAGGGCTCAGAAATGCTCACGAATGCCAGAGCCAGAATTTGAAACCCAAATGGACTGAAAGCCTGTGCCCTTAACCCTTAACTATAATCTTCTTTTGGGAAAAGTGAAGGCTAGTGTTTGCTGTATTGTTTTCTTAGCCAAATCTCCAGTGTCTTCACTGAGGATTGACATTACAACAAAAGAGCAGACCAGCCTCCATGTCCTGTCCGGACTTGGTAGCAGGTCTAAAATGATAAAGAAAGGATCCGTACATGGTCCTGAGCATTCTGGTGGGGAAGGACATAGGTTCAGATGCAAAACTCGCCCAGAAATCGCAACCTGATCAGGGCTCCCTTAGAAGTAAGACCACAGGTCATTCTATTATGGCAGCATCCAGAGGTGGGACCCTGTGAAGGAGCGAGGATGGTATTGGCGGAGTCCTTTGGAGATCCTCTGGGTCGATAGAACAGTGAGTAGCCACTGGTCTGGAAGTGTTCCTTCCAGACAGAGGTGACACCCTTCCCTCAAACAGAATGTGAAGGAATTACTTTGCAGTTGGGCACGGTGAAGGGAAGCCTCAAAGGACAGTAGGAGGCCAATAGACGCCCTGCCCCGCCGCCCGCAACCCGTTCAGGATGGAAGGAAGCTGAGGAGTATGGGTCACTGGAATTGGAGAGGGGCTAAGAGATGCTGAAAACTCATCAGGGGACATACTAACCCATGTTGGCCCTGCACGGAGGGGCCAAGGGAGCATGTACTGAGACCCCAGTCTCTTTCTCCTTTTCTCCCACTTCTTGCCAGTGTATCCTACTGACTCACCCCCACCAGAAGCCGAAGGACCTGGGAGCCCATAGGGGTCAGTATCCCCGAGCATGGAGCTTGTGGAGAGAAGGGGAGATGGGAACTGGAGAATCTAATGGGAGACATCTGCTGTTGTCCCTAAGGTGCCTTATGGAGTGAGTTGTGTCCTCTCCCCTTCAAATCCATATGCTGATGCCTTAACTCCCTAATATGACTGTATTTAAAGATAAGGTCTTTAAAGCAGTAATCAATCGGGGCACCTGGATGGCTCAGTTGGTTAAGCGTCCAACTTCAGCTCAGGTCATGATTTCACGGATTGTGGGTTCAAGCCCTGCGTTGGGCTCTGTGCTGACAGCTCAGAGCCTGGAGCCTGTTTCGGATTCTGTGTCTCCCTCTGTCTCTGACCCTTTTCTGCTCATGCTGTCTCTCTCTCACAGAAATAAAATAAAAATATTAAAAATATATATAAAGCAGTTATCAAGAATAAATGAGGTCATAATGGTAGCACGTTCATCTGATAGGACTAGTGTCCTTATAAGAAAAGAGCATGTGCAGAGGACCGGCTGTGTGAAGGCTCCCTGGAAGCCACAGAGGGAGGTGTCACCAGAACCCAACTCTACTCGCACCTTACTCAGATTTCTAGCCTCCAGACTTCAAGAAAATACATTTCTGGTGGTAAGCGCCCCCCTCTGTGGTTTTCCGGTGTGGCAGCCTGAGCTGATGAATCCAACCAATGTGAGAGGAGGCGATAAAGGGTGGCATGCCCCCCATGGAGGTGACAGAACAAAGAGATGTTGATGCCACACATCTTTTTTGCACATGAGTATGGTGACTTTTATGCACATGAGTATGGTTGAGTATGGTTTATGATTAAAGTACCAGCAATAAACATGAAATCTGTGGGCTGACCTTGCCACACAGATCTATGTGAAAGATCTACGGGGTTCCTGTGAAATAATTAGCAATTCAAAGACTTATTTACTACAGATGCATGGCACATTTCATCAGCGCGCAATCGTCAGAAAACCAAAACATATGTGGTAAAAGAAGAGCTGGCCATTTCTCCAAAACCTCAGAGTAATTTTAAGAATTAAATTTTAAGTGTGAGATGTAGGGGGAAGGGAAGGTGTGCAGAAGAGTATACAGAGAATTTTGAGACAACGTATTTCCCCAACGTGTAGGAAATGACATTGTCTAGTTTGGTAAAGTACTATGATTCAAACTGGTCACATTTAAATATGATTTTGGATGAAGAAAGAAAAAAAATAAAACATCCTCCACTGTAACAGAGTGCCAAGTTAAAAAAGTTAGTGCTAAGTTAAAAAACTCAAAATGTTTTGTGAAATCTACATGCGACCCATGAGACCAAACTCTATTGTTTTTCATCGTGTATTTAATTGCGCATGTGTTCCGTCTCATGTATGCCCTACAAAAATCGATTTATAATACCCCGTAATTTTACTAGCAGAGGCTAGCAGGGGCCTGGATTTTCTTGTGGTTCAGGAGGTCAGAAAAGGCTACTTTATGTTGCATTACCAATTAAATCCTATACTCCAAGCCAGGTTTTAAAAGCTAGCCAGTGTGATGGAACCAAATTTCTTTCTTTAAAATGGTGTGATTCTTTTCTAGCCAATACAGTTAGATTTTATTATTGTTTTAATAATAAATTTTTAATGGGAATTTTAATATTATTTTCTTTTCCCACATCATTTAGAAAGTATTCTTCAAGGGGAACGAATAAGTGACCAGCAACGTCCACATACTATATATATATATAAGTGTGTGTGTGTGTGTGTGTGTGTGGCTGGACACTGTGCTCGTGCTTTCACAAATATTAGTCAATTCAGAGCAATACCATTTAGTGAGATATGTAATTTACAGATTTGGAAACCGAGTACCACTAAGTAACAGGCGCGCCATCGATAACGGGGATGTGGTGGAGGCAGAGAACGGAGGTCCCAACAAAAGTGATCAGAATGCACGTTATCTGTATGTGTCAATCTGAACGGACAGGACAACAGAACGCACGATGTTTAGGATGAGGCACTCTCCTTTATCTGCAGTGTCTTCCAAGCGTAGCCTGCATGGCCGGTTCCCAAAGTCCTCCCCACTCTGCCCTTAGGAAGAAAAGAGCGTCCCCCGCCCTCCACGGAAGTTCTTCCATATTGGGACCATGGGGAAGGGGGCTTCAGGCCAGAAGAGGCTGGGCCAAGACAAGGATACTCACAACTATTGGGTAGCTGAGATATGAGGAAAGAACTGCTTTTTTTTTTTAAATGAAATCAATCATCTTTTTAACAAAATCAGTCTTGTTCCTAATGAAGCAGGTTCACTGACAGAAATAGGCTTGTTCTGGAAACCTAAGGTCAAGGCGAAATGTCCACCGTGCCCTTGAGGAAGGTATCTGTGGTGCTCACACAAACTGTCCCGGAATTCTATAATATACAGTGCTTGTTACAGCCATAGCTGAGAACCCTCTGAGTCATGATCGTTAGGAGGAGAGAGACTTCCCATGAAAACGGAAGCTTCTTAAAGGTGACCTAAGAGGTAAGCCAAGAAGTACAATCCATAGAGAACAAAGAAGGAGCAGGTGGTCACACAGGTCCTAATGTCTTGGGGACAACTGTGGCGAATCCTAGTGTCACAGAATCTTCTTCGGGAATGCACCAAGAGAATGCAGTCATGGTGTGGATTTCAATAAGATGTCTTTGCGAAAGACTAAAGCCTCTGCCTTGTTTCCTCAATCGGTTCATTAAGGCAAGATTGGGATTAGGATGGGAAAATTAATCACAGCTGACCCTTGAACAACACAGTTTTGAAGTGCACAGATCCACTCACATGTGATTTGTTTTTAAATAAATACAATACAGAAGTGTAAATACACCTTCTCTTCCTTATGACTTTTCTTAGTAACATTTTTCCTCTAGCTTACTTTATTGTAAGAAGACAGCATATAATACATGTAACATACAAAATAGGTGTTAATCGACTGTGTTAATGGTTAAGACTTCCAGTCAAGCAGTAGGTTCTGGGGGAGTCTAAAGTTATGTATGGATTTTGGATTGCATGGGGGGCGGTCAGAGTCCCTCATCTTCATGTTGATCAAGGGTCAGCTGTATCTGCAACTGATCTGGACCCAGACAACAACGTGGACCACTCCACACCAAACATAAGAGAACCGAGTAAGACAGATAATGAGATGTTCTTAAAGAGTCAACAGAAATGTGTCCCCTGAGGGTTAGGGATCTGGACGTTAAGTGCTGCTTTGTCTGAAACAACCCTGTGCCAAAGTGCTAACTTTGTCGGGCTGCTACTGTGGGTCTTCCCTCACCCAGAAAATAAGCACGCGCAACCCAGATTTTTACTATCTACTTAATCCAGGACTCACAGTGCCTGATGTAAAGAGTATACAGGTTTCACTTGATTCTACTTTGGCTCTCAGAATGTTTAATTATTAAACTTTCGTTTTCAAAGTTTATTTATTTTTGAGAGGGAGAGAGAGAGAGCAAGTGGGAGAGAGGCAGAGAGAGAGAAAGGGAGATGCAGAATCTGAGGCAGGTTCTAGGCTCCGAGCTGTCAGCACAGAGCCTGACATGGGGCTTGAACTCATGACCTGAGCTGAAGTCAGACGCTTAACTGACTCAGCCGCCCATACTTACTGTGCTCTAAGAGTTATTAAGTGATACAGAAGAATGACCGTAAGTATTTAAAAACCAAATTGCCATTAATTATGATTTATTTGGTAATCTGAATGCAACCAACAGCTCACTATTTCTACTTGTTTCCAAATAAAAATTATAGGGTTGAATATGCTTAACAACGCTTTCGAAAGATGATTTGAACAGAGAGCCGACAAGCTAACGTGTCCTCCACCAACACCTGCTGAGGTCCAGTTTTCCTTTGGCTCCAGCCCCGTGCCCACTGCTGTTCTTAATCTTTCCATACCTGCTCTAGAGTGTCTACCACCACAGCTGCCTTGTAGCCCTAAATCGAATTTGAGGAAGGCCTATTGAAAGTTCCACAGACTGACTTACAAAAAACCCTCCATGGGAGTGTCTTCACCGTTCTTACTCTATGCTACTTACCCTGTCCATCAAGTGTGATGATTGAAAAAGACTGAAAAAGCAAATGTGGTTCTTTCTTTTAAACTGCTAAAAGCGAGGCAAAGAAGGCTTGGTGAACAGTAAGCTAGCTCTTCCCATTTTTGCCTTCCCACCATTCTTTGCGTGGTAGGACTTCATTCTCTTGTCCCTCCATCTCAACCTCACACATCTTGTCTGCCCCGCCTCAGGCTTTCTCTATCCTGATTTGCTGTGTATACAGTGACTAAGCCGTGTATGTTAAGCATTTTTTTTAATGTTCTGTTGACTTCTTAATAATATACTGAAAATGTGAGACGCAGTTATTAGTGATCCTATTAATTTTACTGCGCACAAAAGAAAATCCATTTACATCCTTCCTGAGCTTACCAAATGCAGCCAACTTCCCTTTATAGAGGAAGAGAGAACCTGATTTATGATTATGGAATCAACTATTGGTGACAATAGTCCCAAGCATTTCTGGTGAAATGATAAACACATTTATACTTATAACCTACATTTGGGGTCTTTTCACAACATTGTTCATGTTCTAGTCCTGGCGTGAGGAGCACTCACTCAATTTGGGGAACCTAAAAGTGACATTAGCTCAGTTTCCTAAAAGGACATTTGGAATAAATGGCCAAAACTAGCGTAAAGAATAATACATACAATGGAATACGACTTGGCAACGAGAAAGAATGAAGTCCTGCCATTTGAGGCAATATGAATGGAACTGAAAGGTATTATGCTGAGTGAAATAAGTCAGTCAGAAGAGGAGAGATATTGTATGCTTTCACTCACGTGGATCTTGAGAAACTTAACAGAAGACCGTGGGGGAAGGGAAGGGGAAAGAATAGTTACAAACAGAGAGGGAGGAAGGCAAACCATAAAAGACTCTTAAATACAGAGAGCAAACTGACAGTTGATGGAGGGGTGGGGGAGAGGGGAAGAAGGGTGATGGGCATGGAGGAGGGCACTTGTTGGGATGAGCACTGGGTACTGTATATAATTGATGAACCATGGGAATCTAGCCCCCAGACCAAGAGCAATACTGTACACATTATGTTAGCCAACTTGACAATAAATCATATTAAGAAAAAAAAAGAGTAATTAATCAATTCTGCAAATCCAGAAGTCCCCCAGTCTCAAGGTTCCTGATAAAAAGCTACTTTTATATTTACCGTCCGAATAGAAAAAAGAAAAAAAAATGACTTGCTTACCCACCATACCTGCCAGAATATAAATTCAGTAAACATCAACCCACTAAAGGCTTGGGAGAGCCAATCTCATCATAGGGCTGCTATTCATCAGAAGGGCGGACACCGAGGGTTTGTACACAAAATACAGCTTCTCACACTTATCACCAAAGTGCACCATGACGCGAGACTTGGCTCACAACAACAGTATTCCGACACTGTAGATTTCTTTCACTTTGTTTACTTGTAAAGCATAACTGGAAGAAGAAAATCAGTCTTCCATGGAGAAAAGGTAGAGGAACATCTATGAGGAACTAAAACCAGGTGTGTTTACGAATGGAAATAAATATGCTTTCAAGCAAAGGATTCTATTCCCGTTAACCTTTAGACGTTCCGTACATTTAGGAACTTCATAATGAGTATGAAAATGTGGAGCTGAATAACATGCTATGGATATTACTTAAAACCGGACACAGAGACGTTCGGAAGTTGACATTTTCAGTTCCTCCATCAGGAAACTAAGGAAATGAAGCTGGCAGACCCAATTAGCGGCAGAGCTAGAACCATATGGGTACGTTCCCATCTCGACTGAAATGCTGATCCCCACTGCGTGTTCCTAAAAGTGCGTAACAACACGGTTTAGGGAAACCTGGTTGACAACAGTGGACTGGACTAAACAAAAATACAAAAAAGCTTTCTCTTCCTGCCCTATCTTATCTGCCAAATCAACAATTTCCAAATAATTCTCTGCCTTTATTTTAAGTATATTTATTTTGAGGGAGAGAGAGCAGGGGAAGGGGAGAGAGAGAGAGAGAGAGAGCGCGCGAGAGTGAGAGCGCAAATCCCAAGTAGGCTCTGCACCATCAGTGGGAGGAGCCCAGTGCGGGGTTTGAATTCACAAATCCATGAGATTCTGACCTGAGCTGAAATCAAGAGTTGGGTGCTTCACTGACTGAGTCATCCAAGGACTCCTAATTATCTACTTTTAATGCTCTCTCTGTAGTCAATTTATATTGGTCAATCCTCTCAGTTTTTCTCGGACCTCGTCTTCCTCGTCTGACTCACCGAACTCTCAGCAAACTCAGGTTATTGTTTACTTCTGCTCACTCCCACAGCCTCCAAGTTTTGAGCCCTGCCCAAGCTCAAACAAATTAGGTTTCTCAGTTCCTCATTGCAAGCAGCTAAAAAAAATACATATATGCTCCCTGAAATTAACAATACCAACCTAGCCATTCTGGGTACACCCACCATCCCAGCATTCCTATTTTGGAGAGGAAAAGCAGACATACATGAGAAAAGTTTCTACATCTTGGATCATCCCAGAGCAAAGGCAAAATCGTGTTCAGGATTGTCTCAGGAGAGACAGGTTTATGAAACAGAGAAGGACATTGTCAATATCACCATGAATTACTGATTATGAAACTGCCCAGAAAGATACGACACCTTTAAATTGCTATCAAAGGAGTAAAATTTGAAAGATTCCTTTCACGGAGAGTAAAAACATTTACTACCAACAGGAGTATGAAAGGAATTTACTGTAAATGTTTGGAAAGGCGTTTGGAAAGAAGGACAGAGGGATATCCCAGAGATAATGAAACATTTAGACTCTTCTCTACATTAGTTACAGAATGGCTCACTGCGGTGGGCTGGTCCCAGCTCTCAGCTCCACTCTGACAGAGCAAGCAAGCTGTTCCTCTCTAAAGCCCACCATACAGTTTGAACGTCATAGGCCTCCACTCCACGAAATTAACAACCTTGATCTTTTGCGGAGCAGCCCGTAACATTTCTGAAAGGGGGGAAATCAGCCCTCTACAGTTTCTTCCCATAAACACAATCCCGATTTCAATGAAAGCAAATCGCTCTTCTGAAAAAAATTACAGCTGATACTAAGCTTATATAATTTACAAGACCCCATGGTGGATACTCTGGGGTCCTTCGAGATGCATCAAAGGGGTCCTTCTGCTGAGGAGAAGATCAGACATAGGTGTGAGCACAGCATATGTGAGACTTCAGGCAGTCTTCATGCTGACTCCATAAAGTGGGTATTATCACCTTGTTTTCTTAAGGAAGCAGAAGTTCTGATAACACAGTAACTTGTTCTGGGTCAAAACACTGGAGAGAAACAAACATTCCAACCCAGGTTTCTGTGTTGTCAAGGTCGGTACTTTCCGGGGATGAAGAGAAAGAGACTATACAGTGAGGTTCAGAATATGCCGAGTCAGTTTGCCCAGAAGATGGTTCCCAGGACTTTAGATAAGAGAGAGGTACCTGGGGTAGTGTTCACTTCCCTGACCATAATTACAGCTACCGTTGACAGAGGGCTGAAGGTGCATAGACGGGCCCATGTGATGCACTTGATGGGAGTGGGTTCACACAGCATGGTGGTGAAGAGCACGGGTGTGCAAGAAGACAGACCAAATCAGAGTCACACTCATGCTTCTTAATGATCCGACTGCCTAGTTTGCTAAGACTTAGTGTCCCAATCTATAACCTGCTGAGGTCCTATGGAGATCGGCCTTATGCTTAACCCAAGTTCTATCAAAATACATACTAATCATGATGTTTACAATCCTGAATATGAAGTTTGATGGTTTTCATCTTCAAGAGAACTGTAAGCTCAGGTTAAGTGAACAAAATCTGCTATAGAAGACGGATCTACTTCAAAATCATTTGATAGTAGCGACTCAGTTCAATTTATCCTTGTTTATTTCACAGCGAACTTCTTTTTATCCTGGTTACTGCCACGTTGTGCTAAAGAAAACTGCCATTGCCTTTCTTAAATGTATGTTCTGAATCACAGAAATTCAGGATTGGTATGAACCTTAACTTGACCCAATACAATCCCTGTATGATTTTGTATTTTCTCTGTAAATAGGGACATACATCCAGACTATACTGGAATGACTTCTGCAATAAGGACCTCATGCCCTCCTCAGTATGTCACTACAAATAGAACAAAGAGAAAAAAAGGGTTATTACTGATACCTAGTTAATCCATAAATAGAACAGAGAAAGTTAGAACGGAATAGTATAAACTCCTCACAGAGTTAAAAATGAATCTCTAACACTAAAAAAAAGATAATAAATTTGACATTTGCACTTGTACAAGTCTAGGATAAATCTGTGCTCATTAAATGCATGACAGCTCACAGCAATATAGTAATCTAAATCGGATGCTCAGATAACAGATAACTTTGTGAAGACTGTAGAATGTGAAACCACGTATGTATCTAAAAAGACAAACAATTCTTTGTTTCCCAAATAGAAAATGGTATGTTGAGCCCATTTGGCAACTCACTTCTTAGCTTTGTTAAAGCTCTAAAGGCACAGAGTTACACCAGGATACAGTTAAATACTGATGGAGGACTTTTAAAACAAATTCCCAGTTAGAATCAATTTTGATTAAGTGGAACCAATATTAAATAAACTCCCTTGTCTATCTTTCCTACCCATATATCATTGCAAAGTTTTATAATGTTTGCCAACTAATTTAACAGCAGTCTGTCATTTATTAAAATGCAAACTGGTACCACGCCTGCTAAAGCTGGATGTATATCAGATAAAAATATATTCTTCCCAAGTGGAATCCATTAATTTTATTATGATTATTATTACTGCGTTTATTATACAAGCTCATTATACCTCTTCTCTCCCCTTCTGGTGAACATATGCCTTTAATTTAAGGGAGGAGAAATGTGTATATGTGCACGGATGTGTATACAAAAGACAATGTGTGATTGTGAGGCAACCTTGCATTTTCAGCGAATATTCCAAATATCCAATCAGGTGTACAATTGGTAAATCGCAAAAGGAAACTGAGGATGGGAAGAGGGTACATTAATCAGAGATGTCATAAGAAACTCAAGAGCCAGGCATGTGCTAACAGATGTTCAGAAAACATCCTGGTTTCCATCTGGACGCCGGAGTAGAACAGAATGAGGAGAGGATGAAGGTCACAGTTCCAACAGGGAGATTCCGGGCCAATGATCTGGATTTCACCTAACTTTGTTCCCCACCCTTGACCACTGGTTCCGTTATAAATATACTGCAATGCTTTAATCGATAATCCCAAAGCCTGAAAAGCTCAAAGAGAAAGGATCTGGAATCCAAAGTATCCTTGTAGATAGTACGGTAAACTAAACTCTATAACCTATGTTCCTACAATATCTACAGCAAGCGACAGGATTTCTCCAGATAAAAGACTAAGGTTAATGCCAAACCAGTGCATGGGATGCAATGGGGGCTCAAGCCATGATTTTTGGAGTAAAATAATAAGGGAAGTTCTGGTAATCTGAATATAGGGTTTTCTAAGTATGAAAAAAAGGGAAAAGATTCAACTCCATTTTTTTTTTGTTGCCTATTTTCTAAAGGGTATTATTAAATATCCTTGTCGGGAAATTGTGAAAAGTTGTTGGTGCACGAGATGCCTGCTGATGAATGTAAAAATTCACCAAATATGATTACAGTGTAATAACCAGGATGGGGCAGAAAAAAGGCCTGCAGTGCAATGAGGCTCAACACAAGGTTTGGTATTGTGTGCTGTGTCATCTGTCCTCACTGCTTACCAGATCCTAGTCCCTGAAGGAACTTTGGGAATTTACTTGCATTTTATTTAGAACATTTGTTCATCACTACATGGAGAGCCTTCCAAAGACCAAGGCTGAGTGGTGTTCATCTTTCACTACCACCTGGCCAAGTACCTAGACTATTATCACCACCCAGTGAATGTCTCCTGAACGCAACCAGGAATAAATGAATGAGTAATGAGTCCCATCAAAGAAAACTTTAGGCACTCGGCTTCTTATTCTGATACCAAACGTCGGGTCACTTCTATCTGAACTGCTCTCGATCGACTCATTCATTTCATAAAACCATTGTCCTATTGAGAATGGCCTGGGTAGACAAAGCGAAGAGTTTCCCCACAGGCCGACTGTGCCAGTCCTACCGACGGGCCAGGCCAAAGGTTCACGGAGGTGAGTGGAATCGCATCAGTTTGAATGAGAGTAACTTTTCAATGGTCCTTTCCTTTGATGGCATGTAAGATTTTGATTCTGAGACCCCTGGCAAGATTGTGAGAGACCTTTGTGCCCTGCTAAGAAGCTTAGAATGTTCCTTGTCGGCCATAAGGAGAAGTGATGAGTTTTAAAGAGAAGACAAAGGGCAAGATTTACATACAGAAAATATTTCTTTGGTGCAGTGTTCCTGCTGAATTGAAAGCTGGAGCTCAGGCTGGGAAGAGGGAGCCTTTGGAAGGACTCAATGGCTCATGGCCTTTGGGAAAATGTTGGTTCTCACTGAGGATAAGAAGACACTTCCTTCCATTTTCGGAAGGAAGACAGGGGAGAAAGACTTGTTGGATGACTAGCCTGAGGAGAAGAAGAAACCACACGCTTTAGGAAGGTAGACAGGGTGAACAGTAGTGACATCAACCAGTAAATAAATATACAAACGTTTGTAAAAAAGATTCAGCCACTCAAATCATTTCCGGTTCTAATGTTCCGACTCCAACGGTCTAATGGGTTTCGCTGAATTTTCATAAAGCAAGTTCTAAACTTAAATTTAAAATGTAATGAAATTTGACACCAATTTAAAACGAGTTATGGAAATAAAGCTTTCATGTGGGTAAAGTTTAGAACATTGAATAAATCAAGTTACATGCATCTCTTTACTGCAGAACTTCTCAGAGCCTTTAATATGCTTTGAAGTTCCCAGAGTTACATGCATCTCTTTACTGCAGAATTTCTCAGAGCCTTTAATATGCTTTGAAGTTCCCAGAGGGGGCCTATAAGAAGTGGTGTTTCTCAAGCCTACTTGATAGCAAAATCCTCCTCCTACCCCTCCCCCATTTTGGGGCATTTTATTAAGTAGTGTTTGGTGGACTATAGAAAATATTCTCTTGGATATTTTGGCCCATTTATTTTGGCCATTCCTTAATAATAGTCTCAAGACTGTATATTTGCCTTCTTTAAGGATCATTCAGCAATATGAAATGGGTTAAACGCAGATTATGGACAATCAAGACTTATTACAGTTTTCTGCATGATTAATTAGTTATTTCACTTTTAGTACCCTGGCCTCTTCAGAAGTGATAATGATGAAGACTCATAACATAATTAGAGACTTTACTACATTCCAGAAACTCTGCTGCTTATTTTACAGGCATTAATCATATAATCCTCATGACAGGCCTATAAAGTGATTGCTAGCATTTAGGTACAAACTGATCCTCAGAGAGGCTAACTAACTTGAACAAGGTAAGAACATACTACAACCCAGTAGAGAGTCGGAATCCATAGTCGGTGGGCATTAATCACCAGAAGCTACCATGTAGTTAATAAGTTATTTCCATATTATAATAAAAAACAAAGCAAGTGTGAGCCTTACATGAATTCCTTCAGTGTACATAGCAAACTGGCATGGAATTCACCCATATATTTGTTCACACATTGGGTCACTCATCACCAAACAGCCACTGTTTTAGGTACTTGGGATACAGCAGAGAACAAAACCTCCCATCTCTTACAGAGGAAACAGTTCATCTGCAAGATAAGAAAACACACAAAAGAGGGGTGCCTGAGTGGCTCAGTCGGTTAAGCGTCCGACTTCGGCTCAGGTCATGATCTCACGGTTCATGGGTTCGAGCCCCGCGTCGGGCTCAGTGCTGACAGCTAGCTCAGAGCCTGGAGCCTGGTTTGGATTCTTTGTCTCCCTCTCTCTCTGACCCTCCCCTGTTCACGCTATCTCTCTCTCCCTCTCTCTCAGAAATAAACAAAACATTAAAAAATTAAAAAAAAATGGAAACACACAAAAAAGAAGGAGAGAAGGCTTCAGAAGGGTTGGAGGATTGTGTATTGTGGACCAGAAGAAGCAGGCAGGCCTCCCTGTCAGGACAAATTAAATGCGGGGTCAGAGGAGAGCCCTGGGTTTCACAAAAGAAGGTCACCGTGGTCTTGACAAGCAGAACCCCGGTGCAGTGAGGGGTCAGGGTTCTGATGAGTGGCTTCAAGAGACGATGGGAAAAGAGTTTGTAGGGGGCAAGCATGAACAATGGCTTCGAAGGGAAAAGGAGAAAGGAGTCAGTAATTGGAAAAATATAAGAAAACTACAAGAGGGCGTCTCCCCTCTCTCTCCTGAGACAGAATTAACAGTGTGTGGACGGCAGTCACATGGATGAGAAGGGAGTTTTGATGATGAAAGAAAAGAGAATTGACTGAGCCATGCCTTCAGTGAGGTGAGGAGGTAAGGCCTCTGTGAAGAAATGGAGGGGGTGGACTTAACACAGAAGGTGAGAAACGAATTCAACCTCAGAAACAGGAGAAAAGCTCCGCTATGTGGTCACAGATGAGACAAGCAGGTCAGCGGGTGCCAAATAAAGCAGGTAGGACAACAGGTAAAGTAATTTATTAGATTTCTTGGAGGCCCACATTCTGACTTCTCTAGCTAGGCTGAATATCTATTTTCTGTAAAATTGGGGAGAACGGGGATCTACCTTATGAGATTATTGTGAAGATTAAAAGTCATCCTCTGAAGCGCCTGCCTGGATTAGTTGGTTAAGCGTCCGACTTCGGCTCAGGTCATGATCTCACAGTCTGTGAGTTCGAGCCCCATGTGGGGCTCTGTGCTGACAGCTCAGAGCCTGGAACCTGCTTTGGATTCTGTGTCTCCCCCTCTTTCTCTGCCCCTCCTCACTCATGCTATGTTTCTCTCTCCATTTTTAAAAAAGGGTTTAAAATCATCTATTTTGGGGCTCAGAAGAGTGACCGTACTGTGACAGAATGGCAAATGTTAAGTGTTTCAGTACCATTACTAATATGATGATTACCACCACCACTATCATCATCATCATCATTAATTGTACACAACCTGAATTATGTACCTTTAATTCTTGCATTTAATTTTACAATGCCTCGGCATCAAATAAAATGCAGTCTCTGGGGAGAAGAGCAAGTTGTCAATTGTAAAACAGTTTGTTCAACATAGTTTGTCTAATGTAACGCTGGCACATTAATTCTAAAGGCTGTAAATTGAATCAGTTCTGATTGTGTTAAAGTCTCTGAAAAGAGTGTTACATTCTACTGATGCAAACACTTCTCTTATAGCAAACACAGGGAGCATTTTTGAAATCCAATATTTGCTACGTTTTTTGATTAGCAAGCAGGAGAAACGGATGCAATCAATATTTGGATTCCCTGAGCGAAACATATTCGCTTTGGGAAAATCTTTTTTGATATGTAGGCTTCTCCCTCTCGCCGCCCCTTGCCACCTGCCGTGACGTCACTGCTCCACCTGGTCCTATTTATCATCAACTCTTCCCTGGACCATTTCAACCGTCCGCTCTCCCCTCCCCATCACTTTTCCCACACAGCGTCCATTCCCTGGACAGCAGCGAGCTTTTAAAGCTGTGTGTCCCCACAGGCCACTACTCTGCTGAAAACTTCCAATGATTTTCTGTAATGGAATAAAATGCAAACACACTCCGTGGTTTAGAAAGCCCTGCTCAGCTGGCCCCTGCCTACCTCTCCAAGCCGTCTCCTTCTACCTGCTTTCCGTCCACGGCGCTCCCATCACCCAAATTAGCATTTTGTTCTGTGAACACACCTGATTGTTCTCCCTTCGGGGTGCTTTGCCCTGGCTCTTCCTTCTGCAGGGAACGTTCCTTCCACCTGACTGGCATCTTATCAGTAATGTCCCCTTCACGTATCCTTACCTACAGAACCTTCCCTCTTTCCTGTTTATCGTGTTAATAACACTTATCCTTAGCTCATAGTCTTGATGGTTTCTACATTTGTTTCCTGCCTAATGACTATAATGTAGAGACTTTTACATATTGCATACATAACTTAGATGGCTCCTTCATTGCTTTATCTACATTGAATAGAAGGTGGGAGTACACTGAGTTTAATAGAAAGGATAAGTACATTTCAATTCCCCTACTTTTGTAGATGATACAGTTAAAACCCTACTGGGCCAGAGTGACTTTAAGCTGTCACATAGGTTTTGACCTCGCTACCTGAGGGAACTGTTGTCCTCATCATTTATTCCTTCATTCCTTAAACCACTTAATCAATACGTCACTTATTTATCTCCTAGTCACACTTGATAATCTAACTTGGTATAGTTTCCAGCGAATCATTTTCTATATATTTGACCACGTATATTACATAAAGAACACAACTTAGAATAATCTCAAGGAATATAAAATATACTGTGCTGTTTGATGCCTGATGACAAAGAGGTGCAAGGTTTCTTTCTGCTGGAAGACTAATCTACTGCTTTAAAAAGGTTAAATTATACATTCGCAGATATTTAGAGAAATAGCTCTTGGGAAAACATAAATTCAATTCAAGACTACAAACAGATACATAGAATAGATTTGTGTATCAAGAGGTTATCCTGGGGGCGCCTGGGGGGCTCATTTGGTTAAGCGTCCGACTTCGGCTCAGGTCATAGTCTCACGGTATATATATATGCATATACGTATGTATATACATACATACACATACCTATAAATAAGATGTATTTCTTGAGCACCTATATGCTTCAGGTATTGTGTCAATTGCTTTATATACATTAACATCTTATTTACCACTCATAACATCTCTTTAAGTAAAGTCCTATTATTCCCTTACTTTAGAAGAGGAAATGGGGAACACAGATCACCTGATCCATATCAGGTCAGAGAGCAGTAAGGATTCTGGACTCAACTCTAGCTAAGTCCAAAGCGCACGTGTATTAAACCCTAAAAACCCTATCCTGTTGATCTAATCATGTCTAAATGGGTCACTGCTGCTTTTCCATAACTGAATGTGCCGGGATAGCAGTCAGAGAATCATCTGTTGTTTTTAAGAGTCATTTCTTTTGTTACTATCTTAACTCTAAAAGCAAAGGGTTCATTTTCAAGCTAGCCCTATGTTGGGTTTTTTTTTTAAGACCAAAACCCTGAAAAACCTTCAGTGAAACGTTGAATAAATTACGCATGTCCACATTCTAAAAATTTTGAAACATTAAAAAGTGAGTTCTATCCTTTCGCCTTGCCGCGGAAGAATGCCCACTACCCATATACTGTTACGTGAAAAGAGCAACATGAAGAGGGTTGTGACCCGTCTGTTGTGTGAATGCGTACATGAGTACGGAAAGGTGTAGTTCATACTCAGCAAGGGTTATCTAGTGGGGTGGGAAATCTATTTTTACTTTCAACTTTAGAGTAGGACTTCTTATAATTAAAATAAATTTTGTACTTAATAATGAATATAGAGCAATTTTTTAAAAACCTGTTTCTAAATAGAATCTTCCTGTCAGTTTGAATAGCTTCCTCAGATCTTCCTTCCTATCTTAACCTTTTCCTCCTCCAACCAAAGTACCACATTTTTAATATGTTTTACACACTGAACTTCCAGCTAAGATTTCCATGGCATTCAAGATTCTCTAGAGAAAATAAAGTTGAAAACCAATGGTCCCTATCATCTGATTCAATCGCAACAATTGAATATGGACATTCTCTGTATGTACAGCCCTGAGATTAATTACTCATTACTAACATTAACCACATTAATGAGAAATTCCAGCTGCCTCTTTACTATACCAAAAGCCATATACATACAACTTGAAAATTAAAGATGAACTAGGCTTGATTTATTAACCTAAATGAGCATTCAATCGATGGCACAGAGAGAGAGAGTACACTAATCTGTAGCCCAGGGCTTTGGTAATGGAATCGCCAGATTACTCAGAGTACATTCATTCAGTGTTCAGATACCTTGAAAGGATATTCTAGGCAACGATTTAAAACCCTATTCTATAGCCTTACTGGGCTCAAAAGTATCTAAGAATTGATGGAATTAGAAAGTATGTCTTAACCAAGGCTGAACTATCCTTCAGTTGGGAAGTACATCCTGAACTAGTGAAAAAGCTTTTCCTTCCAGTCTATTTCAAAATAACCAGGAGACAGCTTGGCTCGCAGTCTTGTGATTAAACCCTAACACCAATCCCACAAAGGTAGAAGAAGCATTAGTATTTGCACTTCAATGGCAACATGACATTAACCAACTGCGTGCATTCCACCGCTCCAAATCTGGGCTGACCCCAAGGTTGGCGTAACTTGTAGTAAATTAAACAAAATTCAACCAACATTTACAGAGTACTCACTAGAGTTCCATGTACTCTCCCTGGGTTCTGCAAAGCTCCTGAAGATGGGTAGAGCACAGCTCTGCCATCTAGGTGCATACAATTCAATGAGGAAGATACAGGCAAGAATAGCTCTGATATAAAGCACACTATGCTAACGACAATATATGTAACACCAGTAAGAATATAGAGTTTAGCAGGTGCAGGGCAGAGATTGCTTGCACTTAGTTCTAGTTTGGGCAGTGAGAAGGCTTCCGGATGGAGGCAGCATTTGAACTGAGGCTTGATGATGGAACAGAACCAGCTGTATAGTAAGAGGACTTAGGAATGAGGCAGGGATGTGTGGGGAAAGAGTATGTGATGAAGGTTAGGAAGAATGAATAGGCTCACATTTCAAAAAAGTCAAAAGAGATGAAGGAAAGGAAGGGTGGGCCCAGATCATGAATAAAAGGTAGGCTTTAAATCACTCAAAGTTTCATTCACGAGTGAGAAACAGAAGGGAGTGGCTTCTGATGGAACGATCCTCCTTTCCACAGTTAGAAGTATACGGCATCCTTATTTTTATGTAATTAAAATATGACAGGGTTCTTTAAGACCTGTAATTTGAAGGAAGCATTTTATTACATTAGGTTATGTGGTCAGTTTTGGGAGAGGAGGAATGGTGAGTGAGTTTTTAGTGAAATCAAGGAAAATGATGATGGATTGAGCTGCCTAGTTAGGGAACCTGGGAGACAGCATAAAAATAGTATTGCCCTGGAAGACAAGGGAGTATGAATGGGGGAGGCCCAGAAGGCCATTGCTGGGGACCTGGAGCCCCAGAAGGAGAGACTGATTATCTTCATTTCTCCATCCTGCAGTGCTGGGTATTTACTTCTCCAAATGCAAGATGGTTATGTGTTAATGAGTGGATTTCCTCTGAGCAAATCTAAGCATCCAAATACACCTCTGTTCTTGTCAAGGGAAAATTTCTAGCTCTTAGTTCTTTTTCAGAGGATGCAACACACAGTTCCAAAGCTAAATGTGCCTCTTTCCAGAAGCCCGTCTCTCAGCTCAGCGCTGAGCTCCATTCATTCCTCTAAGCTGATGGACTGGGACCCCCAGTTGCACAGATGGCTTCCCAGGAAAATCGTCCCCGATGGACAGAGTATGAGCCGAGGTGCTTTTCCAACCTACCATTCTAACGCCGTTTTCAAAGGCTTGCCGGGTGAGGGGAGCTGGTCCGTCCACGGTCTTGCCGTCATCATCTGGGCCCCAGCTGGCGCTGTAGATATGCACGTGTTGGGGATTGAAGCTAACCGATTTCGCTTCAACCATGTCCGTGACATCGCCATCCAGCATCCGAACCCCTTCCAGACACAAGGGAATTAGCTTGAATAGAGGCTTCACTGTGTAACACCCAAACAGCCCCAGACCTATTCCAATTACAGCATTTGGGGGGCAAAGGATAAACTTAAGCAACAGTTATGTGAGCATACCCTCTCTCCCCCACCCCCCAAAAAAAGGATAATGTAGGATCTTCTGAAGCTTTCTTGGAGAGTAAATTATGTTGCACACGATGAAACAAAACTCCTTTAAATTCTTTTTTATCCATTATTCTCATTTGTAAAGTTTCCATAATTTCTCCCTTCTCTTTATCCCTGTCTTTGGAGAGTACTTGACAGAGAGAGAGCCCCTAGGCAATCCATCTTCCCTAAATTTCTCTTCATTAGGTAACTTGTGTTCATAATTGGTCTAAAGCATTCTGACCTTAGCGAGCTCACCAAATTTGGAAAGCGGCCAAGTTAGGTGGGTCTAATTTTCTCCATATTTAATATTATCTCCTAATCGGCAAGACTGATGTGAACTTAATATATTAGTTCTTTGCCAAGTTATTTATGAGTCAAATAACAAATGAGAATGTTCTTGGAGCATGGAACACGTCAAATAATTCTCAAAGGGCTTTAATAATGTTTAGTCATTAATCTTCATTTACGTATATTCCTGCCGGACAGACAGGAATTTATTATTAACCTTAATAGGCAAAAGCGGACAGAGATATGCAAAAATAAATTGCAGGTCAAATGTCAGGCTTTCCTTCTTTCCTTTTATTTTTGAGACTTGAAACAACAACAGAACATCTAATCATTAAGTAAACATCTCTCTCCTTCAGCTTAAGCTAAATGCCATCACTGAGACACGGTATTATGCTACAATCCTGTCTTTACGGCTCAAATTCACTCCTTAGAAAAACCTTGTTATCTGGTAGGATTTCAAGCTTTTGTGGCTACCAACACGTTATTTATAATAAAACCACAAATCAGGCAGCTTTAATGCTATGTGGTTTGAGGTGGTACTTCTGGTAGAAAATGAGCCTATTCTTACCAAAAAAAAAGAAACCAAAAAAACCTGGTACCTTCTTTGTGCTTTAAAAAAACGGTTTAACTTGTAACTCTAAAATTTACAAACATAAAAAAACCTAGAAAGAATGACAATGGGCATTGATATCGACAGCACTCAAGAACTGTTAACATTTCTGCCATACTTTCAGTGGAACCTTTTAAAGCTATGTGACAGATAGGTCACTATATCCTTTTATATGTATTTGTGTGTGTATATACAGGTAGTAAATATATATACATATATACAATATATGTATATAGTATATGTATACAAATATATAAACACACACACACACACACACGTATACTTTACATAAGAACAGTAAAAATAAACACTCAGTACATATTAAACTTCCCTGAATCATCCCTAACGAAATTGCACTTGACTGTTCTATCTCTTGGCTATCTTTTCCAGTAGACTTGGAGTTTTAAAGGCTGTGTATATAACAGGTGGTGTGGAGAACAACGGTTGTAAAACAAGTCACTTTCAAAATTATGAAATGGAAAGTGTACTCAGAAGGCATTTCGACACTTTTTTTTGTGGGAGTAGAAAGCCTGGCTTTCTGCATATACTGGGTCCTAAGTAGCCATTGGTTTGCTTTAATTTGACATGAATATTCAAAATTCATCTGCACAGTTTTTACTAAAAAAAAAAAAGACGAACTACTTCATATTCTACACTTTTTACTTCTCGCTATTTCAAAGCATAGAAAGGAACTAGAGTTGACCATTGAAAACAACTCAGGGTTAGATGTGCTGACCCTTCCCCACCACCGTGCAGTCAAAAACCCACGTACGACTTTGACTTTGACACCCCCCCCCCAAAACTTAACAACTAATAGCCAAAACTTAACTCTTGTTGGCTGGAAGCCTTACTGATAACAGAAACAGTCAATGGACACGTATTTTGTACGATATATATATTCCATATTGTATTCTTACAATAAAATAAATTAGAGCAAAAGAGAAGGTTATGAGGGAAATCATATGGAAGAGACGCTACGTTTACTGTACTGTATTTATTGACAAAAAAATCTGCATATCAGTGGATCCACACAGTTCAAACCTGTGTTGTTTAAGGATCAACTGTATTTTATTGAGACAAAAAGGTCTGAAATAAACACTGGACTACATAACTGCCTGGAGCAGGAGTATCTCTACACAATACCTGTATTCAGTTTCTAGGTCACACAACCAATGGTAAGTCCATGAAAAAAAAAAATGCCTGATGAAATCCTATCGAGAGGGTAAATACGACTTTTCTGACCAAAAATGAACAAGTGGGAATTTTGCTTCCTCGAGTTTAAAGATGCAAGGTTGATTGTTCTTTATCTGACGGCAAGCCTTCATGCTTTGGGTCTGGGGGTTACGTTTCTAATCAGAATGTTCTCGCTCTGGGGATGACAGCCATTTCCTCACTACATCAGCTGCTTATCGGTGAGTTCATGCCTTTGTTCCCTCAAGGTCAGTGAGTGCTGGGTTAGCACTGGAGGGTAACGATGGGGACACGGAGGTGTGTCAGCGTATGGGAGGGACTGTGTGTGTCTGGGGAAGCACAAAGGGCTGACGAGGCAGCCACCATAGCCATTTGATTCTCCTGAGGCTATCAGGGGTGTCCAGCAACCTCATCATTCTTCAGGGGAGATTTCTGTTTCTTTTCTTTAGCTCCTTCATAAACCTTCCCCTTGACACACAGCAGATGCTCTCAGAGTACAGCTAATTACTGGTTAACAAGCTGACACACTCTAAGAATTTGGTGTACAATAAAGGAGAGAAAGGGCAAACGTACTGGGCACTGACATTCAAGGTAGTGTCAGACAGCCTTCCCTTCTCACAGTTACTACAGACCCCCCCAAACGTTTCAGGTTACAAAACCTCTACAGTGACCCTGGAAAGGAGTACTGTTATTTTTATTTATTTCTTTTTTAGATCCAATTCTATTCACCACTTGGCAACAAATAGCATACTGGAAGCAAAGATATCGGTCTAGTCACCAGGAACTTCGTTCATCTGTGACGTTGTTTGCGAGACCACCACCGCCCCCCCCTCAGGGGGACACCCTCTGAGCCACTAGGATCTACACTCTCTCTCATATTGTGTCCTTCCCATGTGTGTGTGACTGTGGCAATAGGCTATAGCTAATAAAGATGATAACAGATGGGAAAGTAAGACTTTGCTTCTATTAATGCCCAAATTTATGCTCCTTTGGTTGGGTCCTTGTAGCAGGCATATGTCTATTTGAGTCTGTGCATGCGTGGGAAATGTATATACATAATCTGGCATTATTAACAGCAACAGTATCGCCGCATTATGGAGCTACAAAAGGAGGTTTTACTACTTGCCATTTTCACGTCAATTAAAAGGATCTTTTTGTAAAGCATAAGGACAAAAAAATGGGTTTTCTGTTTTGATATAATTTCAAAATGTTTCTTTCCACAGAGATGCGATGGGCTGGTATTTATATTATCAGTTCTCTCCAACCCAGGCAGCAATTATATAGTTTGGGGGAGAGATGTCAATGACACCATCTTTGTGAGCGGACATTTTTTTTCTCATGCTTGTTTTAAAGAAAGAAATGTCTGTTTCCGACACTTCAGGGGGATGGCTTCAAACGCCTGTAACTGTGTTTAATCACACACGCTAAGGTGGTCATTTTCGGCCACAGGTGAACACTAGTGGGTACTGAGATCCCTGTCTTGAGTCCACAAAGGATTCCGCAGCTGCCCGGGTCTGTTTCCCATACCTCCGATCTTGGCATTGAAAGCAATTCCGACTGTGCAGTGAGAGTTGTTTGCCGCGGCCGCCACTTCTCCAGCACAGCGGGTCCCATGCCTGCAGGGAGAACACACACACTTGCTCAAGTCCAACGCTCCATCGTACAAACTCAAAAAAACATCACCGCCACCGTTCAGACTTCAAAGTGGTGAAGGATGCAGCAAGCCGTGGATGTGTCTGGAACCTCTACCCAATTGGCACATGGCCTGTCCGCTACATATTTTTAGCATTTCATTATAGTCTGTTTTGGATTACAGGAAACCTTCGTTCACGAGCATAATTTGTTCTGGAAACCCGCCTGTAATCCAAAGCACTCGTGTATCAAGACAGATTTAAAGAACCATTGGCTGAGTTGTGATCATGTGACACTTGGCAGCGTCACATACTACTTGTATTATAAGACATCGCTTGTTTATCAGGTTAAAATTTATTAGCAGAATTTATTTAAAATTTATTATATGTTTGCTTGTCTTGCAGAATACTCACAGAACAAGTTACTTGCATTCCAAGGTTTTACTGTATACTGAGAGAGATATTTACACATATGTATATATAAAATCTCCTTGAAAGTGAAATTAAATGGAATGTTTCTTTGTAGTCTCTAAACTTCCATTGTCCAATATGGTAACCACCAGCCACCATGGCTATTCAGTACTTGAAATATAACTAGCATGACCTTATCTCAACTTTCTTTAAATTTAAGAACCAGTATTCAATTATTACAAAATTTAAGAATGTCGCTATAGGAGACTCTACTTCTTAAGCTGTAAACTAAAATCCAGATCAAGTATCTCCAATGAAAAGCCATCATCTAAAATGCAATATTCAATAAATACACACTGGATTTCTAAGATTTGATATGAAAAAACAATGTGAAATAGTCCACTGATACTTGTTTTATATACATGTCACGGATTATTTTATTTAATAATATATATCGTCAATATTTATTTCACCTGTTTCTACCATTTTACGGCTTTTGAAACATGTGGCTACTAGAAAAGCAAACCTCTTTTTCTGAAAAACAATCCTTTTACTTCTCGCCACAGTGACTTTGTGTTCCTTGATCAGAAAAATCCATTATCAGCTGAGAGGACTTCTAAGATCATCCTATCCAAGGATGGCAGAGAAGTTTCAAGTGCAAAGTATATAATCTGTGTAAAGATGTTGACCTAACACTGTGGTGAGAAG
Organism: Hyaena hyaena; assembly: GCF_003009895.1. Taxonomy (NCBI): domain Eukaryota; kingdom Metazoa; phylum Chordata; class Mammalia; order Carnivora; family Hyaenidae; genus Hyaena; species Hyaena hyaena. The sequence continues at coordinate 56,797 of NW_024080840.1, read as the reverse complement.
AATTCCCAGGTATGGCTGAGCCCAGAGAAAGGAGGCTAGGGCCGATGACCACTATCTGGTCTGGATGCAGAAGAGGGATGTAATAGCCACTATGGCATATCTGTCATTGCCAATGGCGTCCAAGGCTCACTCCTTTGCCCTCAGTTTTAGAGATGAGGGTGCTTAAGGAGGCCCTGAGATGTAGGGGCCCGGGTGGCTCAGTTAGTTAAGAATCCCAACTCTTGATCTCGGCATAGGTCATGAAATCAGGGTTCATGAGTTCAAGTTCCACATTGGGCTCTGCACTGATGGTGTGAAACCTGCTTTGGATTCTATCTTTCCTTCTCTCTGCCCCTCCCGGCACTTGTGTTGGCTCGCTCACTCTCTCTCTCTCAAAAAATAAATGAATAAACTTAAAAAAAAAAAAAAAAAAGAGGCCCAGAGATGTAAAGAGATATGTTGAAAGCAGCCCAACAGTGCCCAAATTCTATGTCATGACTTTTTACTCTATAGCGTAGACCACACTCATCACGGGTTGTGACTACCATCTGTGCAACTGTAAACAAGTGACTGCGTATGATGGACAGGTACACACACAAGTTTATACAACAGAAAAATACCCTGCTTCATCCACTCAGCAATGTCATGCACATCTTCCTATGTAAATGTTAGTCTACATATCATTTAAATGCTTACCATTATCTCACGTTGTCTTTTAAATGGTGCAGCCTGCCCCTCCCCTAATCTTTCACAAGTCACCTAGTCCCAAAAATTCACCTAGTTTTCCACTAATATTAACAAGGCTATGAAGAACAACCTTGAGCATTTATATAATTTTATACCTTGGGATAAATTCCTAGGAGGTGAATTATTCCATCACAGAGTACAGAATATACCATCAATTTGTTCAGAAGATTAAAGTAATAAAACTAATCCTCAAAAAACCCCTGCAAGATGGATAAATATTATTACAAAACATCAAATTTTTGTGCATCACACACAAAAAATACCCTAAGCCTACCTGAATGACAATATGGAGAATGGAGAAAATATCGAGTGAACCTGTGTCCATAAACCCCTATGAATGAGTTTTTCAATCTTTTTCATTCCTGCCAATTGGACGTGACAAATGTTATCTCACTGCTGCTTCCCTTTTTATCCCCTCAGATTACATTTGATGTTGTACATCTTTTCAAATATTTATTAGCAATTTCTCCTTTTTGCTCTGTGAATAACATTTTGATGCCTTTTGCCCATATCCGTTGCATACACATTTTCAGATGTGCTATTTGGAACATAGCAATCCTATGGCAATTTTAGGTCATTCTACACAGTAATTAATTTTGATGTACTCACAATTATCTTGCCGTTCTGACATTTCACTGTTCACTTTAATCATCAGATAAATGGTCCATTTTTAAAGGAAAATAATATCTCTTAATATTTTTAATGTTTATTTATTTATTTATTTTTTAATTTTTTAATGTGTTTTATTTATTTCTAGGAGAGAGAGCGAGCGTGAGCAGGGGAGGGTCAGAGAGAGAGGGAGACACAGACTGAAACAGGCTCCAGGCTCTGAGCCGGCAGTCAGCACAGAGCCCGACGCGGGGCTCGAACCCACGAACCGCGAGATCACGACCTAAGCGAAAGTCGGACACTCAACCGACTAAGCCACCCAGGCGCCCCTTTAATGTTTATTTTTGAGAGAAAGAGAGACAGAGCATGAGCAGGAGAGGAGCAGAGAGAGAGAGAGAGAGAGAGAGAGAGAGAGAGAGAGAATCTGAGGCAGGCTCCAGGCCTCGAGCTGTCAGCACAGAGCCCAACGCAGGGCTCGAACTCACGAACTAAGAGATCTTTACTTGAGCTGAAGTCAGAAGCTTAACCAACTGAGCCATCCAGGTACCCCAGAAAATAATATTTTCTTTTGTAAAGTATTATTGCAAGCTAACCACCAATTTTACCCCTGAACCCAGCAATTATTTACCTATGACTTCATTAGTCTCTGAGTGCATATCATTGCATGGTATAAGTTATTATTTTTTTTCCCTCAAATGTCAAATTCCCTTTGTGGGTCTGTTGTTCTTATACTTCATTGTATCCATTACTAACTAAGGCAAGTGCTACAGTATCATGAGGATCTGATTTTAATTCTCCAACTGTTATTCAGAAGTCCATTGTGACAACCTTGTCCATTGTGTCATGGATTTGATGCTTTCTGCAGTTTCGTCCGCTTTTATTTTATTTAGGATGGAATTATTAAATCTTCCCAGTGAACCTATTTGTGAATATATAGTAAAACTCTAGGAATCCTACAGCAAAAACAAATTAAAATAAAGATACAGGTTAATAATGAAATTATATACCTTTTTGGTCCCTTGGGAAACCTTTTTGGTCAAACATTCCTATCAGTTATAGCTTTTATAAATACAATATAGTTATGTTTTCTTTGCATCTAGGCTATCTTTGTCTTTAACTTGAGAGTAAATGCATTTACAGTGACTGTATCCATTGTTATACAATATATTTATGTTTATTTCTGTATGGACGTCATACATACTGTTAGCTAGTGCTTCTCATAGCTATTTGATCATGAATACCAATCACAAAGTCTAAAGTCATCAATACTTTTTTCAACTTTTCCCAAAGTTGGGATTTTAACTTTTAACTGTGATTACTCACTCATAAGTTCCCCATGATTATAGTTATACATTTTTTTTTAACTTTTGAAACTATCCATTTGTGTCTCTACTTTGAATAATCAATGTTTGTTTACATTTACCAATATCCTTTGCTCTATTTGTTTTGGTAGTTCATAACACCCTTTTGGGATCACTGATTTCTTTCTGAAGAACATCCTATAAATGTATCCGTCAGAGAGTCTTTTGTTAGCCTCAGAAAATGATTTTATTGTTGTTCTTGAAAAAGAATTTCACTGGGTATATACTTGTAGATGACCAGCACTTCAAAGAGGCTATTCCACTGTCTTCTAACGTCCATTGTTTCTGGCGAGCAATCAGCCACATTGGCAATCGAGTTCTCTCTGGATACTTTTCAGATCTTCTCTTTGTCTTTTCTATTCCATAGGTTCATTGAGATGTTGTATATTGGGATTTTTATTCTTTCTTGCAATTCCTAAAGCAGTGATTTAATGCTTAAATCTTGAGAAGTCTCACCTCATACCTTTGAAAATGACCTTCATCTTGAATTTCACCTTCAGACTTTCCATACATTTTTCTCTCTCAGCTGCTATGTTACTTGCTTGGTTCCATATTTCACTGTTCTTCAGCCACGACTAACTTGCTATTTAATCCACTCCTGACATTGCTCGCATGGATCATTATGGTTTTGTGTTTTTTTTTTAAGTTCCTTTTCGAACTCACCTGATTAATTTGAATAGTCTCTTTACAAATTTTTTTTAATGCTTTATTTATTTCTAGGAGAGAGAGAGAGAGAGAGAGCGTGAGCAGGGGAGGGTCAGAGAGAGAGGGAGTCACAGACTGAAACAGGACTGACTAGCAGTCAGCACAGAGCCCGACGCGGGGCTCGAACCCACGAACCGCGAGATCATGACCTAAGCGAAAGTCGGGCACTTAACCGACTAAGCCACCCAGGCGCCCCATGAATAGTCTCTTTTAAAAAAAAAAAAAGACCACTTTTCAATTGAATGTACTGACACATACATTTCTTGGTATGTGTGAATTATACATAATGATTCTAAAATATGTGAATCTAATTCTGCTGTTTTTGCTGCTGCACTGTTTTCATGGTGATGTTTTCCCCATGTGGTTGGCAAACTGTCCATTTAGGAGGCTTTTATCTTTGTGAATTTTTAGAGGATGGAAGGAATGATGCATTACACTGTTTTACGCAGAAGTCTTTTCTCACCTTAGTGAACCAAGGTCTTATCTCCTGCCATCCCTGTGCTTTTACAAATCCAGCTCTAGGCTGGCTGGCATCTCCTGAGAAAACTCTCAGAGTGTACCTATTGCCTACATAGGTTATGGTTCCGAACTTTCTCAGAGAAACACTCCAGCTATCCCCTTAGCTCAACCATGTACTAAAAATTTCTTTACTATTTTCTCAGGAGTTTTAGATGTGCTACAGTAGGAAAGATTTAATTGAATATCTTTTCTACCATATTATTTCTAAAATGTAAGAATTAACTTGGCTCTGTATTCCTCAAATGCAATAAAGCCCTGCACATATTATGTTCATTGTTAATGTACAGTGAATTCTCCTAAGTGAAGAACAGAGTGACTATTTCCTTATAAAAACATTTCTTATAAAGATGTCTGTATATTGCTCTATCTTGTGAGCAATGATGAACCATTGGGGGAAGAGAGAAGTTATCACTCTACTGCAGAAGCATATATTTCAAAGACGAGTTAAATAATACATTGGAATAAACTGTAACTGAGGGTCCAAATTGCTAGCCTGGCTACATTCCAACAGCCAGGTGACAATGATCATTACCCCATGTAAAGTACTAGTCATCTTTTGTATTTTTATATCTTAGCTGGATTCAGTGTTTTGACACGGATTTAAAATAGATCAGGGGCACCTGGGTGGCTCAGTCGGTTAAGCATACGACTTTAGGTCAGGTCATAATCTCATGGTTCATGGCCTTGACCCCCATGTCGGGCTCTGTGCTGACAGCTCAGAGCCTGGAGCCTGCTTTGGATTCTGTGTCTCCTCCCCCCCACCCCTCCTCTGCTCACACTGTCTCTTTCTCTCTCTCGAGAAAAATAAACAAACATTTAAAAAAAATTAAAATTATAACATAGATCACAAAACAATGGATATCATCATGACCTGTACAAGTACGTCAACAAGATTACATTTATTCCTTCTCTGATCTCACTGATCAAGGAGGTGAACAAGGGTGGTCAGCATTAAGAATATTCATGATGTCAGTCAAATATAAAAGTCATAAGAAAGACAAAAGGTGGTGTTTCAGATGTATCTTTCTTCAGAGATAACAGAGTATAAGCATGTAGAATATTTTCAGCCAAAGAAAACAGTTCTAGTAGATTTTAGTCCAGAAAACAATATTCTCATTATACTACATTCTGACCCACAGAACCTAAACATGAATTTAGTAGCCAACTTCCATGCAACACCCCTTGGAAAATTAGCTATTTAGCTTCCTTGCATATCATCATGATAACACTAAGACACATTATTTTCTGACACCACAAAAGATAATCCAATGATATTCACAATAATGGATATTTAGACCAATGGCAACTTGGGCATCACTTAATATAAAGTGGATGTAGACTAACTAGGAAGTAAAAAGTGCATCACTTCTCTGATTCTCTTAAGTGTCTTATCATTGTGGCCAGAACCCTGGTACGTGAAAAATGTTCTATCACATAATTTTCACTTGAATAAACCATTAGGGCTCTTAAAGAGCATCTCGATAAAGAGAACATGATGGTCTCTGTTCTACCATTTCACGTTTTGTCATCTCCTACAGGATCTGTTCCCAACAATAAACCATTGAAATGAAAGGTTTCTAGAAGTTTCACCTGGGGTCAATGATGGAAAAGAAGGCCAGTGAGATCAGAGCGTGCCTACTAATTCATGCCCACAATATCATGAACTCATACAGGGGAGGTGAAGGGAGTCTAGAATATAAATTCATAGTGGACTCTGGATCTTGCTAGGTGGTAAAATACTGCCTTCACATATTCTCTTACTGTCCCATAGCCCTAGTGTGAACTGCTCTGTGAACTTCGTTTCTTCTATACGAGTTAGTGGGGACAGAAAATATTAACGTGCTTGAGCTCTACTGCCGATCTGAAGATGCCAGTAAGCTAAGCCATGAATCCGAGACATCAGGTCGCATGCAAGAGGTCTATGGTTGCCATCGCTTTGCTTGAATGTCAAAATTCACGCCATAAACCAAGCAATGGCATCTTGGAGAAACACTGTTTTCTCTTTATTTCTTTCTTAAAACAACATCTCCAGCTGCTCATGGCTTCAGTCTACTCCCTCACTGTTTCTATTCCCTTTTGACATCTGCTCTGCCATTCTCTTTGGCATGTTCTCATTTTGTTTCAATTTGACTGAAAACTTTCCATTTCAAAAGCTCCCTTGGAAGGGGAGAGGAGAGCGAGAAATGATGCATATGACGTGTTTTTATTGCTTAGAACTGATGTTTGCGATGCTCACATTGTTCTTGATAATACTACCACCTTATGCTTACATCACGCTCTATAGTTGTTTTTATGGAGAACAAGCAGAGGGTTGCCAGAGGGGTTGTGGGGGGGGGGATGGGCTACATGGGTAAGGGGCATTAAGGAATCTACTCCTGAAATCATTGTTGCACTATATGCTAACTTGGATGTAAACAATAAATAAATTTTAAAAATTTTAAAACATTAAAAGAAGAGAAAGTTATTTATTTATTGCGTGTGTGTGAGAGAGAGAATCCCAAGCAGGCTCCACGCTGTCAGCGCAGAGCCCGACGTGGGGCTTGATCCCACACACAGTGAGATCATGACCTGAGCCAAAACCAAGAGTTGGACACTTCACCAATGGAGCCACCCAGGTGCCCCCACACTCTTCAGTTCTTTCAAATATTTTAATCTCATCTGATTCTCACTGCAACCCTTTCAAGTAAGCAAAATGGGGATCACTTCTCTAGTTTTACAAATGAGAAAATTCAGTCAGTCAGATGGTGATTGGAGGGTAAAAAATGTGGTGGGGCCAAGACTGTATCTGACTCTGACCCCTTATGTGAGGTCTTTTCACTATTCTGGCAATAGGCACAGGAGCCCACATCCTTGGCTCTGAATGACTGCCAAGATTTCATGCCTTTTGCACGCTACCCTACTTATTCCATGAGGCAGTTAGTGGTAACTTCATTCCTTCATTACTATTGATGATGGGATATTTGACAGTATATTGTATAGAATCCCCCTAATAAATTATTTAAGATGAGGTAGAAGGAGAAAATGTGGGGAATATTAAAAATGAAAACTGAAGAATGGAAAAGAGCTGAAAACAGATTAGTGCTCTGTCTTCAATGAAAATCTTCACCAAACCTCATGAAAAAGTGTGTGTGAGCGGAGAAAGGTAAATTAAACATTTTTTGAAGTAAGAAATCGTAGAGTCCATTTTTTGGTGATTAGTTTTTGTGAGACAATTAAGACACTAGCCTCTGAAGTGACTGCAATTATACATAGTCCTTGAGGCTCCTATAATATGAAATTTTTTATTATACAAGGAAGGAATTCAGAAAAACTCATTCCAAGTAACTGCTATGGACTGAATGTTTTTATCCACCCCTACCCTCCATTCATGTGTTGCACCCCTCATCCCAATGTAAGGATTTCTGGAGCTGGAAGCCTTGCAGAGGTTATTAGGTCACTAGGGTAGAGCTCCCATGATGGAATCAGAAACATGATTCCTTTCTCTCACTCTCTCTACCAAGTGTGGAGACAGTGAGAAGGCAGCTATCTGCAAGTCAGAAACAAAGCCCTCACCAAGAACTGGATCTTGGACTTCTCAGCCTCCAGAACTGTCAAAAATAAACTTATTGTTTAAGCCACCGAGTCTATGGTATTTAATCACTGAAGCCTCAAATAAGACAATCACAAAAAAACAGCTACATAGAATAAGATATTCAGAAATACTCTGACAGCCTGATATTGAAAAAATCTTAAGTATGAACTCTAACTTATGGCAGCTCTTTTTAAATTTTTTTAAACATTTTTGAGAGTGAGCAGGGGAGGAGCAGAGAGAGAGGGAGACAGAATCCGAAGCAGGCTCCAGGCTCTGAGCTGTCTGCACGGAGCCTGACACGGGGGTCGAGCTCACAAACCGTAAAATCATGACCTGCACTGAAGTTGGATGCTTAATCGACTGAGCTACCCAGGCGCCCTTAAAGTATGACAGCTCGTATACTTAGCAACAGACATTCTGAATCCTCCTCTTGGTCTTCAGAAGAGATACAATATTTAAGGAAATTAATAAAAGTGAGCATTCATCAACTGCTCCAAAGTCTAATAGATATGTTACAGATAAGAAAGTGAAAAATATATTTTATAATATTAACTAGTAATAGGCCAACAAAGAGTTAGCATCAGATATATCACATGTAAATGACTAGCAAAGTATTCTAAAAAGCAGAATATTTCTTTGTGAGGTTAAAAATTACTGTTAGCTTGACAGACACAAACACATACACACAAAGTACATATAAAAACTTTGTGAAATGTGAATAAGATCTACAGGGTGTATTCATGCCAGTCTCCTGGTTTTGAGATTTTACACGAATTACATAAGTGGTTATCAATGGGGGGATCTAGACAAAGGGTGTAGGAGACTTGTACTATTTTTGCAACTTTCTGTGAACTTCTAATTATTTTTTTTAAGTTAAAAAAATCATTGTAGGCCTGAAGAATCTCCAGTTGCTTACAATATTGTAAATTCAAGACAGGTTGTAATTCAAGATGGGTATTTTTGTCAGAACACAAAATAATGACAATAAGATAAATAAAACTCAAATGGTCAGTATACTGCTTCTCTAAAAATGTTTAGATTTTTCACAAATTTATTTTTTAAACATCTTTAGGTTTTTTAATTGAAGTAATAATTAACATAGTGTTCTATCAGTTTCAGGTGTACAATACCTGATTCAACAATTCTGTACATTTCTCAGTGCTCTTCAAGAGAAGTGTACTCTTAACTCTTTTTATTTACTTCACTCATCACCCCCACCCTCAATACCCCCCCTCTGGCAACCACCAGCTTGTTCTCTGGATTTAAGTCTGGTTTTTGTCTCTTTTTTCCTTTGTTCTTTTGTTTCTTAAATTCACCATATGAGTGAAATCATATATTTGTCCTTCTCTGACTTATTTCACTTAGCATTGTACCAGGTCTGTCCATGTTGTTGCAAATAGTAAGATTCCATTTTTTTAAATGGCTGAATAGCATTCCACTGTATGTATATGCCATATCTTCATCCATTCATCTATCGACACTCTGGTTGCTTCCATATCTTGGCTATTGTAAACATGGCTGCAATAAACACAGTGGTGTGTGTATCGTTTCAAGTTAGTGTTTAGTTTTCTTTGGGTAAATACCCAGTAGAGAAATAACTGGATCATATGGTAATCCTACTTTTAATTTTTTAAGGAGCCTCCATACTGTTTTCCACAGTGGCTGCACAAGCTTACATTCCCCCCAACAGTGCATAAGTGTTTCTTTTTCTATACCTCCTCACCAACGCTTGCTATTTCTTGTCATTTTGGTGTTAGCCATTCTGACAAGTTAAGGCGACATCACATAGGGGTTCTGATTTGCATTTCCCTGATGATTAGTGATGTTGAGTATCTTTTCGTATGTCAGCCATTTGTATGTCTTCTCTGGAAAAATGCCTATTCAGGTCCTCTGCCCATTTGTTCTGATGATTTATTTGTTTGTTAGTTTACTGGTGCTGAGTTGTGTAAGTTCTTTATATATTTTAGATATTAACCCCTTATCAGATACATCATTTGCATAATCTTCTCCCATTCAGTAGTTGCTTTGTCATTTTGTTGGTGGTTTCCTTTGCTGGGCAAAAGCTTTTTGTTTTGGTGTAGTTTATTTTTGTCTTTGTTTCCCTTGCCTTAGGAGCTTTATCTAGAGAAATGCTGCTAAAGTCAATGTCAAAGAAATTACTGCCTGTGTTTTCTTCTAGAATTTTATGGTTTCAGGATTCACATTAAATGGTCTTAATTCATTTTGAGTTTACTTATGCATATGGTACAAGAAAATGGTCCAGTGTTCCCAGCACCGTTTGTCAAAAAGATGGTCTTTTCCGCATCTTATATTCTCACCTCTTGTAGATTAATTGACCATGTAAGTGCTGGTTTATTTCTGGGCTCTCTATTCTGTTCCATCGATCTGTGTCTATTTTTGTGCTAGTACCATACTCTTTTGATTACTACAGCTTTGCAGCGTATCTCACAATCTGGGACAGTGGTTTCTCCAGTTTTGTTGTTTTTCAAGATTGCTTTGGCTACTTAGGGACTTCTGTGGTTGCATACAAATTTTAGGATGATTTGTTCTAGTTCTATGAAAAATGTTGTTATTTTGATAGGGGTTACTTGAGATCTATAAATTACTTTGGGCAGTATGAACATTTTAACAACATAGATTCTTCCAGTCTATGAGTATAGTGGGTCTTTCTATTGGTTTGTGTCTTCAATTTCTTTCATTAATGTTTTATAGCTTTGGAGTATAGGTCTTTTATCTCCTTAGTTAAGTTTATTCTTAGGTATTTTATTCTATTCGGTGCAATTGTAAATGGGACCGTTTTCTTCATTTCCCTTTCTACTTTATCATTATTAGTGGATAGCAATAAAACAGGTTTCTGTATATTCCTTTTGTATTCTGAGGTTTAAATGAATTCATTTAACAGTTCTGGTATTTTTTGGTGGAGTCTTCAGAATTTTCCATATCCAGTATCAGATCATCTGCATTAGTGAAGGTTTTAGGTCTTCCTTACCAGTTAGTTGTCTTTTATTCATTTTTGTCAATATACCACTTTAATAATGTTCTCTCTTTTTTTAATTTTTTTAAATGTTTTTACTTATTTCTGAGAGAGACAGAGACAGAGCAAGCAGGGGAGGGTCAGAGAGAGAGGGAGACATAGAATCCGAGACAGGATCCAGGCTCTGAGCTGTCAGCACAGAGCCCAATGTGGGGCTCGAACCCACGAACCACAAGATCATGACCTGAGCTGAAGTCGGACGCTTAACCAACTGAGCCACCCAAGTGCCTCAATAATGTTCTCTTACCTCCACCATTTTCCCTCTTCTTTATACTCTTGCCAGCCTAGACCTTTGACATCTCTCTTTTTATTTCTCCTTCTTCTATCTACCCAAGCCTAGGAAAATAATGTATTCATTACTAACTGAATTCATTGTTAACTACGCTAGCCTAAACATAAAAGAATACATAGCTTGGTTTATCAGAAAACTTAGTTCTTTAGCTTACTCCTGTTGTTTTCTCAAATAAAATATTGCATGCAGTGAGGTATACACATATGGTAAGCACTATGTGTATGTATACAGTCCAGACAAAGATCTTAGCCACCTGCTTATTAACCTAACTCTCTTCTTTACCCTTATCTTAAGGGTCAACAATATCATCAAAGCAATAGGGTATGAGAGATCCGCGTTGATTAAATATACTAATCATAAGGGAGTGGGGCCCTTTTCTCTGGCTCACTAGTTCTCTATAGATTTATCTATCATGCTTTTCAGTTCTTTTTATTTTGATGATTAGTTTTCCATGTGATACATGAATTTATTTCTATGATTTAGTTTGCCCATGCTTGTTTATACTTCCTAGTGATTTCATGGTGCTATTCCTCCCCCACTGGGTCTATTAAGAGCCCACAACTCTACTCTTTCAGCTACCTAACCTCTATCAGAGGGTTCTGTTTACTGTCTAAACCTTAGACTAGTTTTTACTCTATGTAGTTAGAACTTTGGGAACACCCTGATCTCATTTTCCACCACAAATGGAAGACTGCAAAATCGTCTCCCTTACCCCTTGACTATGAATAGATAGAAATTAGTCATTCCTGCTGATTCATTTTAGGTCTGTTCTCAGTGAGCCAGGAGTCAAGTGTTTTCTCTTCAAAGTTCATAAATGTGGATCTGGAAGCTCCAACTTGTCCTTGAAACTGGAGGGCACAGCATGATGCCCATCTATCCCACTGCTTTACTGGGTTAAGTATTATCTCAAATTCTGGAAAATAGAACTATAACACTTTCTTTCTATGTAAACAGCTAATTCTACCCAGAATATGTTGTTACTTTCTTGAAAATTATCAAAGAACCTCCCAAGAAAGATTTTATATAACATTATTAGTCCCTTCTTCCCTCCTTCCTTCCTTTCTAGAGTCCAGATAATTCACATCCCATGTCCAAGCATCTTCTAAGCAAGAGGCATACAAAGTTGAGTAACATGAGGGTAAGGTCCCTTACAGTTGGCAGGAAGATTCTCAGTAAAGAATGGACAAAACCTTTTCTCCTTATCTGTGAGGAAATTACTTTGGTTTAACTTTCTAGCTCTCTTCCCCTTGATATCTGGCAAATGTGGGATATCACTGCTTATGGTAACGATGAACCCTGGTTGGTAAATTACCATGAAGGGGGAGGTCTGTGGCCAGGATGTAGGTTGGATACACAATGAGAAGTCTTGGCTTTGGGCTTCTGAGAGTAGATACTAGAAACGGAGGGTGGTTTTCCTTGTGTGTCCCCTGGAAGCTAGATTTATGGACTCTTGCAAGACATATTGTTTCTAATAGCATGGGACTTTTAAGGCAAAGGGACTTTTCTACCCACTCACATGGCTCTCTCTTGTACAAGTGAGGAGTCATTTGGGCATGGAGGGGAAAGACGAAGAGTAAAAATTAGTCCTGGGGCTGGTAAATACCTCTGCTAAAGAAATACAGCTGATATTGGATTACTGGTACATTATACTCTTATCCTCCTAATTACCACTCATGAGTTCTAGGAGTTCAGCTGACCACCAATTAAACCTACGACCACTGATGGGTGTGTAGTGAGATTTATGCAAGTAATTACCAAGTACTGAGGTATCTGCTAATCAAGGTTTATGTACAAGGTTTATGTTAGAGGAATTTCTGCTCCAGGGGTTCAGGCTTGAAGTTGGTGTTTGTGAAAATGCTTGGTATGCAATCTAAATGACTTTCTCCTCCTTACACCTGAAACGATTTTCCTATAATTTTGCAGCATCATAATTAAAAGAAAGTTTCATAATTAGAACTCACTAAAGCATGAAATATGAAGTATATACTGAGTGTATATGCCGAGAGACTGGAAAAAGATCTATAAAGATAATGAAAGAAATAATGGCCTGTATCAAATTATAATTTTGATTTTTTTGTCGTGTTTCTTTCCATACATATTTCTCGTCTCCAAATGTATCCTGAAAACCACGTTGTACGTATAATTCTAAAGTAGCAAAAACAAGAGACCAAGATGCTGGAATGTACTCTACACAGACAATGTTTCAACTTTACCTGTACTCCTAAATATAGGTAAACATCCAAGTTTATGAATATTCTTATAATGACCTAGTTAACTACACCTAATGAGACTATTCTCATGTACTGGCCCATAATTAATTAACTTTTCTGAATCATTCGTTCAGCAAATATTTATTGAGTACCTACCACATGCTGAGGAAAGAATTAGTTATGAAGGATTCAATAGTAAGAAAAATAGACATGATATAATTTAGTTTCAATGAACTCCACTGGCCTGGAAATCTTGAATAACAGGCAATAATTCACAAGTCTTTGTTCATTTAGCAGTAATCTATTTAATGGTTCTGCTTATATTTGTTTTTCCTAAAATATTCAAGTAAAGATACCATTCAGTAACTATACACTGTAAAACAGGCTAAAAATATTCGTTGTTTTGCTCAAGATCTGTTCGTGACTAACTGATAGCAAAAGGTGATATTATAAGCGTCTGACTTCACTTTGCTTGAGCCTGCTCCCAGATTACAAACCAACTGTCAAAACACTTCTCCAGACTTGAGTCTTACTTTGCAGGGATTAAAGAGACAAAGTAAGGGACTATTACATAATCCTCTTTATTTGAAATGCAGGTAATTGGAATATGGAAGTGCAAGACCAACAATAAAGGAATGCCTCCCTCCGAAACATAGATTTATCACATCCCTAACTGCATTTTAGCACATGCCTATCTTACTTAGACGCGACACACGGAATGGGTTGATATGGTGATGGTACTTGCATAAGCATGCGCACAGACATGGTAACTATTCTAGACTTTACAGAGGACAAATATAGTCTCTGTCACATATCCATACCCCTAGCCCTAGCTCCTTTTTAATCCTTAGAAAAAACGAACAAACAAACAAAAAACATTCTTAGAATCACCGGGGCAGAGGTGACCCGTAGCCCGTAGCTTACTCACCTTTGGTTTCTAGGCATGAAGGGTAAACACAGTCATAGCCACTTACAACTTCTTGGGAACCAAGAAACATGCTTCTGCCTTTTCTAACTCTGCTTCCTATGATTTGATATTGATGCTGAATGCCGTTTTCTGTAAATCAATCGCCTCAACAAAATATAATGTATCGTTCCTACACACTGACGTAATAATTTCCATTTGGATGAAGGGTTAATACGATTTGCAATTTAAACATCAAATCAATCAAGGTGGTAAAGGGGCTCAGTAGGTTAAGCGTCTGACTCTTGACCTTGGCTCAGGTCATGCTCTCACTTTTGTGATATTCAGGCCTTGCATCAGGCTCCGCGCTGGGCGGGGAGTCTGCTTGGGATTCTCTCTCTCTCCCTCTGCCCCTCCCCTGCTTGTGCTCCCCCTCCCTCAAAAATAAATTAATACATAAATACATAAACAAAAGGCGGTAAGGACCGCTTTATTATTTGCCAGGTAGTTTTATTTACCAGGTACGTGAGTTTACATATTTAATTTGATCTCTCCAATAATCTTGCACACACTACATGTACCTTTATCTGCATGTTATAGGTAAGGAAACTGACATTCTTATGGGTTAAATGACTTCACCCCAGAAATACAGGTAGTTTACTGCAGAAGAACATGAACCCAGATCTCCTGATGCCACATTGTGGAGGCTCCACAATAGTGAAAGCACACTATGTTTCCAGGCAAACACGCACACATCCTGTGACATGCGTACACTTAGCAGGGCTGACCAAAATAATGAGGACTTGAGACTTTTTCTGAGAGGAAGGCTCAGAAGTGGCATCTTTGAAGCCATTTGGATCACTGCCCACTGGTCATTTTCTTTAACCGGATATCATGATTATTAGGTTCCCTAACTGAGCAGGTAAAAAAAAAAAAAAGATACTCACAGATGATCCCATCACTAATGAAATCCCTGCTGACTCAAGCATCCCTATCCCGTCCAGAATTTTATTTCTCCACATAAACATAAAATGCAAACAAACAATACGAGGCAAATCAAGCAAATCAATTGCCTAATGAACTTTCAAAAGACTCAGGACCTCGTACCATCACGGAATTTCAGGACAGCTTTAATCACACTGAAAGCTGGGTTGGAGAAGAATCCATAAGAGGGAGACTGAGTAAAAAGGGAACAAAGCTGGCAACGTGATGGTGGCTTTGAAGGAGGATGATTTGTCAATAAAATGATTCCAAACAGCCCTTAGGAAACCGGTAAAACTTTTTTATAAATGGAGTCTGTTTATGGCTCCACTAAAATTCAAATTTCATAATAATACAGGAAAACTACAACTTTCAATATGATTCATTTTTATTTGCTATAAGAATGGCGATCGCTACATGTGCCGTTGGATAATAAACGACATGCATTTTCATCATTTTAGTTTTATTGTTTAGAATAAAACACCATTTTCATGGTGCATTACAAGACTCTGGCCGCAATTTAAGTGGATTCATTTTTAACGGTTTCTACCTGCCCCCAGCACCTACTCATCTCAGTAATGAGCCTCTCCTGGATGGCTTCTCCACTGCGGGAAGGCTGCGGACTAAGTAAGACACTAAGGAACTTGCTCCCCTCTCTTGGGAGAGTAGAACAGTCACAGAGATAACTGAGTCCCTGTCGCAGCTGCTTTGGCTTGCAATCTTGAACTTCGAGGTATATTCTGTACAGGTTCCTTTCTACGCTCGAAATGCATCTTTCTCAAGATGGACCGCACAAGCTGTTTATACCACAACAGTTATCCGTGTGATATTCTCCCACCAATACAAGGTGATAATAGAAAATGTCAGGCCCTGAACCACGTGCCCAGTGTTGGCTCTGTTTCCCTTGAGGTATTCCTGTGGTTTCGCAAGCCGAGGGTAAGGATTGTATTTCCTTAGTTGACACATTACTTGCTTTGGCTAGGTGTGAGACCACACTTAGAGACGAAGGGGCAGCTCGTGGCTGGAAGCCATTATGTCTGGTTTTCTTTATTAAATTTAGACTTTGGGACATAGCGAAACTCCTTCTCATGTCCCAAGAGAGGTGTGCTCATAGAACGGCGCTGGGTGATATTTCAGGACTTCAGTCACATTCCCTCTCAATCTAGTATCTAAACATGTTCAAATATAAAAGAAAACATCATGTGTTCGTGTTACACAAGTTTTATTTTGGCATCTGGATGGATTCAGCTTCTCAGGTTCCAAGAAACAAGACAAAAGAAAACAACTGTATTTGCTCCTCAAACATTTCATGTGAAAGCCGTTGTAATAAAACTCTTCACGGTCTTCCTCATGGAATAGTTCCAGAAAATGTAGTACTGATAGGTGACAATGACTCAAAAATGGAGAGTCCTCCTGGCAAAGTTAACACTTCTCTCAGGAGTGAGAATTCTCCAACTTGTCCCTCACACACCCCCTGTATCAACAGATTTTTTTCCCCCTTCAGGTCACAGATCATTGAGAACACTGAACTGTGTCCTTCCCACATTTTGACCACTTTTCATATTCGTGCTCAGCACCCATCACTGTAACAGCAGGTGGACAACCAGGAAGGAAATGAGAGTTAAATCACAAAGAGGCAAGGAACTTGGCGAAGGGTGGAAAAGAGATTTAAATTGGTCTGTCAGAAGAGGCATGACTAGCCATTGTTTGTGTCTGATAACTGTCAGTCAACAGCTCAGACGATCACCAACTTGTGCCCTTTTCGAAGGAAGGAAAGCAAAATGACTTGGCAAACATTTTCTTTTCCTCTCCCTCTGCCACTTTAAAATGGAAGAATTCTGGATCCTTGCTGTTAACCAAATGGCATTTACAGCTCTCAGTTGGCATGGGGCAGCTGAGAAGCTAAAATGAGGAATGCTTATTCCATTTCCATTTCCATGGAAACTAGTCACCAACTGGTGAAAACAAGGTAGATCAAATTTTTGAACAAGAATGTTGAAAATAATCACTCTTTTAAAACTTTTCTCTTGCATCGGGATGAAGAGAATAGTGTCAGCTCTAGAACACGCAGATGTCCGTGTGAATAAGCAATTCACCACTGGTTTATCGTTACAACTCTTCTCATATCACGATAATTACGTGCGTGGGTTTTTTTGGGCGGGGGGAGTTGCCCTTTGGAGGATGAATTGCTAAAAATCCAATAAATAAATAACAGAATGAAATGTGAAAATTAAATGAGTTTTTACGGGCTGTTTATTAACAAAAGCTTGGAGTAATCCAGTATATCTAGTAACTCCTTTCCAAATTTATGATCATGTTCCTCGTTGATGCTCTCTTAACAAATGCATGCGTCGGGATATGGAGATTTGCAGAGAATAAATGAACTAGTCAGTTTTCTTTAAGAGCTTTAGGAGCATCCCAATTTTTGAAACTCTACAGTGAAAATCTGACTTTGAAAAGACCATTGATGCAGCCAATGGTAACACAGCAGAGGTGATCTCTGTAGCTCTGAGGTCCATTTAATCTTTCCAGGAGAATTTCAGACCCATGCCCTCCTCTGCCCAAAAAAAAAAAAAAAAAGAAAAAAGAAAAAATCCAGATGCCACTCCCACTGTTTGCACATGTAGAATATAAACGGGAAATAATCTCCCCCAAACAAATAACAAGTGTCAATGATTCACTGGACTTGCAGCTCTGTCACCAGTCATTCCTGATGACAAAAACCCTACTTTAGCTCTTCATACCACCAGGTAGTACCTAGGCTAGTAGGGCCTAGGGTATTCTGAACGCTCAGGATGTGTTACCCGCAACTCTCACAGCAAACTACAAGTAGCTTAATTTTGTCTCCGTTTTATATACACAAGACCATTAGGTCTCCCAGTGGTCAAAAGACTTGCTCGAAGTTATTCCGACAATCATTTAGCTTTGTTTACCTGAATCAGACTTCCATGTTCCTAATTGTCCTGCTCAGACACATTTCCCCAGGTCTAGCTTGTAACCCCAATTAAAAAATATCACCATGTCAATTTCCAATCTCATTAATTCTAATCTCCTCATATTAATAAAAGATAAATATACGCAGAAATGCCTGACCTCAACCATTGCTGTTTTTCGAGTATGCACAACTCATTTCTAATTATTATGATCTCTAAATTTTAAGCTAAATTTTAGATCTGAAGTTGCTCCTTAAGTGGTTCAATTATTTCCGACTTGTTTCTTTCCTACTTATGCTAATACTTAAGAGGTTTGACCTTAATTTTTAAGATCAATGGTACAGTTAATAAGAATACAATTATAATGAGACAAGTAGGGATGTGTGTGTGTGTAAATGACAGGAATGAGAGCAAGACTGATTTTCACTCAACTTCAAATTTCTCAAGAGTTATCGCAAAAGTTTTACTCCTTGGTAATTACTTGTGCATGGTCCATTTTTACCTTTTCATCCTAAGATTATTTAGTGAAAACATTTTTTAAAGACTACATGACTTGATTTACCTCCTTATTTCCAGAAAGCCCTTGCATCACACCTGAAAGAAAATTAAATCTTATGGCCACCTGGGTGGCTCAGTCAGCTAAGCATCCAACTGCAGCTCAGGTCATGATCTCATGGTATGTGAGTTCGAGCCCCGCATCAGGCTCTGTGCTGACAGCTCGGAGCCTGGAGCCTGCTTCAGATTCTGTGTTTCCCTCTCTCTACCCCTCCCCTGCTCATGCGCCCTCTCTCTCTCTCAAAAATAAATAAACATTAAAAAATTAAAAAAAAATTAAACCCTAAATCAAAGTTTACTTAATTTATCATTTCCTTTCTGATGGCTAAGAGTAAGAATCTTGATGTTAATGAACACAGCCCCAGGTAATTTGCAATATTTTTTCAGAGTCTAACTGGTTTTCAGAGTCTAAACAGGAGCTTCTCGGGGCGCCTGGGTGGCTTAGTCGGTTGAGCATCTGACTTTCGCTTAGGTCATGATCTTGCAGTTCGTGGGTTCGAGCCCCGCGTCGGGCTCTGTGCTGACTGCCAGCTCAGAGTCTGGAGCCTATTTCAGAGTCTGTGTCTCCCTCTCTCTCTGACTCTCCCCTGCTCACGCTGTCTCCCTCTCTCTCTCTTAGAAATAAATAAAAATATTAAAAAAAAATAAACAGGAGCTTCTTAATTTTAGCTATGGCACATACTTGCAACAAGTATCCAGTATAAAGAGAAGGTTTTTTTTTTTCTGTTACCGAGACAATTAGCTATTTACAGTTATTTAGGACAAGTAGGAAAAAAAAAACCCCACCAAAACTGGCAGGCCAATTTTACATAAATAAGAATTTGGACTATTAGAATAAAAACATAGACGAATTCATTTAAAATTTTATATCTGACACTGGTTTAAGACACTGCATCCACGGAATCTGATACTTCATATTTCTGTTTGCCTGCCCTGTTTTCTCAAGTGACAAGGGGACAGTGATCCTGCCACAAGGCAGGGCCAGCTATACTCGGCTCCCAGTTGGATCACATGAGTAATAAATAACGCAAATGCATATGGAGATGACCTCTCATAGAATGAGGACAACATAACCACATGCGAAGTGCTTCCTCTATTCACCAGTCTCCAGTATAAATGAGGCATGCTATTTCCAGCCAGTTGTAAAAAATTTAATTAAAACCAGAGTGTAATGAGGAGGAGGTAAGGGGTGAGGCTAAAAGACAGTGAACATCTTCTAATTCTTTGCCCACTCCTCAAGAGCTTACACATGGCCACAGAGAGTTTGAAGATAGAAGAAAAACAAGTTCAGAGTTGACTTTTAGATAAAAGAGAGGCTGTCGAGAAAAAAAAAAGAAAATTCTTGGATTTTCCTTTTAACAACAACAACAAAAATGGCTAAGATGCCTTTTATCCCAAAGCTTATAAGGAGCTCTCTGATCCCAAGATGCTTTCGGCTGTTACAAACATTCTCTCAGTAATGACTACTGCCTTCTGTCAGTCATTTTCTAAGGTCTGGGTCAAACGCCACCACCTACCCTCTAGATGCTGATCTCCAGTGACAATGCCCCCTCCCCCCCAACCTCATACTGATGGCCTGTGGCACTGGTTTATCATGGTTTGTTCTGTTTTGTACGAATGGAACTTTTAACTTCAAATATAGCATTAGGAAAAATCTAACCATCCAAAATAGATTCTAATGTAGATTTTAAAAAGGAGAGTGACTTAGTTGAGGAACAGAAGGCTATACTCATTCCATACAATCACCTGAGTGACACTCGGGCAGCCTGAGAGATCCACTACAGACTCTAGGATTCCAGGAAATATTTCTGGAAAACCAATGGTCTCCAATTCACATCCTTCCTACTGGTTTAACTGTTGTACTGTATTAGTTAAGTGATGGATCAATGTTCAATTTCTCGATACCGTAACTATATCACTAGTGTGATTTCTATGAAATAACCACGGGCGCCTGGGTGGCTCAGTTGGTTAAGCATCCAACTTCTGCTCACGTCATGACCTCACAGTTCTGGGTTCGAGCCCTGTGTCGGGCTCTGTGCTGCCAGCTCAGAGCCTGGAGCCTGCTTCGGATTCTGTGTCTCCCTGTCTCTCTGCCCCTGCCCCACTTGTGCTCTGTCGCTCTCTCTCTCAAAAATAAACAAACATTAAAACAAATTTCTTTAAAAAAAAGAGACAGAGAAATAACCAAAGCAAAATGCTATTCTTCTCAGAGGTATTCAAAAAGTCTTTTCTGAATGAAACTATATGCCGTATAATAGGAACTAAATTCTCATCAACTAACTACATTTATTTCCATGAATTTAAAGTGTCTATTGCTTATGAACTCTATATTCCAAAAACGGACATCTAGTATAGTGCTCCAAATTAGAGTGTATTTTGTGATACAAAGAGGATGGGTTTGGAAGCCAGACTCACTTTTGAAAGTTATGTGAACCTGCCTCGAATTTTACTCTCTCCCTCTGGAAAGAGGAGGCAACAATAATGAGATTTCATTACAGCTTTTTTACTGTCACTGGCTGAGTTAAGCATAAAAAAAATAGTTGACTAAAAGGATACTGAGAAGTTCAGAATAGTTAGGAACGCAAAATAACCAAGATGGAGGCTCAAGATGAAGAAAAACACAGCTAGTCTGCAGAGAAAGAGAGACGGACACAGAGGAGAATCCAGGCAAGTGAGTGAGAGTTGACCTGTCCTTTAGGTCACTGGTCTGCACAACTGCTACTGATGTAGAATCTAGACAGTAGAACCTAGACCCTAGACTAGAGGGAGGGAGGCTGAGCAAGTTAATAGCATCTGCCATTTTTGGCCGCCATACTAGAAAAACTCTTTGCTCTCCACTGAGACAGAAAATTCCTCATACATAGAGAATTCAGAAACTGGGGCACCAAAACAATTATTTACTACCTCTCTGACAGGAAATATTACAGGTCAAGTGAGAATATGTATAAATGCTTTGTGAACTGTAAAGTTCTAGATAAATAACTATTCTGAGTAGGTGGCTCCTCTGCATTTGAGACAGTGAGGTCTGAGATGACTTGGAAAGATTAATGCCAATCAAGGGAATCAGAAAACCTGATCTTTTTTTCTCATTCTCTCATGGAAAACATATAGGGACCCCGCTGAACTCGATTTCGATTTGCTGAATTTCTAGCCCAAGGCAAAACCAGTCAAGGCCTTCTGGGGAGACAAAGCTGTTCTCTGCTCCCCTACCCAAATCATGTACCAAGCTTCTCAAAGCTACAGAACTGCTTGCAGGGAGCCAAAGAAGCAGCCTGTTTTAGAATAATAAATTTAAAACTATTATGGTGATATCACAATAACGTTTCAAGTATAAACCGCATATAGTGACTGCCCACATATCCACATAGGCAAAGTTTTACAGGAGATTGCTCAAAACATTCTCTCAGTATATGAAAGGATTATTCCATTTTATTAAACAGCTCATCTAGCAAGCAGTTACTTGGATCTCCCGCCCCACACACATTCTCCTGGTTCACTCCAAATATACCTCTTGGAAATCTAAGTACTATATTCATATAGATTTCAGAAACCCATAAATCTTGTAAGAACAACGGGTGAATTTAATATATGAGTACCATCCTTAACAAAGTTTACTCTTAGCAAAGAAGAAATATCCCTCTAATTAAAGATTAAAAAAAACAGAAATAAGTTATGGGTATCTTCCTTCAACCACGATGGATTAAACATGAGTTAGTATTCCCTATAACTAAGATAAGTTTGACAACGGGGATTCTAATTGAAGCTCCTAGAAACACAATGAGGCAGGTGGATGATGATAAATAAAATCGACTGATGCAGAACAGCATGCATGATCCCAAAACATGACAGAATGAGCAGCCACAGAATTTGCAATGGCTTTTTCTCATAGTGTCTTTGGGCTACAGAGATTTCAACCCATTTGAATGAAAGCGCCTACAAATACGCTAGGGGGCATGGAGGAGGGCACTTGTGGGAATGAGCACTGGGTGTTATATGGAAACCAACTTGACAATGAACTATTTAAAACAACAACAAATAAGCCGGGGGAAGGGGTCTTGTTTCATACTTGGGTGCTGCGGAACATGGCTCCGCCTTGAGAACGCCACCCGTGTTACTCCCTAGAGAGGGTTGATAATTCGATATACAATCGACTCCTAGAAGAGTTAACCCATAGTTGCTGGGGCATCTCTGGAGTGGGAAATTCTAGAGTCACAACCACAGGGGCCTCTACTGCCCCAAGAATGGTACGCCTCCAAGTGTGGATGAGAAGGCAAAGGCACGGCTGTTAGCAGAGTGGCTTCCCAGACTCCCCCTAGCTTGAGGACCCCATTCGCCTCGATTTGAATTCAATTTCAACAAAGTCAAGGCCTCTAATTCTTTGATCTTCTCATCTCAACCCCCAGCTCTTTCTCAGATGTGCCACCGTCCAGCTCCCATCCCCCATGCATTTGGCACTCCTTTATGGAGCATTAAAGGGACTTTGTCATTCATTCCTTTAGGAACAAAAATAAGTACATTTTATGCAAGAGTTTGACGTCCAAGCCAGTTATCAAGGGTTGCCATTAAAACTGCTGAAGAACTTGAATTTTCGTCAGATCACCTAGCACAAACTATGGAAACTGGTGCAAAGACTGGGGCCGTTGCTGGAGGCAGATGTGTGCCTTCTTCTCTGGCCACATCATGCTGATGCCTATGGGAAGACCCAAGTATCACGATGGAAAAAAAAGAAATGGATCTGTGACAACTTAATACAGGTGAGGCTGCAGGGAAAATGAGTCTGTATTTGGTAATCAGGACAGGCGTGGGAGGGGGTGTGACCAACCCAGAAAGAAGGAAAACCAACCAAGAGCAAAAAGGTCCCACAAAATCTTTAGCAGTCAGCTAATCTCAGCCCAGGGTGTCACCACACAAGGTATTTTATCTGCAATTCATGCAAATCCAAACGCATTTACTAGCATATGTAAATTATATGCAGATGGTGTGGGCATATCTAAAAATAGAAAGAGGTAAACTCTCCTCACAAAGGTCAGTCTTTTTTAAAATTCATGAGACGGCAGCTTGTGATGAGAACACACTGCGGAGAAAGTTGGGGGATTCAGGGGAATTTGCTGGAAAGTCTCCAGCAGTCAACTGTTCTTCACAACTCCTTCAAGCTATTTTAGGTGCAAAATGACTCTCCACGATCCCCCAAGGCAGGACACGTCTTCAAGACCCCGCACTCTTCTTGGGGTAGGAGACGGCTTCTGATGTTCTTCCTCCCGAGTGTTGCCCTCCTACAGAGAATCCCGCACAGCCCACGCCTCCAGAATATTCTTAAGGGCTGTCATCTTAGTACAAAAACATCAGGCAAGTGCATGCTACTTATGTGATTCCAACCTCAAAGAGTCCGTATCTCCATACAGAGAAATGTGAAAACGACCTCCCTCCCAGCTGTGAATTAGACTAAAAACTACCTTATTTCTTAACTACTACCGCCTTAATAACGTGAGTAACATCCATACCTTTGACAGTTTTATATAGTTTCCCCAAGCTTTTTATTTACACTCCAATCACCTACTTCTCATTCAATTTTCTGTTAAAGATGTTAATATTCACTAGAACTTTTTGAGAACAGAGACTCACGCTCTGGTCTTTCCCATGCCACCCACTGATGAGACCATACCCTGAAGCCTTCCTTTTCTTTCTTTCCTTCCCTCTCCTCCTGGCCCTCCATCTTGCTCTCAACCTCCCTCCATCCCTCCATCCTTTCTTTTCTTTCTCTTCCTCTCTCCTTCCCTCCCTCCCTTCTCTTTCTTTTCTTTCTTTCTCTCCCTCTCCCTTTCCTTCCTTCCTTTTCTATAATGATAAAGCTTTCTTAGTCATGTCTCTGCCCTTGGGCCCCTTCAAGTGATGGTCGCTAAGTCTCCTGCTATAGCAAACTCTGTATGAATCGTCCCTAGACTCATCTGGGTGGCCTTCATGTACTTCCACAGAACAAATACCATGAGCAAGGCAGACCTATACAATTATTTCTGTAATACATGATCTCTGTTACTGGTTCAAAATCTCATACACAAGATACTGGTGGCCTTTATGGACCAATCCCCTCTCCGAGGAGAAACAGGGCTCTGAGTACCAGCATTTGGTACAGCCCAGCTACTGACTCTTTACTGAACACAGTGGTAGAGCATTTTGATTATTCCGGCTTTCCCAAGGTAGTGAAGTTACTGAAGCATGTGCTTGACACAGGAATTAATTTCCCCTCTACTTGACCACAGATTAATTTAGCTATGGAGGTGAGCAGGTGCTGGGGGAATAGAGGAGCTCAAATTCTGACTACCGCTCGGAGACAGTAGACATTTTACTCCACCTCTCTAGACTTTCTGAATGTGGATTGCTATGTAACAGTAAATGCGAAAGCATCCAGACGTGCTCATTTTACTACCAGTTGCTTACACCATCTTCAACTGTCCACAAGTAGCCACCCTACAGACTTTCAGAGGTTTTCAGGGTCATTGAGATTGCAGTGTGGCAAGGGAGGTTCCAATAAAGACGCTTCTCCACGGCCACAGACACAGGGAACAGCAAGGCCGGGACTGGTACGTAGGTCTCTAGGTCTCATCCAAAAGCAGGACATTATTATTATTATTTTTAACTACATCACCTTACCTTCTTTGGTGACCTATCTTATGAAAACGAATCAAATACATTCTGGTATAAAAGACCTATTTTCTGCCTTTCCACCTTTTGTTGAAGATTGTGATTGAAATGCACACCTACTGGGGCGCCTGGGTGGCTCAGTCGGTTAAGCGGCCCGTGTCATGATGTCACAGTTCATGAGTTCGAACCCCGCGTCAGGCTCTGCGGTGACAGCTCAGAGCCTGGAGCCTGCTTTCGATTCTGTGTCTCCTTCTCTCTCTGCCCCTCCCCGGCTCATGCTCTGTCTCTCTGTCTCTCTCAAAAATATATAAACATTAAAAATAGTTTAAAAAACAGAAATGCATACCTCCTGCTGATATGAAGCACAATTACTTAAGTCCATTGGAACAACAAGCTTCTGTCATTCACTGAGTTGCCGAAACATAAAAATTATGACACCCCTTTTAGTTAGGAAAGAAAATAAATTCTAACTTCAGTCCCTTAACATTGAAGGCACAGGATTTGAAGAGGAAGACAACCAATATCTAAATCATACCTTGTCTCAACATTAAAATGAACAATTCACCAGTTGGTAGTTTGATTATACTGTCAGCTTGTTCTTCTAAGTATATGCACTGGGAGATAAACAAAACAAGGTGTCTTTTTCTCCGGAGTCCGCCTTCTTTTTCAGCATCTAACAGGAGTAACCATTGGCTGAATGCACTTAAAAGGTCTTGAATGCCCTCTCAGCTCCGCAATAACGCACTGCTCACACTGACCTCTCACGTCACAAGAGAAAAATGGAAGGCTCCAAGGTGGATGTTAGAGGATAAGATGAAAAGAGAAAGATAAATAAATATACCTGTCTGGAAACCCTGCTCAAATGCTTAATCCATTATTTAAAAAGGATACTTATCTTTCCCTTACTGCAATTCCATCTGCTTTAGAGGCCTCAGGAATTTGTGAGTTTGTTTTTTAAATAAGAAATTTAAATTGAAGCAACTATCAATTATTCATGTCAATAGTGCACTCGGTTCCCATAAAGTATCCCCAAACCTCGTTTTAACCTATAGCATCAATCAGACCCTTTATTGAGACTGTTACTGAGAGCCCCAATAGACTGTGCCCCCAAATCCTTGACAAGGACACACTGAAATTGACTGAAGTCTGAAGACTGCATTATCATGATTATAATCCCTAGAATAATTAACACATTGTTTCATAAAAACTAATACTTGTACATCATGTGACCGGGATATAGGGATTCTAGATTAGGTAACTATTTTCTGTATTTATTCAGTTCTCATTAAAGAATACACAGCCATTTACACAACTTCTACGAACTGAGTTATTTTCTTTCTTGGAAGTGTCTGAACATTTTTTCATTTATGCTACCAAAGTTACCAGGCTAAAAAACCAACATGCCTGTGTCAGTCAGGGCCTATCAGGAAAACAGTGGATTCTTTTATGCTGGGTGAGGTGAGAAAAATTTCTTCAAGGGACTTATGTAAGGAGGTGGGCAGGATTTGGGGAAACCGATAGGGAACGGGGTGGTGTTTTGAACAAGCAACACTCGAAAAGCAAACCTTGGAACCCTGGGGAAGAAGTGGTTATGGATGCCCACAAAGCATAGCCCTTAGGAGGTCAGACTTAGGGCCACCTGACAGGAGTCATCATCTTCGGGTACACAGGTAGCTCCAACGGTCTAATGGGGGGGGGGCGCAGAGAATAAATACTCCTTCTTCATCTTCTATATCCTAGCGATCTTCTGCTTTAGCCTTCCATTGACCAAAACCAGTGGGAAGCCAGAGGGCAAGGGAATCCATTAATACAGTCCTTACAGGTCAGCTTTCTGGGGTACATAGCAGGCAGGAGGAGGGGGGGAAAGGTATCCAACACAAAACTCCAGTATATACAACACTCTTTAAATAGCTATTATTTTGGCACACATTTGGCGAATCCACCTATATGAGCCGTCAAGGCTGATACTCTTCTAAGGACTGTAAGACCAAACAAACCTTTGATAACCCAAACGAAACTGGAAATTATCTTCTCAGTATCTGTTCTCTCTCTGGTCTCTGCTTTGGTAAATGTGAGCCCGTCAACAACAGGAAATGTTTTATAAAAGAAGTAAATTCACAGGCACTGTGAAAACTCACAGGAGGATATCCGGCCCCAATGAGGGATGTGAGGGAAGATGTCACAGGGGAAGTCACAGGAGAGGAAGGAGGAGGTTGGATCATGCAGGTGCGGATGGTGGACGGCTGTACAGTTGTAGAGAGTTCTACAAGTCTTGTGGGCTGATGAATACGGTGAAGGAGTGGACACACAGAGCAGAGCAGGCTTAATAGTGAGGGAAGAGTAGGGGATAAAGCATCCTGTGGTTTTAACAAAATGTCAAGACATTAAGGGATGTTCTTATTTCGGTTTAGCGATAGCACCTGGGCAGCAGGATTGGGGTAAGACTGGAGATGGGAAAGCCATTTAGGAGATTTTACAAGGACGCAGGTGAGAGAAGGGACAAATCAAAGGAAGGCTAGAGCGGAGGCGTGGACGGGGTGGGGGTGTGGGTCTTGGCTGAGCTGCTGAAGAGGAAGACTAAGACGCCGAGGAAGGCAGGGCTGGTGACCATGGGCCAGTGAGGGAAGAGAGAGGGATGGCTGGCTTCCGGGCCAGGAAGGGCTTTTTCCTGTTGTATTCCACCCTTGCATGAGGCCCCAGATTCCAGCCACTTCCCAGAATCGAGAAGATGGTTGAAAATGTTACTTATCTCCATGTATTGTAACGTGAACCCAACATGATAGAAATAGATTTTCTAAAATGCTTGTTGTATCTTCTTTCACAGACATAGAATCTATACTTGCAGGTGAGAAGTGTTAGGTATTTTTCACAACTGTCTGTTCTATATACATTAAGAACATGTACAATCGTAGCATGTACAATTGTAATCCACATAAATTCATTTGATAACCACGGTTTAAGAAATTCCTACGTAGTATATTATAGTGCTATTTGGCAATAGGATTAGAGGGAAAATGTTGGAAATATTTGGGAAAATAAATCAGCCTCTGATATTGGCCCTACTTTTCTTCAGTAGGTTTATTTCTGACCTATTCAGCTATACGATAATTTTATCTTAGCTTCTTTGGCTAAATCCGGGTATAAAGGAGTAAGGCTTCTAAGGAAAAATGTCTACCCAGGTCCTCTGGCTATTTTTTAATTGGATTAGTTGGGTTTGGGTTTTTTTTTTTTTTTTTTTTTTTTTTTTTTTTTTTTTTGTTCTTCATAACTAAGGGCTACTTACTCTTACTGTCATTTGGAAATAACCTCTTCCATTAAGTAGGCTTTCTGTTATGTTGATGGCTTACTTTGCTCAGCAAAAGCTTTTTATTTTGGTATAGGCATTCCCAATAGTTTAATTTTGCTTTTGTTTCCCTTGCCTTAGGAGACATATCTAGAATAATGCTGTTATGGCCGATGTCAAAGAAATTATGCTCTATTTTTGTCTAGGAATTTTATGGTTTCAGGTTTCACATTTAGGTCCATTTGGAGTTTATCCTTGTGTATGGTGAAAAAAAGTGGTCTAGTTCCATTCTTTTGCATGTAGCTGTCCAGTTTTCCCAGCACCATTTGTTGAAGAGAATGTCTTTTTCCTACGGTGTATTTTTGCCTCCTTTGTCGTAGGTTAACGGACCATAAAAGTGGGGGGTTTATTTCTGGGGTGCCTATTCTCTTCCATGGATCTATGTGTCTATTTTTGTACTATACTATACTATTTTGATGACTACAGCTTTGTAGGATGTCATGAAATCTGGGCTTGTGATATTGTGATACCCTCCCCCCCCCCCCCCCCCCCCCCCCCCCCCCCCCCTTTTTTTTGTAGTTCCATAAAAATTTTGGAATTATCTGTTCTAGTTGTGTGGAAAATGTTGGTATTTTGATAGGGATTGCATTAAATCTGTAGATTTCTTTGAGAAGACACACAGATGGCCAAAACACACATGAAAAGATGCTCATCATCATTTACCATTGGGGAAATACAAATTAAAACCACAATGAAATATCACTTCACATGTGTCAGAATGGCTAAAATCAAAAAAATACTAAGTGTTGGTGAAGATGTGGAGAAAAAGGAGCCCTTGTGCACTACTGATGGAAACACAAACTGGTGCAGTCACTGTGGAACGTAGTACGGAGGTTCCTCAAAAAATTAAAAACAAAATTCCCCGATGATCCAGCAATTGCACTACTACTGGGTATTTACCCAAAGACAATGAAAACACTAATTCAAAAAGATACATGCTCTCTATGTTTATTAAACCAGTGTTTACAATAGCTAAGATATGGAAGTGACCCACGTGTCCAGTGACAGATGAATGGATAAAGAGGACATCACACATATGCGCATTCGCGTGCGCGCACGCACACACACACACACACACACACACACACACACACACACAGTGGAATATTATTCAGCTATAAACAAGAATGAAATCTTACTACTTGCAACAACATGGATGGAACTAGAGGGTATTATGCTAAGTGGCCAGATAGAGAAAAACAAATACCGTAGGATTTCACTCATGTGGGATTTAAGAAACCAAAGAACAAAGAAAAAAAGAGACAAAAATAATCAGACTCTTAAATACAGAGTACAAACTGGTGATTACCAAAGGGGAGGTGGGTGGGGGATGGGTGAAATAGATCGAGGAAATTAAGAATACTTTCCACTGATGGGTGCTGAGAAATGTATAGAATTGTTGCATCATTATATTATACACTGAAACTAATGTAACACTGCATGTTAATTACACTTGAGTAAAAAATTAAAATAAGTAAGGCTTCTATCCATTAAGGTTTTAGATCTAAAGATAAGGTCAAAGATCTAAAGAGTTTTTTTTCCTCCCTCCAGAATTGAGTTAAAGTATTTTCTGTAAAGTTAGAAATTGCTGACTCATTGGCTTTGCTCTGGAGAACCATCTGTTGGCAGCAGTCCTCATTTGTGGGAATGAGAAAGAGAAGGCCACACACAACTTTGGTTTCTATAACATGGCGGCATTCGTGAAACCGGAAATGACGTGTGAAAGGAGACTGAAGAACCAGAAAAAAAATGTACTTCCATCCACCCTTACACTTTCCTGAAAACAGAGATAAGAGAGAAGAATGAAAAATGCATTCCTTTTTGACAAATGAGTCTTTAGCTTATGGAGTTAAATTCTTTGAAAAAGAATTCGATTCTGGGCCCACGTATCACACATTCAAGATATAATGTGTGCTCTCACCTCCCACTAAATATGGTGTGATGACTTTTAAATGGAGGGAACATTTAATGAGAGGCAAACTGGGGAAGGGAAGCTCTAACTCAGGCATCAATAATTCATTTATCAGAAATAGGAGTAGCGGTATGAAATGCCAGAAGACTCTTTCATTTTCAGGGAGGCATGTGCTATTTTAAGCCGAGAACAGTGCAGTCACCTGTATTCAACAAGCTCATACACATGGAGGCAAAGTTGAGCGAGAGGACATCTTTTATAGTCTCCTCTAGTAAGGCTATGTCTATAGCACCTGTTACGGGGGTTGTGGAAAAGCGACAAAGAAGGAATCTTTATAATTTTTGAACATCAGGGGTGATTTCCATCACCCCAGAGCTTCGGCACTAGAAAAGTAATCATGTCAGTCTAGACGACTGGGATGGAGTTTTGAGGGTGCAATCTCTTGTAGTACTAAAGCCCATCAGGCATTAGAGCCTCTTAAGTTCTCTACCAATTAAATACGTTAGTGAGCTGCCCAAATCATTTCATCTTCATGTCCCCCAAGCACTTAGCACAGAGCCATTCAACAAGTGGGGTCTCCGTGAATACCTGTGGGCTGAATGAACAAATGCAGCTAGGTACGAAATAATTCCAGATACATACTGGTCAGATCAAACAAAGAGGAGGTACTCGTACATCACAGGACTCAACTACTACTTTCTTATGATGATTAGAAATTCTTCCCCTTCATGGGGCACCTGGGTGGATCAGTCGGTTGAGCATCTGACTTTGGCTCAGGTCAGGAACTCGTGGTTCATGAGTTCGAGCCCCACGTCAGGCTCTGTGCGGACAGCTCGGAGCCTGGAGCCTGCTTTAGATTCTGTGTACCCCTCTCTCTCTCTCTGTTCCTCCCCTGATCACACTCTTACTGTTTCTCTCTCAAAAAACAAAGAATAAAAAAAAACAATAAAAAAAAAGAAATTCTTCCCCTTCACTATCTTACATCACATTCAAAGATTCATGCTTCACTGAAGACGAAGGGGAAACAGAACTGAAGAAAAGCAGATTTACTGGATACAGAATGAGTCATAGCCCTCAGCATCTAAAGCAACAGAAAAACCTACCAAAACCTCTAACCTTGAAAATAAAGAAAGACCTCCAAGTATTAAATTAGAAACATTCACATGCACATATACATTGAGGTGACTGTAATTTTTAACTGATTATTTATCAAGAGCCAGATATAGAAATAGAACACACAATTATAGGGGCACCTGGGTGGCTCAGTTGGTTAAGCGTCAGACTTCGGCTCAGGTCATGATCTCACGGTTCGTGGATTCGAACCCCGCATCAGGCTCTGTGCTGACAGCTCAGACCCTGGAGCCTGTTTCAGATCCTATGTCTCCCTCTTTCTCTGACCCTCCCCTGCTCACACTGTCTCTCTGTCTCTCTCAGAAATAAAACATTACAAAAAATTTTTTAAAAAATGCAATTATAATAACAGCTATAATTATCTAACACCTAATATGTAGTCAGTGGTATGCTTATATTTTACTGCTATTCTTTAGAAGTATTATTATAGTTTTAGAGATTTTAAGAAAAAGCACTAGAGCTCAGAGTAGTTAGGGCCAAAGATTACGAAGCTAATTAAGGAGACCCAAGGCTAACTGTCAACTCTTCTAAACTACAAACCCACTGCTAATTTCATGATGCCAAGTGACTTCTATTCAAGCAGAATTATCCAGCTACAGATCCATGCTTAAAGACAGACCCATCAATCACATCTATAATTATGGTCTAATGAGCAGAAAGGATATCTTAACCCCAAATGCCTGACGACACATTTGTGTTTGGCCAAAAAGCAAATCAGGCAGCGTTGAGGGAAGCTAAGGGGACATCTGATGCCCCAGGTCGCTCTCATAAAACAAAGGGAGAGGATATGCTGGTGCATCGCCCTCTGTAAACGCCCTATTTCTCTCTCAAGACTACAAATGTAAGCACACGTCTAGAAGAATGCCCCTGCGCTCGAATAACTAAACCCACACTGCACTCAATGAACCATGGATGATACTTAGAATGGGTCACAAGAGGACACGCTACAACATGCCAGAGTGAGCGAGGCCATGGCTATGCTTCTTGACACAAAGGTCTTGGGGAGAGCCAAGTTTGAAAGGAAGTCTCGCAAAAGATGTGCTGTTCAAAAGGCAGCCTGTAAAAAGCCATCAAAGCGAATACTCAAAGGACCGTCTCTGTTAACCACAGACTGTGTGGTCAGCAAGGTTAGTTTCACGTCAGACACACCCTCCGAGAAGAGGCACCGTCACCAAGAGTTTCACTGCAGAAAATCGCCACACGTACATGCAAATAAGATGGTCTAGGGCACAAAACAGTTTTGGCGTCTATCTACAGCTCCTCTTATCCCATCCCTCAACACCCTGCAAGAATAAACTATGACCCAGCAGTAGCACTGCTAGGAATTTATCCAAGGGATACAGGAGTGCTGATGCATAGGGTCCGTGTACGCCAATGTTCACAGCAGCACTCTCAACAATAGCCAAAACATGGAAAGAGTCTAAGTGTCCATCAACAGACGAATGGATCAAGAAGATGTGGTTTATCTATACCATGGAATACTCCATGGCAATGAGAAACAATGAAATCTGGCCATGTGTAGCAACATGGATGGACCTTGAGGGTGTTATGCTGAGCGAAATAAGTCAGGCAGAGAAGGACAGATACCATATGTTTGCACGTATAGGAGGATTAGGAGGAACTTAACGGAGGACCATGGGGGAGAAGAAGGGGAAAATAGTGGGGGAGAGGGACGGAGGCAAACCATGAGAGACTCTTGAATGCTGAGAACAAACTGAGGGCTGATGGGGGTGGGGGACAGGGGAAGGGGGGTGACGGGCATGGAGGAGGGCACTTGTGGGGATGAGCACTGGGTGTTATATGGAAACCAACTTGAAAATAAACTATTAAAAAAAAAACTTAGGGTGTTACCATGATCTAGTGTCTCCTTGATCTTTCCTGTTTCTCTTTGCTCTGTACAAATGTTGACAGAATAAATTAAGCCAACGGATATAGTACAGTATAATTCTCCTAGATGCTTGCCTTGAAAACACAAATGTCTTCCAGGAATGCCACAAATATATTAGAGAACAATTTAAGAATACGGCGAAATTTGCACATGTCGATGCACAATTTTGTCCTAGAAACTCGAAGTGAATGTAGCAAACACACCTAACTCTTAGGGCTACACAAACCCCGCAGACATGCACACCCCAGGATCACCATCGTACACGCTTGTCCACACCTACGGCTGCTGCTCCCTCTTGAGTCCAAGTATCTCGCCTTCCGCTTCACGGTGACTGGCAAGCTGCCACACTTCCAAAGGCCAGCCTGGGGATGGGGTGTTCAATTTTCCCCTCTCCACCCAACTGATTAATTTTCTTCTCTGTTCTTTGTTCTTTTTCAGAATTTTAATCTTTACTTTTTTCCCCTCCTTTTCTTTTGCACACAAAGCAGTAGGCACGTGAGGAGTCGATGAAATGTACACACATTTCCGCAAGCAAACATCAGGTGTTTTTCAAGACACCTTGTTTTTACATATTTTGTAACCACTTAACATGGATAAAACTGGGCTATTGTTTTTAATAGGTCACTACCATTGTTGTATGTGTGTCAATGATGATGTTTTTGAGCGCTAAACTCCAATTTCACTGTCTTATTAGTTGGTGGTTTCAGATTCTGCAGAGCGCAAGTGTTTTTAGGAATATGTATGTCACATTATAATAGAATGGACTATATATTGAAATTTATCAGTGGTGACCTTTTAGTCCTGAAGCTTCAAGATTCTTTATCAGTGTTACGGGCTAGTTTGTAAATTAGGTTAAATACATTAGCATCCATGGTCTCAAATTATAACTCTTTGTGTGAAATTCACCATAACTTGAAACAATATGATCTGAACAGACTCGGACTGAACTAGCCAGTTTAATTTAGGTCCCCCCTTTTTTTTTTGTTTAAAAGGTTCTGAAAAATTCTATCTAAATCATGATATATATTAATGCTTTCACCATTGAATCTGAACTGTAATCTTTACTGAATTATTAGCAAACAGCATATTTTCCACAGTAACTTTTTTGAGGCTTCTTTGTAGGTGGTGAAAAGAGGGAAAAAAAAATAGAAGGAAAAAAAAGAAAAACCCACACACAGTCACAATTATCTAGGTCAGATGGTTTTATCTCAACTTATTGACTTCCTTAATCAAATAATACTCACTGAGAAATTTTTCCCTGAAGAAAAACACAGGCTGGAAATAGCACATAATAAATGGGTAAAATACTTCTCTTTGCTCCTTCTGAGATCCTAAACTAAAACATGTAAATAAAAATTGAAATGATAGTATTTAAATCACAGCATTATCTCCTGGAGGATATTTGCAGTAAAAGGAGAAAAAGCTCATGTGATCTAGAGATTAGAAATCTCTACTAATCCTTTAAAGAATCTGGGTCATCTTGAGCAAGAAAAACCATTCCCACTTACTTTCTGAAGAATGCTCAGATATTCCAAGGTATCGAATGGATGTGCATTTTCATTTGCACTCACAAAAATGTCTGTACTAACCGGAAGGTATGAAAGTGGTTAAATGGGTTCCTACGGCTCTTGAATGTGAGGATAAGAAGGGTAATGGGTCCTGCATATGGCGAACTTTACAGGTATATTTCATGTATATTAGTAGAATCATACAATCACTACAGAAGAAAAAAGCAGCAAATACGAAAGCCCCTGGCAGAGACCTCAAGTACAGCAGTCAGTGAAATTTGTTGAATTGAACAGCATCAAGTAACTCTTTGGGGGTACTCTTTGTTTTGCCTCTCCTGTGAACCCCTCCATGCCCCCCCCCGCCCCCGCCAAGCCAGTCATGGGCCAATTACCTCCTGAGGGGCAATATTCCCCAGCCGTGCCCTTGAGATATGGGAACACTGAGTCATGCCCCAGGGTTTTCTCTACAAGCACTCTTACGGTAGAGACCACCCCTCTTCATGATCCAGAAGCTGCAGCACAAAGACACGTGTTCACCTTGGAGCAAACTGACGGATCATTTGTTACCAAAGATTTCCAAGAGAACACTCCCCTTGGCAAGAGTAGAAAACAAAATTTGTTGACAGCCCTGTGCCCGCCACCCCTCAGCCGGGCCTTACTTGTTCTCGTTGCTCGCATCGTAACGAGGCATTGGGTCCAGATCGTTCCCGTTCACGTCACAACTTGCCAGGGCATCCTGCAGCCGCAGAGGAGAGAACGGGAGGAGGAGACAGGCTTTCAGTAATTAGCCATGAACCTGAAGGCTCGTGCATTCCCACACACATTTCTGTAAGCGAGTAATTAGATTAAATAATACATTCATGGTTCACTGGTGTCAGGATGCCTTGTTCAGTAATAATCTGTGTTCTATTTTTCTCCTTAAGGTCAAGAAATACTCTCCTACAGATCAAGGTTCTGCTGATACATCTTCTCTTGTATCTAGAATGGACCCCTCGCCTCATTCCTTTGAAGAGGTCTGTACTGACCGCCTTATCGGTCAAGTATTCTTAGACTTTCTAGAAGCAAAGTGATTGCTTTTCCATGGGTTCTCTCTATTCCTTACTTCATTTCTTGAGTGGGCAAATTCCTTAAGATTCAAAGATTTTTGAAGACAACTCACAAATAACTGGCAAGCCAATTAAAAATCAGTATTAGAAATTTGTTCTTTTAGGCATCGTGGTGCCTCTATGAGGCAGGATTTGCCTGGTTTCAGATGTGTTGTATCTACTATAAAAGAATCTGTACTTCAGACTTTTTAGTAAAACCCAATCACCTTTTGCCCCAACAAAAATGAAACAAAGTTTTATTATACCACAAGGCTGCAAAATGAGGCGGCAAAGTGCTCTGAAATCAAAGTTGCATCTGTTTGCTTTTATTTTTTTTTTTAACTTTTAAGTTTATTTCTTTCTTTTTGAGACAGTGAGTGAGTGAAAAGGGGAGGGGCAGAGAGAGGGAGAGAGAATCCCAAGCAGGCTTTGCACTGCCAGCACAGAGCCTGACACGGGGCTCGAACTTGTGAATCCTGAGATCATGACCTGAGCGGAAACCTAGAGCTGGATGTTTAACTAAATGAACCACCCAGGCACCTCTGTTTGCTTTTATTTTTATTTTTTATTTTAGAGAGAGAGAGGCTGTGCGCAAGTGGGGGGAGAAGGGGCAGAGAGAGAGAGAGAATGAGAGAGAGAGAGAGTGTGTGAGTGAGAGAGAGAGAGAATCCAAAGTAGACTCTGCACTGAGTGTGGATCACGCCACCTCAGGGCTTGCTCCCACGACCCTGGGATTATGACCTGAGCTCAAATCAAGAGTTGGACGCTCCACCAACTCAGTCACCCAGGCGCCCCTAGGTCTGTTTGCTTTTAAAAGCAATTGTGAAAAATCTCCAACTTCCTACATTTCTTTCTTTTAAATTTCCCAATTTACAAAAAGAAATTACTGGCTTATTTCATCACTCAAATTTATATCACTGTAGATAGCATCAGAAATGCTTTGAATTTTCTGATGCTTTAGGGTAAGGTCTACAGTATTAGGGCAAGTAAATGTTATCTTTGTTTTCTATCTTTATCAAAGGCTCTTATTTCTGGGAATAACTTGTAGTGCATAGAGTCTGAGGTTTGGAGATAGTAAGTAAAATATCCGTGACAGATAAAGGTGGTAGGTAAGTCCCTGCCCGGTAGCCCCCCAGGGACAGTGTGCATCTAGTATAATTTCCTAATTTTACTTGTAAGGAAACAGGGGCCTAAGAGAGGTTAAGTCACTTGGCCAAAGGTATGACACAAACCAGCTTGTGGAACCAAGACTGGAACCCAAGCCCATCTGCCCCCCACCCCCCACCCCTCATCCAATGTGCTTTTTCTCTATATCACACCAGCTCCAACATCAAGACACATTGAGGAGGCATCAGTACTTCTAATCACACATACACATTCTGGAAAATTCTTTTCAAGAGGCAAAAACAAAAAAGGCAAAGAATGCAATCGCAATTAGAGTGAAACTATCTGTCTTTAAACAAATACATTCCGAGGTGGAGGGGAGCAGGAACATGCTATAAAAACCACATGGTGTGTGGTAAGAAAGACTTCTTTGCTGGGAGCGAGGTACCCACAGTTCTGTTCCTTACAGGACTCAGGGTCACTCACTGTGGCCTGCAGGCCTGCATTTCTGCCCTATCAACCGAGGAGACTGAACTGAAATTTCTTTTTAGCTCTCAAATTCTATGCTGTGAGGAGACAAGATGTCTGAGCGTGCTTGGCGGCAGCGTTGAGAGCAGCCTCTCAAATGTTTCATTCAAATAAGAACTAAATGAATTTGCAGTTTTTCTCTCTCTCCTTTTAACCTCAAGGACAATCATCTAGTTTAGGGGAAATCGTTTCAATATTTCATTGTGAAAAATTAATTTGCGAAGTTCCGTGGCTGAATTTTTTGAAACAAAAAGGGCAATGGGGTGGAATATTCTGAGGGCAGATGACAGTGTAAGGCGACACGGGAGGTTCTGTGTGAAGGAAGGTCTCCCGGGGTCGGAAACGGGGGTGACTGTGAGCCAGGGGTGGTCTCTGAGGGGCCAAGGAAGGGCCTTGGAGGTCTTTTATTTGCAAAGGTAAAATGGCGTCTCTTCAGGAAAATTAATTCAAGCGTCATGACACGAGTGAGACGGAGCAAACGAGAACGGAACATGGCAGTACAGCAAGTGCAGCCATTTCTACCGAAATGGTTTCTCGGTAGGTAAGAGAGAGAGGCCACAGGAGAAATGGTCACAGAGGCACCGACCCACGGGGATACCCAGGGTGCCGGGAAACCAAGCCTTCCCATGTGCTGAAGGAGACAGAGATACAGGGAGATCAGATTTCAAGAAGGAATCGCATCCCTGTCTCTGAAACTTGGCCTTACGGAACAGGTGAGGTCTTTTCTGAGTGAGCCCAGGACAACATTCCTCAGGGCCACTCAGAGGAATGTGTCTACATGTTACTAAGGAACAGATAGGCGAGAGAGACAGCAGGCACCCCGGGAAGGGAGTCCTTTGTGCTAATGTGCACGGGGAACCTATGGGCAGGCCCCATCTCACAACTCTCTGCCAACTTAGGGTCCAGTGTGATGCGCTGGGCTGGCTGAAGTCACTCCCTTAATGACCATGAACTGGAACAGAGAAGACAAAAATCTGAAGGGATATGGTCGTCCCAGTTCTAGCCCAGGGTGGGTCCCCTCTGTAAGCACGGGACAAAGCTTCCCACCCTGGCCCGTGACTTTTCCTCCTTTAGGGTCAATAAGAGTCCTGCCAAGGGCAGTGGACTTCGCCATGATTTAGAGCTGCCTATACTCTTGGGGACACGAAAGGAAACTCGTAAGCAGATAGAAAATTCCTGATTTTAAGGGAAACCTTTTTTCAATACCAACGTGAAATATAATTTAGGAAGATTCACCGCGGCCAAACTTTTGGAATTAAAAGGAATGGGGGAGAAAGAGAAGGGAGATGTGGGTAAAACCAACTGAAGTTTACATGCCACACAGATCAGTGTTCGTGGGTGGAAACAGCTGTCAACAGAAAAGAGGTCCCGGGGAAAGTCGGAAGACATGGGTGTCAGTTCTGCGGAGCCTGGATGGGAATCGGAGTTTTATCTGCAGATAGTGAGGGATCACTGCTGCTCTCTATCACAAAAGAAATGTTTCAGAGAGAACACAAGGGTGTTAGGCAACACAAATTGGGAGCAGACAGAGAAGGGCATTAGTGAGAGATAATTATGGCACTTTCAACCAAACTGAGAAAGCAGAAGCCAATGGGAGGAATGATCTTGGACAGCAGAGGACAGAGGGGTCCTTGACACACTTCTAGGCAGTGGATATCATGGTGGTAAAGGGAACCCAGAGGCCTTAGAGGCAGAAACTGGCCCCAGTGTTCGGTGGGCACTGGGTATCAAAACCAGGATTTGCAGAGAAAGTACTGAGCCTCAGCACTTTCACTAGCTCCGTGGTCTTGGGCTCACCCTACATCCTCCCAGAATCCTGGAATCCCTATTCCTTCTTAAGAAAGGGAACTGACTGGGGCGCCTGGGTGGCTTGGTCGGTTAAGCGTCCGACGTTCGCTTAGGTCATGATCTCGCGGTTCGTGGGTTCGAGCCCCGCGTCGGGCTCTGTGCTGACTGCCAGCTCAGAGCCTGGAGACTATTTCAGAGTCTGTGTCTCCCTCTCTCTCTCTGACCCTCCCCTGCTCACGCTGTCTCTTTCTCTCCTAGAAATAAATAAAAATATTAAAAAAAAAAAATAAAAAAGAAAGGGAACTGACTGCTGCCTCCTAGGTCTAGTGGGAAACTGATCATTATTGTCCTTGAAAAGGGAGAGGAAGAAAGGGACCAGTAGAATCACTTGAGCAATGTTCTAAGTTCGATTTTCTCCATAAAAGAAACAGTGTGTTGCCTGGCTGCATGGACAAGTCATTGAGAAGAGCAGTCATGGTCAGTAGCGAACGGTGGTGATGATGGTGGGGTTTCTGCTGCCTTATCCCCTGCTTTTTGTCATCAGACCATCAAAGGCACTTGCAAGTTGAAAGCAGTGTCTCCTACTTCCTGCATTCAGAGGGCGTGTCTTTTATTAGATGGAATCGCTACACGGAGCCTGCTGTCTCTGCTGACTGCATTTCTGATGATCCTGATGCGAGTCCCCTCGTTTCCCCAGGGGGAAGGTGCTCCCACCACAGCACACACTCACATAGTTCTGCATCAGGTCCGGATGGGTCCTCTCAATGCCATCGTCCAGGATGGTCACCACAATGTTCTTTCCCGTGTAGCCTCTCTTCCAGGCTCCTTCGATATTCATGTCTGACTGGCAGGGATGTGTATTGTCACTGCAATGCTATGGAAGGAAGAGGGAGAAATCAGACGGTGCAGATTACCAATCATCGGAAGGTGGGAGAATTACCTACTTGTCGAGATCATGCACTGAGTTAACGGAAATCTGGCAATTCCCTGAGGAGCAGACGCACCGGTGTCTAGCATAATAACAGGAGAAAGTAGGAAGCATAGATGTGCGGAAGGCAAGTGTAATAAAAGTCTCTTCCGCCAGCTCGGCCCTGTCCAAATACCATAGATCCTTTGGGAAAAAGAGAATAAAAGAAAGTATCTCCCAACAGGAGAATAACGGATGTATCATTTGATTGTTAGCATGAATCGATGGCACATAAAAAGGCTTTGTGACATTTCATTTCTAAACTCAAACTCGGTCACTGAAGGACATATACTTGATAATTTCTTCCCCAGGCACCTGGAAGCCAAGCTAGCCAAGAACATGAGAACTCGGGCAGCTCGTGTACAGTGTCTGCCAGAGGTGTGCGTCCGTGAGAAACTCACGAACGAGAAAAAAAGTAACAGTTCTGTCAAATGTCATTTGATGAATTTACCATGGCGGTCGTACCATAATAGGTAGGGTGCAAACACACTCAGTCAACGGTGCTTTGAGAAGAGAAAGAAGAAGAGCACCGGGTCCGGACAGGTGACATGCACAGGGAATGTGTGTGAGGGCTGGAGAAACACGGAATCTTAAGCACATTATGTATGGTCAATTTCATTCCACAATGGCTGCGCCATAGAAACATAGCAAGAAATGCATTAACCCAGCCTCTCCTCCTGATATACCAGCATTTGCCCAACCCGCACAAATGCCTCCTCCAAGTGTATCTCTTTCAAATGTCCCTTTAAGTGATGTGGTTTCCCAGGTTCTTAAGACTTCGGTAGAGAAACAAAGGAACAAAGATGTGCTGTGACATCATGCTGTCGTAACATGGGCCACCCCAGATCCTCCCACTCTCGATTTTCTTCCTGCTTTGTGACAGCTCGGCTCTTCAGGAGGGGAAGAGAACACAAGCTTTGTAGGTTCTGGGCATAATGGGGACCTGACTGCCATGGACTCACGTAGCATACATTTTTTTTGAGCACCTACTATATGCTGGGGTATGGCGGCACACAAGGCAGATGAGGTCTCTGTCCTAATGACCTCTCTAAGGAGGAGAGACAGATAATAAAAAATAAATAAGACCATTCAGAGCACTCCTTGGCTTTCAAAGGAATTAAAGTGGCTGATGATGGTGGACACCGAGGGACCAGAACACGCTGCTCTAGGTGGGATGGGAGGTCTCAGGAAGTGAAATCAGACCTGATGCCTGATTGGTGAGAAAGATCTGCTTTGCCCAGAGCCTACAGCTAAGTGTTCTTGGTAGAGGACACAGTAGATATAAGGTAGGAAACAGCTTTAGCACATTGAAGAAGGAGCAAGATGGTGGCGTAAGGATGAAGCATAGGGAACAAGGGAAAGAATGGTTTGGAAGGCAGCCAATCAGAAGGGGGAACGAGGTCAGACCATCCATAACTGGGCCTTTATTCTAACTACAAGCTAAATAAATGGAAGCTCGTCTCTTTCCAAACTTCATCCATCAAAATCTGATGCTAAATGGAGACAGACACCTCTAACAGCCCCTGACATGAATCTGCAAATTTATTCTCCAAATGAGATTGCCTTTTGTTGAAAGTTAGAAACACACTTGAGTAGTTTTGGGAATTCGTCCTAGCAAAGGGTGCACCCATTGTTCACCACAGATAACATCAATTTCATGGCGAATGGGGGCTTATATATTTTATGAACATTTGTATCTTTTTCTCACCTTCTTGACTTCTTTCTGACATTTGAGGCCCTGCGCATGCATGCACACAGACACATTCTCTGACATTGACCCAAATTCCATTCTCCCCACCTGTCCCCTGTTTTCCAGGCACACCTCAGCCCCTACCTCTTCCCACAGAGACTTCTCATGGCCTTCAGCCTGCTCGTCTGTCTCTTCTCCTTCCCTGAACTCAGGGTGGACACAGACAGACAGATCCACAAACACGTTCTGCCCTACACAACCCAACTCCTACTCACTAGATTCTGTTGAGCTGCTGTTGACTGTTGAATCTTGTGTGTGGATTTTGTCTTATTGATTGTGAGCTCCTACAAGACGATGCATTAAACGAAGTCTAACCTAGGATTTCAGTCAATAGTGGGCTGGTTACACGCCAGAAGTGAGGACATATTCCTCAACCTTATCTCCAAGTGCATAACTGCTATTACACTCCTCTCTCTGGCCTCGTCAGAGGCATCGAGCCAGCTAATGCTTGGTGAATGGAGATGATCGTGAAAGAAACCGTGTAGATTTCTGAAATGCTCATGTTGTCCAGAAGCCTCCTTCTGGCCAGAAGTGTGGGCCTCTCGTCACCAAACACGGTAATGGGAACACAAAGGAACCCTGACAGGTTTCCATTTCATTTTTCTCTTTCTCGAAACCTGTTCTGGCCACCTGTGGTATCGTCTGTGACATGAAGTAATGTTAATGTGGCCAAGAGGTGGGCTGGAGGAAGGAAAGGCACAGGAAATGGGTAGCCCACAAATGCGCTGGACTGGAGCGATGCCGCCTGAAATTGTAATTATGAAAATGGAAGAAAACCAGCCGTCAATGGAAAACATGTGTGTTAAAAGTGAAGCAATTAGGTTTCTTTCTTCCACCTCTGCTTCTGTTGCTTCTGACTTTAACAGATTAAATATCTCTGTACCACCTTTTCTTCTTTTCATCTGCCAACAGGGAAGGAGAAGGAGAGGAAATATCCAATTGATACTTTTATTTGGATAATCTAATAGAGCAAGTAGCCAAAACTTCAAAGGAAAAAATAAATCAGTGCCTGGAAGGTTTCTTGCAATTGAGTAATTAGGTCAGAGGACCCTTAAGTCAGAACCTTAAATTCCAAATGGGATCCTTAGGTGTTTAACACATATTTTTAAATAATATATATATTTTTAACATTCATTCATTTTTGAGAGACAAGAGAGAGACAGAACATGAGCGGGGGAGGGGCAGAGAGAGAGAGAGAAGGAGACACAGAACCCGAAGCAGGCTCCAGCCTCTGAGCTGTCAGCACAGAGCCTGATGCGGGGCTTGAACTCACAGACCATGAGATCATGGCCCGCCTGAGCTGAAGTTGGACGCTTAACCAGCTGAGCCACCCAGGCGCCCCTTTAACACATATTTTAAGTGTTCCAGGCTGCCAAACAGCCTGATATGGCTGCTTCATACATCCAAGGTATCCAAAGAGCAAAGACTGGAAAATATTGATGCCAGTCAACAATGCCCAAAGATGAGAATTAATCACTTCCTTAACGGCCTTGTTGAAATGGTCTTTAAATCGGTCTCTACTTGACGCACATCTGTGTTACAGCATCACCCAATGGCCAAAGGGACATAGGTTAGCCATGATCTCCTCAAACACAGTCAATCATGTTGAGATCCCTGCCAGAGCTGAAACTATCGACTACTTTTTCAAATTGTGTTACCACACACGTAAACCTGTATTCACAAAAGAGGCCAGTCAGACCCTTCTAGCTATCCGAAGCTGATGAAAACCACATTACGTGCACACTATACGCAACATAAATATTTACAGTAAATGTATGCACCTTCAGGTCTGAATAATCTGTCTTTCGATGACGGTCTAGGCACAGGTGACTCAGTATTTAGAAACACCACGAAATGGAAACTATCTGCAGAAACGATTGCTACCTATGTCTCCCACTTCCTCATCCATAAAAGCTTTCATTCTTTTTAGGAATGAAATTTTAAAGAGTTTCCTCTGGGAGTTCTAGAAGTGGCCTTTTCCACGACCAGGGTTATGAGCCATTCTGCTTCTAAACCACCCTGGGTGTGTCTGCTTTTCTGGTGTCTTTATAAACACATCACAGCGTTTGCTCATTAAGTAAAGACTCTATCCTAAAAATAAACACCTTTGTTATGATCTCACCATTGTTTGGGGGGGGGGTGGGGGGAGGCAGAGGACGACTCTTGTGTCATTCTTTGTAAAGTTCTCTAAGTTCTGAGGGTCTTCACTAGCCTGCCGAATTATATGCTGCCAACAGCCGCTAACACTGAAAACATCCATGGTTCACTGTTACCAGCACAGTGGCTCCTAAGAGGGCATCTCTGACTATTTAGTGTTGATAAGAAACCAGAATTAAATACATAACAATTCTGCTTTATAGATGGATTCAGAAACCTATCTAGTCAACTCAGTAAAGTGTGTATATACTTGAAATTCATTGTAGAATGTAGAGTCCAAAAGATGTAAGAAGCTGAAACAAACACTAGAATCGATACTCCCTTAAGGGGAAATATAACTGATACCTACAAGATCCTTACCATGGCCAAGCATTGGACTAGCCACTTTATGTGGTCTAAGATTCAGAACAACTGTTTGAAGGCAGTACTTTTATCATCTGCTTTTAGAAGATTAAGAAAAAAATGGGGGGGGGGGGGGCGGTTAATCAGCCTAGGGAATCTTCCAGAGTTCACACAGCTGGTCAATATTAAAATGAGGTTTCAAAAGG
The DNA here is from genome assembly GCF_003009895.1 of Hyaena hyaena. NCBI lineage: Eukaryota > Metazoa > Chordata > Mammalia > Carnivora > Hyaenidae > Hyaena > Hyaena hyaena. The sequence continues at coordinate 12,049 of NW_024080840.1, read as the reverse complement.
AAGCAGTCTGACACCAGACCATAGGCTATGGAAACTCTTCTGTTAAAACAGAAGGGGCTTAGAGCAAGACACAACACACACAAATTCCTGGGTAGATAAGGAGTAGATGTTCAACAATACAGCACCAGTAAAGAAATTCGAATCACAAAAAATCTCACTTGCCTTAGCACTGTGATCAGCGCATTCAAGTGATAAGGCAGAATACAGTTGAGTAAGACTTTAGGGACCTAAGTTTTCCCAATTTACTTATTCCAACACATTTTTTAGGAAATCACCTAATGACTTAATTTTATTATTAGTAGTTTCAATGACGCAGAGCTCACTTCTTTACTAAATAGCTAATGACTGCAGGTAAATCAGTTCTTTCAGAAAAAAGAAAAAAAAGCTTGGGGCACGTGGCTGGCTCAGTCGGAAGAGCCTATGACCTTGATCTTGGGCTGTGAGTTCAAGCCCCACATTGGGAATAGAGATTACGAAAACAAATTAACTTTAAAAATCCCTTATTTGTAGTGTTTGCCAATTTCCATGGTATAAATCCTCACATCGTGGCCAGTTTTAAACCACCACACAAGCGAAATTCCTGAATGTTTAACAATGAGCTCTCATGCGCTCTTAGAAGACAGATCCCACACTGCAGGGAATGGCTCACTCCACTGTTAGCCTTGCTCTGTTTAAGATGAAGTTGTCCCTTCCAATGGGCCTGACATCTACTCATCAGTACTTGGGAACTACTGGTAAGTACCCAGGCATAGCTTTCTCCTTCACAGTTGAAGAACAATTGTCAGACAGTCGTTTTACTACTTCTTGCATTTATTTGGAGATCTTTCACCTTTCTTTCTCAAGGCTACCTGAAGAAGTTGGACTTTGGACTTTTGCAGGAAGCTGATGGGCTCTTCTTGGGATACATGAATTAGAGATTCTGTGACTCCAAAACCAAAGAGGACTTCACAGGTTCTTGAAAATCTCATTTAAGCTAGGGAAGCCCTAAAACAATTACTATTATGAATCAATCTGATGGATTTTAAATCCTTTGCTATCAAACACATTTGGGGGAGGGGAGAAGGATGCTCCTGGCCCAATGTCGACTTATTCAAGGATGATTATTCAATTTGTGAATTTTCCAGCAATTCCAAGGAAGTCCAGTATGTTTTATTAACACCAAACTTGGCATAGCAAATAACTACTACTGCCGGGGGAATCAGAAGAGGAAAAGTTAAATCCCACCTCTGCTACTTTCCAGCTACATGACTTTGTCAATTTCTCCTATATTCTTAAAACACGATCTATAGTTTGAGTGCAGAAAACTGCCATAAAAATGAAAGAAGATAAAGTACGTAACAAATGGTACTATCATCACAAACATGTTGTTGCTGAGAGCACAGACATAGGAGACACCAGTGTTCCCAATAGTTTATAAAAGAACACTAGTTAGAGAAAGAGACAGACACAGAGATTACCATAAAATAGTAAGATAATGGTTTTCTTCATTGTCTGGAAACGTAAATCATACAAAGTTGAAAGGGCAACTGACTGTATGGGTAGCTAGGATGACCCGAATAGTCTACACCTGTGGCTGTGGGTCTAGAGACTAGGGATGAGGTGACGGAGTAGAGAACAGGGTCCAACTATTCTGTTACATTGGTCAGGTGGCCTCCTATGAATCATCACACCTTATTACTATTTTTTTTTTTTTACTCCACACATTTATACCAGTATTCCAACCCTTCCAGAATCATGGTTCAAGTCTACCATAGTTTTGACAGAGGATCATTTCTCAGTTACAAAATCTCAGGGATGTCCCACATAATGTCAAAGAAACAGCAGACAGCAGCAGATGTTAGGAGAGGAAAGACTGTAGGGTATAAAAATGTCTATATGGAGGAAAATGAGAAAAAAGCCAGCTCTGAGAATTCTACTCATAACTGAGGGTCAAGAAATTGAGTCAGTATAGTCAACTGCTCTTTGACAAAGGAGTAAGGCAATACAAGACACCAAAGACAGTCTTTTCAATAAATGGTACTGGAACAGCTGGACATCCACATGAAAAAAGGACACCTGGGTGGCTCAGTCAGTTAAGTGTACGACTTCTGCTCAGGTCATGATCTCATGGTTTATGAGTTGGAGCCCCATGTCGGGCTCTGTGCTGACATCTCAGGGCCTGAAGCCTGCTTCAGATTCTGTGTCTCCCTCTCTCTCTGCCCCTCCCGTGCTTGCTCTCACTCTCTCAATAAATAAATAAATAAATAAACAAGCGTTCAAAAAAGAAAAAAAAGAAGAAGTGCATCTAGACATAAACTTACATATTTCACAAAAATTAACTCAAAATGGATCACAGGTCTAAGTGTAAAATACAAAACTAAAATTCCTCGAAGATAACACAGAAGAAAATCCAGATGACCTTGGGTACGATGATGCCGTTTTAGATACAACACTAAAGGCACGATCTGTGAAAGAAATAACTGAAAAGCTGAAGTTCATCAAAATTAAAAACGTCCACTCTGTGAAAGACAGTATCAAGACAATGAGCAGACAAACCACGGACTGAAAGAAACCATTTGCAAAAGACACATTTAATAAAGAACACATCCAAAATATACAAAGAACTCTTAAACTCAACAATTAAAAAAAATCTTGTTAAATCATGGCCAGAGACCTTAACAGACACCCCGCTAAAAACGAAAGATACAGAGGGCAAATAAGTATATGAAAAAATGTTCCATGTCATTTGTCAGCAGAAGAATACAAATAAAAGTGAGATACATGTACACATCTATTAGGGTGGCCAAAATCCAGGACACTAACACCACCAAATGCTGGTAAGGACATGGAGCAAAAGGAACTCTCAATCACCGTTGGTGGGAATGCAAAACACAGCCACTTTGGAAGATAGTTTGGCAGTATATTACACACGAAACACCCTTTTTCCATACAATAGTTACATTCCTTAGCATTTACCTAAGGAGTTGAAGACTTACGTCCACACACACACAACTGTACATGGATGCTTATTACAACAGCTTTATTCATAAATACCAAAACTTAGAAGCCACCACGATGGCTTTCAATAGTTTCTGGAGTAGATAAACTGTGGTACATCAGAAAATGGAACATTACTCAACACTAAAAAGAAATGAACTATCAAGCCATGAAAAGACATGTAGGAAACATTAATGTGCATCACTAAATGAAAGAAGCCAATCTGAAAAGGCTACCTACTGGATGATTCCAGCTATAGGACACTGAGAAAAAGGCAAAACTATGTAGGCAGTAGAAAGATCAGTGATCGCCAAGGATTGAGGATGGAAGTATGAACAGGTGGAACACAGAGAATTTTCGGAGCAATGAAAATACTCTGTGTGATACTCTAATGGTGGATACATGTCATTATACATCAGTCCAAAACCCCAGACTGTATAACGCCAAGGGAGAACCCTAATGCAAACCACAGACTCAGGGTGATTATGCATCAATGTAAGTTCGTCATTTGTAGCACACGTACCACTCTGGGGGGAGATGCTGATGACATATGCAGCTATGCATGCATTGGGGCAGGAGCTCTATGGGAATCTCTGCACCTTCCTCTCAAGTTTACTGTGAAGCTAAAACAACTCTAAAAAAATATATGGTCTTGAAAAAAAAAAAAGAAGGATTGAGGCAGAACAGCCAAAGGTTAACTGGGCAGTCCATGCATGTAGTTCAACGGATAACCTTTCTCTCACTTGTTATCTACGTGATCATCTTTGGTTCTTTCCTAACCTGGCACAGCTTGAATTAAAACCTTTTAGGGGTGCCTGGGTGGCTCGGTCGGTTAAGTGTCCAACTTCAGCTCAGGTCATGATCTCGTGGTTCGGGAGTTCGAGCCCTGCTTTGCACTCTGTGGTGGCAGCTCAGAGCCTGGAGCCTGCTTCAAATTCTGTGTCTCCCTCTTTCTCTGGCCCTCCCCTGATCATGCTCTGTCTCGCTCTCTCCCAAAAATAAATAAACATTAAAAAAAATTTTTTTAAATAAAACTTTCAGTCCTGGGCACCTGGGTGACTCAGACGGTTGAGTGTCGGATTTCAGTTCAGGTCATGATCTCATGGTTTGTGAGTTTGAGCCCCGCATAGGGCTCGCGGCTGTCAGTGTGGGGCCTGCTTCAGGTCCTCTGTCTGCCGTCAAATGAATGAACATTAAAAAAAAACAAACCTTTCAATCCTAAAATATTTAACAAAGCAAAACCAATAAGCCAACAAAGCAACCTCTTCCCCTTTAATAGAACTTCTATGTGCCCGGTCTTCATGTTTAGAGAACTGATTTCAGCTGTATCACCTGGTGTTGCTAAAGGGTAACCACAATCTCTCAAACTTACTGGGCAATTAATTCTTTTTTTTTTTTTTTAATTTTTTTATTTATTTTTGAGAGAGAGAGAGAGACAGCATGAGCAGGGGAGGGTCAGACAGAGAGGGAGACACAGAATATGAAACAGGCTCCAGGCTCTGAGCTGGCTGTCAGCACAGAGCCTGACGCGGGGCTCGAACCCACGAACCGTGAGATCATGACCTGAGCCGAAGTCGGACGCTTAACCGACTGAGCCACCCAGGCACCCCACTGGGCAATTAATTCTGAGATGCTAAGACCAAGCTTCACTTTACACGTACAGCCCCTCGCAGTGCTAGGCTTCACACCATTCTCTAAGACATCACGTCTAAAAACAGTCAGGTTTTGGACACCTGGGTCTGAAGCCTCTGCCGTCTCCTCTTCTGTTCCACGTTGCCTCCAATTTCCAGAAAGCCTTGATGTTCCAGCTGTTGGCTCTGCTGTGTTTTACCTTTCTAACCCATCTTATGCTTCCAATCTATCCCCCGGTCATTTAATAAGGCAAAAGATTTATACGATCTGAAGAGCTCCCCTGCCATCTAAAACGTGTTCTGATCAAGCTCTTACTATATTCTGGTCACTCTACTAGCTCGGACACCGTCCCTGTGTTCAAGTCCTTCCAGCCTCGTCTGTATGAGAGACAAGAAATTTCATCAAAGCACCTGCTAAGCATTCTAACGGGGGTTGCCAGGGTAGAGCGGGAACATGGGATGCAGTCGGGGGAAGACAGGAAAGGCTGAGTGCACTTTCTAGAGAAAACGACATTTAATTTGAGCCCTCAATTGGAGCTGAGTAGTCAGAGGGCAGGCAAGGGATAGACAGATGTATTTATTTGGGCTAAGGGTATAAATAATGAAAGAGAGACTGGGGTAGCAAACGAACAGAAAGAAATTCAGAACCGCTGGAGGATACAGATATGAAGTGGTGGGTAAAGAACAAAAAATGGAAGAGACAAGACTGCAGAGGTTCACTGGGGCCAGACTATGACTGTTCTTACAAGCCATGCTTGTTTGGGTTTTCTTATTTGAGTTTTATCATAATTCAATGTAAAAACATTGAAGGGTTTTAAGATAAGCATTAACATGGTTTGGAGGTCTAAAATGCATCTGAAACTTAATTCCAAAGAATTTCCTAAGAAAAATATGACTTCTCCCTTCTGGCTTCTCTAGTAGATCCTTCAAAAGCGCTCTTGAGCCTGACCTACTGCCACCATCTTCAGGGCTACACACAGATTCAAACTACTTTCATCTCTTGCTCCTCCTACAGTCTATTCTCTATGTGGCAGTTAAGTGATCATTGTCAACTATGTCAGATTTATTCTCAACAAACATTCCCAGTCATTCTCGAGTTCCAATGACTTCCCCTCATGTTTTCAGTAATTCCCAAGTCCATTCCATGGCCTAATGTGAAACCATCCCCCTGACCTCTTGCTCAATCCATTCCACTATCCCACCCTTCTCCATCCCAACCCCACTCTTACCCCGAGACTTTGAAAATTGATGTTGTGCTACACTTACTCAGATGCCCACATGGTCCCCCTCCTGATGTTCAACTATTACCTCAGAGAGAGACTTTCCCAAATCAATCTATCCGAAATAGCATTCTGGGTCATTCTCTACCTTTGGCTCCCATTTCATCTTCTTCATAGAGCTCATAACTACTATATTGTATATCAACTTGTCTCTTTATCACATCTCCCACACTGGATGGTAAGCTCCATGAAGGCAGTCACTTTGCCTTATTGATTTCTGTCTCCACAGAGTCTAATACAGAGAAATTCAATAACTGTATGCCAGTTGAATGAACATTTCTTTTACAAAGTCACTGTGGAATCTACAGAACGTAAAGGAGGGGGGCCTGGGTCCCTCAGTCAGTGAAGCGTCCAACTCTTGATCTCCACTCTGACTTGATTTCATGGTTCAAGTTCAAGACCTGCATTGGGCTCCACACTGGGCATGAAGCATACTTAAAAAAAACAAAAACAAAAACAAATAAACATGAGGAGAGCATGGAGACCAATTAATTGGGAGGCAGCTCTAGTGACTGAGAGATGACAGTGGTCAAGATTAGCAAGAATAAGAGAAATTAGAATATGTGACACACAGCAGGCATTGTAAATATGTGCTGTTAGTAACAATGAGTGAGTATGGTGAGAGAGAGAGAAGACTTAAGAATCATCAGATGTTTGGCTTGGACTACATAGCAAATGGTAGGATCACATGCTGAAAAAAGAAGCACAGGGAGAAGTTTGGTTACAGAATGAAAATATGGGCTTCAGTTTTTAAAATATGGACCATCAAGGGGAGCCTGGGTGACTCAGTTGGTTAAGCATCGACTTCAGTTCAGGACATGATCTCACAGTTCATGCGTTCGAGCCCCACATCAGACTCTGTGCTGACAGCTCGGAGCCTGGAGCCTTCTTCAGATTCTGTATTTCCCTCCCTCTGCCCCTCCTCTGCTTGCACTCTGTCTCTCTCTCCCTCAAAATAAACAAACGTTAAAAAAATTATCAAAATATGTAAACTAGAGTGATATCCATAAAGGAATAGTCTGTAGTAACTGCATATATGGACCTAAAGTTTCTTTCTGTTCAAATCCACAACTGAATTCATTCTTCCTACAGTGTTGGCATCATGCTATTTTCCATCTCAAATCTTTTCAATGTCTATAAGGCAGTTACATCTTTGCCCTACAAGTCTCTCCATTATCTGGCAGGGAACAGATGCTGTCTGGTGCCATTTGTTGCCTCAGAGTTAAAAAATGCCTTGGGGCAGCATAGAGTGTGTAAATGTGATGGTCTTAGCAAAATCTGGAGTCATTACCGGATGTGTCTGAAGCAAAAAGGGACACAATTCTCCACTTCTCCCTACACCAAAGCACCTGGAATGCTGCCCATCAAGTTATGAGGTTATTTCTTCCCTCTATGATTCCAGGCTGGCCTGGTGACCGGCTTTGGCCCTAAGAATGTAATAAAAGTGACAGTGCTCCAGTCCCGCACCTTCTCCATCCTTTCTCTTATAATCCTTCCTGGTGGCCCTGTGAATAAGCCACGGTAGGCTGCTAAAAGATGAGTGACCACAAAGAACAGATAAAAGCTGTCCCAGTTAAAAGCCCGCTAGAGTAGTGAGCCCCAGGCTGACCTAGAATGGCTCGCAGATGCATTAGTGATGCCACATGAAACCCGAGAAAGGCTCAGCTGAGCTCAGCCCAAACGGAGGATGTGTAGAATCATAAATCTAATAAATAGCTATTTTTTTAAACCACAAAGTTTTTGAGTGTGGTTTTTATACAGCAAAAGCTAATGAACATATGAGGTTATTAGTCTGAGAGAAGAAGGCCAAACAGAAAGGGAGGAGAAAATTGGAGCATTAGATTGGCGAAACTTATCTGGAAAAGAAGGGTTGGCTGGATCACTAGGTAGGACAGCAGTTAGGGTATCTAAATGCATCAAACATGTGATTCTAAAGAAAACTCTTTTTTTTAAAAGTATCTTCCACGCCCAATGTGGGCCTTGAACCCACAACCCTGAGATCAAGAGTCACATGTGCTACAGACTGAGCCAGCCAGGCACTCTCTAAATCAAATTCTAAGATGGCTGTGCATCCATTCAACCCTTCCCTTCATGGAAAGGCCAGCCTTTCTCTGCTCACCCCCATTCAGCATTCACACCAGCAATCTCTAATTATGTATGGGTTTTATCTTTGCAGTGAGTGAAATGACAAGCCACTTGATGTAACAGATTCTATATTATGTATCTTTCAAGCCTCTAGAGTTCACAGTGAAAATATTCAATAATTCGTAAATCGGTATTTAAGAAAGACAGCAGGAGTAAACTCTGGGCGAAAGGCAGAAGATAATCGACATAGTCGAGACATGTTATGCAGGTAACAGGTCACAGAAAAGGTTCAAGTAAGATCTAGAAATCTTGGTCTTCCACATATTGGCTCACACTGGGGCACACCTGCTTATTCAACTTTGCCAATGAAAGGATTCAAGAAATAACATAGGAAATGTGCAGAGACTGAAGGCTTCACAAGAAATTATGTAAGAAGTGCAGATATTCATTTGGGTATGCCAATTATGCTAATGTACTATTAACGATGTTCAGTAGTCCTGGCAGAAGGACTCATAAGAGGCACAACCCAGTGACAGACGGGCTATTATCCCCTTACAGGTCTGGCGGGAAGTCTCTCCTGGCTGGAGAGAAGCGTGGGGTGCAGGTCTGTTTCCTTTGGAACACCTCCTGGCACAATGGACATAAACACTCCCGGACACTCCTCCACTTTGTAGTCAATGGCTCAACTTGCATATTGTCTTTCCTTCTAGTCATGCAGTACTTCCTCCCATGAGTTGAGAGGGAACTCAGTTTTACCAAGTGACATTCTTCCCGGCTGACTATGAATCAAAAACCAAGAATTTGTCAACTGCTCTTTGCCCAAGCTGTGCAATTAGTAGATTAGTAAATTGTGTTTACTTAAGGATGATCTCAATTAGAGTGTTTTCCCTAAGCGCCTATAAAGCCAAGAAACAATTCCTATGTTGGAGCTCATGAGAATGAATTTTAAAAGCAATTGAGTTGCATTATTTAATAATTATGCAAACATTAATAAGGAGCCAGCCTCGTTCTTTTTGAAAATGTAACTTCTTTGTTTACATTGTGTACAAAATTCTGCTTGCATAAAACTCTTCAATCTCTTGGTCTCCATGCGTAAATCTGGTTCAGAAACTCCTGTCTACTTTTTTCCCCAGCAAGACCTCAACAAGAAGAGCTAAAAGAGATTGTAGGACTTTTCCCATTCTTTAAAGATGGGTAGGATGTAGTATGGTTTGCGTAAGCATAGCCAACTGACTTCCAAACTCAACTACCCCACTACTTTTGTCTTCTCAAAATCACAAAAGAAATTTTGAGGAAAAACAGAAAGCAAATATTTCTAATTTTGGAGACATTTAAGGTCAGGGAGGAAGAACTGGATTATTATTTGAAGATATTTAAATATCGTCTTACTGTCTTACTAATCGGACATGTTTCTTCATTATCTTATTTCATGAAGGCCAATATTCTTATGAAAAGTAATGGCAGTGCAACCTGGGTGGCCCAGACGGTTAAGTATCCAACTTCAGGTCAGTCACGATCTCATGGTTCGTGAGTTCGGTCGGGCTCTGTGCTGATAGCTCAAGAGCCTGGAGTCTGCTTCAGACTCTTTCTTCCCCTTTCCCACTCATGCTCTGTCTCTCTCTCTCTCTCTGTCTCTCAAAAGTAAACAAAAGCATTAAAAACATTTTAAAAAAAAGAATGGTAGAGGCAGCTATTTTTCAGGTGAGGAAAAAAATTCCATTATCAGTTGAAAAAAAAGTAAGAAGAATAACAGGGATAAACTTATACAAGATCTTCCCAAGCCCTCAGTCATTCTGCAGTCAGGTTTGAGCTCATAATCAGCTGCTTTTCAATAGATGCATGGATGGCTGGCTGGCTGGATAGAGGACAGACAGACAAGGAAACAAATAGACAATACATGTAGCTAACATTCCAAGTCCTAGCACACTTTGACTTTTGTAAAATGTTTACTGAAGGATCCCCCTTGCCAGGACTCTGCACAGTGTCTGAACAGTAAAAGGGACTTCAATTTCACTAAGTCAGCTTCCCATAGATTCCCAGAGATTAAACGCACCTACAAGATTTTTACAATCAAGATCAACTCACAAAAATGATCCATATGTAGAAGGAAGAGGGCACAGAAGACTGGAAGAGGAAGAGAGAATGAGGTCCACATAACAGTGAATCCACGCATGTTCAAATGATGTCCAAAACTATTGCATAAGCTCCTCCCCTTCCCGAATAAGAGCCACTTGAATTTTCCTAATAAAATACAACCGTAACTTGTTACAAATTTAACATACAGAGAAGTTGAGTCTTCTTTTCTTAATGTTTATTTATTTTTTAAAAAGACACAGAAAGAGAGAGAGAGAGGCGTGGGGGACAGAGGATCTGAAGCAGGGAGCTGAGAGCACAGAGCCTAATGGTGGCTCAAACTCGTAAACCGTGAGATCGTGACCTGAGCTGAAGTTGAACGCTTAACTGATGGAGCCACCCAGACGCCCCAGAAGTTTGGTCTTAAACACTAAAAGTGGTTCATTCCCCTCATTTTTGTCTCAAGAAGAGCAACTAAAATAAATATCATCAGAGGACAAATAAGAGTAGGCAGTCTCTTGGAATCATGCATCAAAATTAATGGGATATGAAATTTCAAACAGCCTTTTCCGATTTTAACCTCATATCCCTCTGGATAGGGGATTACTGACTCTACTTTCTGAACATTCTGAAGGCTCTCAAGGGTTTTTCCCACACCCTCTAATAAGTCATTACCTCAAAGACATTTATTCCCACAAGAAACCTACAGCAATTGTGGCCTAGAGGTTCCCAAAAGCAGGAATAATAATATCAGGGTGTCAAATTCTTATTCTTAAAATTCAAGCAATCCTATCAAGAGAGAGAGGGCGTTACAACCACATGGGCATAACTAGCTGCAGTTGCACACAAAATCAGAATTCCGCTTTGCTTTCTCACCGAAACAATAGCCCCAGTTGACACCCACGCATCTTTTCTTTTTCCTAGGAATGTGAATCCCCCAAGGATAATCCAGTCTTTGTGTTTTTATATAATCAAGGAATAGGCTTGGTATACACCGCGGAACCAAAAAAGTGTGCTGCTGAGGAAAAGAGAAAAATCCTGAGTATCAATAAATGCAGTTTGCATTGCCCACTTTTCCTTTTCCTCCTACAGTGTAAACCAACTACCCCCAAACCACATGGCTGAAAACAAGAATGACTGTGGCTTCTAGGCCGTGGTTTGATGAGGATCTGCCCAGTGGTTCGCACTGGGGTCTCCCATTCATTTGCAGCAGGTGTCCCTGGGGCTGCAGGCCCCGGAAGTTTCAACGAACATGGAAATTGAAGATGGCTTCTTCATTTACATGAACAGCTTGGGAATTTTCCACCTTGTTCAGAAGATTTAGTTATTAAGGTATATGTGTCCCAGTTGAGTTATCTGTAAACCCTTCTGAAGGACAGATATCTATACACGATGATGCTATCCCATAATAGCTAGAGTGATGGCAGTTATATTATAGCATTTCTCTACATCTGTTAGCTGTCACAACATTTCGTTCACTCACTTATGTTTTATTAGTTTGTTTTTACCTTCCCAACCAATACACATTAAATGTGTTCTAGAGGTTGAGTCTACATTGGGGAATGAGAAAACGGAGACTGGCCTTCACTAAATTTACATTTAAGTTGGAGTAGACAGATCATAAAAAGACAAATGAGACAAACAGTATAATCAGAGATTATGGTAATAGTTACAGAGGAAATAAAAGAGTTTTGGGATAACATCGAGGGAAATGTGTTATTAAATTTACACCTTGAGTTCTTTTACAATTTGGCTAATATTGAGCTCACCTTTATTCAATGGACACAGAAACTTCATTTTGAAAAAGAGATATTTATAAGGATTAGGCAATAAACCCTAGCCTTAGAAGCATAAGCTAGGGCAAAACTGAGGTCCCGCACCTATTGCCATTTAAAATTTTAAAAAAAAGGGAGAGAGGGCAAGATGGCGGAGAAGTAAGGAGCTCCGTACTTGCACTCGCGCCCATACATCACACGGAAAAGATCTGAAGCCATTGGAAACCTT